>NC_134045.1:24594942-24910205 GCF_965140245.1 Athene noctua
AGCATCACTGCGCCTTGCAGTACAGTGTACATTGTACAGCCACACAGACCGAAGGCTGTAGAGGAGTCCATGGATGAGTACAGCACAACTGCGGGGTCTTGCCCAAGAGAATTTCCTTCTAGGATGGAGAATAGGTACATGTGGAAACCGGGGTGAATTGCCCAGGACCAGCCAGCAGGTCAGTGGTGGAGCCAAGGACCCACGCCCATGGGTTCACCGAGTTTCTCATTAGCCTAATAAGCCTCAGCAGTTGTTTCTTCATCTATTCTTTGTGGAAGAGCAAGAGCCTTAAGACCTCTGATGTGAGCCCAGCCTGCCCACCCCTTGATGGGCACCCATCATCCATCAGCAAACCCTCCAAAGCACAACAGAATGATGCATGGCCGGGAGGGGACCTCGCTCCCCAAAGGGAGGAGACCTCGCTCCCCGAAGGGTGGAGACCTCCCTCCCCGAAGGGAGGAGACCTTGCTCCCTGAAGGGTGGAGAACTCGCTCCCCAAAGAGAGGAGACCTCGCTCCCCAAAGAGAGGAGACCTCCCTCCCAAAGGGAGGAGACCTCGCTCCCCAAAGGGTGGAGAACTCGCTCCCCAAAGGGAGGAGACCTCGCTCCCCAAAGGGTGGAGACCTCGCTCCCCGAAGGGTGGAGACCTCGCTCCCCAAAGAGAGGAGACCTCCCTCCCCGAAGGGAGGAGGTCACGGACTCTGCCTTGACATGAGCCACCTGTGCGGTGTCAGCACGCGCCGCAACCTTCACGGGCAATAAAGCCGTGGTGCTCCTGCAAGCTCAGGTTTAACGGGACTTGTGCAGGTTTTTACTGCTGCCCCGTAAAATGCCTTTCACAAATGGAAACATTACCTCTTTCTTCTAGCACAGATTAGAGGTTTTCACACCAAAACATATTTTTAGATAGGTTCCAAGTATGTCACTTGCTCTCCCAGTATTAATTACAGATTAACCCAACCTCATGATGCCATCACAGCTGCTGGTGTAACACCGCCTTGGGGCAGTGGACAGGTTTATCTCATTAATTGTCAAAACGCCTCCTTCTGTGCCATCAGCAGAAGTATCGCCCCACAGTCCAGAGCAGAAGGGATAAACCAGCACCATTCTCTCACCCTTCCCAGGACGCAGCTACGCTTTTCCCAACTCAGGTTACACATGCCTTCATCCATGCACGATCTATAAAGGGACAGGAGAGAGATGCTGTTTAAACCATCAGACATTTTCATACATATTTATTAAGGAAACAGATTAGCAAGGTGACAGATTTTCCTGATACCAGATATATTCCCAGAACTAATATCTTCTGTAGAGGATTAAAGGAAAATCCTACTGGATGAATAAATGAAAAAACAGCAGATAGTATTCACTGTCGCTCAGCTTAAATTTTTACACTCGGAGAAAGACTTTAATTATAGCTTGGGATAAAAAAAAGCTAAAAAGAGAGGAAGAAGATTTGACAAACATTTAGTTATAAGTGGCAGACAAAGGGCATAAAGAACAATTGCTCACTATTTCTCATAAGCTGGAAACTTCAAATTAAACGATCAGGCAGTGGTTGTGAAACAAATAGAGGTTTGGGGTTTTTTTTACACCTCATCATTGTATGTTGTAAAAAACCTTCCCTTAAGGATGTTTTGGGTACCAAGTTTACAAATGGGTCCAAAAATCCCCTGTTCTCTCTGCTGCCACTGGGAAAAAAATCACAGATTTGAGTACAGACATGTAGCAGTGAATAAAATCAGCATATTCATATCTAAAAAGCTTTTAGTGCTTTTGGATCTCAGCTCTGTTTCCACTGATTTAAAGTTCCTCATGTTTTGCAACTGGTTTTTTAAAGCGATCAAATACTTCAGCTTTTTACTGTGTGTTTGCCAGCGTGAAATTTTCCTTCTGGAAAAAGAAACCCCATTAGCATGAGATTCAGCATCCCTGGAGGTGGAGTCATACGTATTTCTAACATTTATGCCAGAAAGACAAACTGACACTCTATACTAATAAACATATTCTGAAACAACTGCGAAGAAACATTTACCTCGACCTCCCACCAACAGGTTATTTTTAGATTTTTTTTTTTTTTTAATTAAAAAAAAAACCCACCACACAAAAAAGCCCCCCAAATCTTTTAATCTAATCTTGGCTATATTTTCCCCTTCAATGCCTAAGGGATACAAGATTATTTATAACAGGAAACCTTTGATTTCTGAGCTTTTATGTTTTTGCAATGTTCCAACTTACCAAAAAAAAAAAAAAAAAAAAGTGTGCTGATTTTTAAGCAAAAAAGCAAATTGTGGCATGCTCCTAGGGCTAATTCTCCCACTCCCCGGCGCTACTCCTGCCACCTCCTGCTAGCGTGTCCTGGAGCAGAATTAGGCCCGTGGAAAAGTTTTGATAATCCCACCCTTAAGCAATGCAGCCTCAGGAGCACGCAAACCCATTGGAGAGCAGCATCCTTCTGCACCTTACGGGAACAGCCAGGAAACAGCGGTGACAGACGCATTAAGGACCCCCCTGAGCATTTGCCTTCCCATTAGCACGACCAGTGGGAGATTTGCAGTCTGGGTCAAGGCAGGGACCGAGCATCTCCCTGACAACAGCACGGCCGTAGGGTCTTTCCCTGGGCTTCTCAAAGTCGGTGGAAAATTTCTCACTGACTTCAGAGGTTGGAATTAGGGCCATGAGAAGAATGTGGATGGCTCTAACCCATTTTTCCACGTTGCACAACATGTATGTGTGCAACAAGAAGTGTAAAATCCAGCTCTACCCCTCATCTCGTCCTCTCGTCCTCTCCAGACCCATCCAATGCGCCTCTGACTGCACTTGAATAAGCCTTTTTCAGCTCTGCCAGCTTTCTTTTTTTCAGAGGATCTTCATGGAATCAGAATTGTTCAGGTTGGAAAAGCCCCCTGGGATCATTGAGTCCAACCATCAGCCAACTCTACAAAGTTCTCCCCTACCCCACATCCCCCAACATCTCATCTAAACAACACTAAACGACCCTCTTTCTCCACTTCCTACCAAGCTGTCCTCAATTCTTCTATCTGTAGCTAGGTATCCCCAGTCCCAAACGAAGAAACCGCTGCCTTTCTGAGTGACAGATGTCAGTCACTGCAGGTGCTAGCATGGGCACAGGGCTTTGACTTTGGTGA
This sequence comes from Athene noctua, assembly GCF_965140245.1. Taxonomy (NCBI): domain Eukaryota; kingdom Metazoa; phylum Chordata; class Aves; order Strigiformes; family Strigidae; genus Athene; species Athene noctua. Next base: position 24,598,092 of record NC_134045.1, read on the forward strand.
TTCGAGCAGACACAAGGTATGCTACTATTTTCAGTAAAACTTTCCCTAGAGGACACAACCCAACAGAAAATCTGCTGCTGACAAAATTTCAGTTGGACGGGGGCCCATACAGCGGAGACGATTTCAGGATGAGGTGTTGGATCACCGTCTCCCTGTGACTTTCTTGGCTGGTTAAAAAAAAAAAAAAAAAAAGCCTCTTTGATGCCTTGGTCCTTACAAGGGCTCAGAATAACAGTATGTTTATTATGAGAGATTAATACTTTTTTCTTGGATATTTTTTTCTTTGATTCGTTTAACGATTAATAAGCTTGCTGAAAGCAAAACAAGGACAAGAAGCTGCTCAGCGGATGAGAGTTTACTGCCAGGTCCTGTCACTTCCATCGACAATTTCTTTCTAGCTATATAATATACATTGAACAACACGAGTAAAATTGGATGGGAATATGTTTGCAAAGATCGGCATCAGAGTCTAAGTGATTGCAGACCTGGAAAAGTTGGGGAAAAAAAAAAAATAATCATGTGGTGATACATTTCCTGAGAGCTTCAATGCCCAGAAAAACAAGAAAGCTTCTCTGCGTGTTTTAAAGAAATAGATTTAAATATCTATATAAAAGTATTTAAAATTAGGTCTTTGCAGATGGTAAAATGAATGCCAAGCTCAGCTTGTGAGGGGTAAATCCAATTTCTGCACACAGAAACTTTCCTTTTCCTGCGTGTGCAGGTTAAATGGGATTTTAATAAAAGCATTTGATCAGACCCCGTATAATTTCAACACCAACGGCTTCACATGGTCCCTTTTAATCTTGCCTTAATTATGGTTATGAGGAATGTGATAATGGTTTTTCTTTTGCTAGCAAGCTGAGAAAACTAATTTTGCTGCTGGTTTTGCCAGGCACTTTTCCAGGCAGATGGGCTGAGCCTGGTGCCAAGCACAGTCTGAGGTTGGTCGATCTCCTGGCTTCTTCACCGAGGTGATGAGGATGGACAGAGGAGGCTGCAGAAGGGACAATGCAACGTATCCCCGGCTGCACCAGGCAAAATCCCTTCTTTAACCCTATCACTCTTCTGGTTGTTTCCCCACTCCTATTCACACGCACAAAAAGCCAGTGGCTTCTTTCCGCCACGACAAAAACTGGAGCCATCACACACGTCCAGCAGAGAACCTGCTGACGGTAGGCAAAAAAATTGCTTGATCTGGCTGAATTTTAAAAAAATTATTATTAGGACAGGAACTTACTCCTCAAGCCTGGATAGAGAGATTTTCAGGGGACAGAGAAAAGATGTGACCGATAGGAATGTCATTTCTCCCGTCTTGTCAGAGTTACAACTTGGGCAACTGCACAGACTGGTCCCCACATGGGTAGAGGCTTCATCCAGTCTGGTTCTCTCATGTTTCAGAGGTGGTCAGCTATCGGCTAGGAATCCAAAACCACAGACTAGAATAAATCTTAGAAGATCACTTTTAACTCACAACAGTTAGAATAATAAAGATAAAAAGGCTGCACTGAGCTCTGGCAAAACCCATTCCTTTTAAAGTTTAGTTCTTTTCTTTCCCCATGAAAAATGATGGTTCCCCCTGCTTTTTCTCTACCTTTAATCCCAGCAATGCTGCATTTATTCTAGTTGACCATGTACTTTCCTTCTCCTCTCCCTCCCTCTTGCACCAGAGCATTAATGAATGGGAACATTTTTCTTACTTTCAGAAGCATTGCGAAAGGTTTCAAAGTAAATTCTCTGGAAGCCCAACAAGAGCCCACACTTCCCCTGTAGCGTGTTCATGGCGAGGAACCCAGTGAAGAGAAATCACCGTGACCCCATCCTCGTCAGGAAAAATAAATACGTTTTCTTCCCTCTGAACTGCAATTCTGCGTGGAACAATTTAAGCCTTTCCTGCCACCTCCAGGCATTGAGGTTTGTAATTGAAATCCTGAGGAACAGAATTGGCCAGCAGACAAACAAGAAACTGTCATCCCTTTGCATCTGCTTTGCTTTTGGATGATTTAACTGGGCAATTGATCTTTGCTTTTCGTTAATATTTAATTTCTTTCCCCTCCTTCTGTGCAGAGCAAGGTGTTACAAGTGTTACTCTTTAGAAACGGGAATGAAACCTTCAATCCACCCTTGCCCCTCTGCTGAGCTACCTCCAACCTAGCCTGGAGGGCTTGTACGGGGAGGGGGGACTAAGGAAACCATCTGGCTTTCTGGGATGCTTAAAGTGCTCAACTTTTCTGCCAGAAAGAAGCTGATCGCTGCCAGCTCTTGCAGAAGGCTTTCCAGTGTGATGCCTGCCTGTAAGAAATTAGTCGGACCTGAGCAACCTTGTGTAACTTCAAAGCTGGTCCTGCTTCAACAGACCAGAGGACCTTCAGAAGTCCCTTCCAACCTAAATTATTCTGCGGCTATCACGACTGCTTTAGCATAGAAGCCTCAATGTTCGTAAGATGATAAAGCCCAGAGGCAGGCTCTGATCTGCAACGCTCCAGCCCAAAAGGGAGTCAATATGTGGTGAAAAATGACTTACGAGTGAATTTTGAATTAGAAAAAATTCAGGGAGGCTGGGAGGAACCCATTAACTTGACTCTAGAAACCCGGAGGCATCGAGTTCCAAACCTCTAGCATCCAAACTTTTTCAAGAGTCCTTCCAAAGAACCCCTGTGCCTGAAAGGAACTGAAAATCCCTTCAAAGGACACCCACATCTAAACACAAGAGGCTAGCAGGTACTGGCAGGGCTCCAGTAAATTCTTATAGACCTCCTGGCTTATTTACGAGGCGTCTTAGGCATTATAAACAGCTGCTTTTTTTTTTTTTTTTTTTTTTTTTTTTGGTGTGAATTGTACCAGGAAAGGAGCAGGGGAGCAGGACAAAAGCAAGGAAACTTGGCTTGAGAAAACACCCAAACACGTCAAGATGAAGAAACTGTACAACGCCTGGAGCGGGCGTCAGCCCGTCCTCCGTTCCCCCTTCCCTCCTTGGAGAGCGCTGGGCTCCCCAGCACGTCAGGGCTGGAAAGAAAAAGTGTCATTAACATCCACGTTATTTACCTTGGACTCCTGCTGATGCTACAAAAGGCGACTCATCCACCCGCTCTAGGTGACCCTGACACAAACCTCTAAGGAACATAAGCGAGTGATATCCCAGTTAAAACCACCTGGAAAGTAGTCAACACACATTTTCCCCTTTCTAAGACAACAAGGCTTTGACTAACCAAAGGCATTTGGGAGAAGTCGTTTGTTTTCCCTGGGCATGGATTTTTATAGAGGCTTTTTTTCTTCCTTTTTATTGGTGGAGAAAAATGGGATGCCCAGATAATTTCTGCAGCACAGCTCCTAATTCTTTTGGCTTTCACTGTCTTTTATTTTAATTTTTAACCACTTTTGGGCTGATCTTTTTTTGAAAGAGTGAAATCATCCCTCAAAATATGGGCAACAAAAATGAAATAAAACAAAAAGCCCGTGGTCACAAGCAAACTTAGAAAGCTTGGCTGACATCAAAAGATGCTTTGAGGTCCAGCCTATCTCCCAACCACCTAATTAAAACCATGGAATAAAATCATTTGGCTTAGGTGATTTTAAATTCTTCTTTCCTTTTCCTTTTATTTTTTAATCAAAACAAACCTTCTGAGTCACATATCTAGAGGATTATTCTAAACAGCACTTTGGAAAGGGCTCATCTGCACACTTTGCACCCAGAAGATGCCCTAACCCAGAGTGTTTGCGCGTCCTCCCACCTGTGTGCCCTGTTTTACCCCTGGATCTAGAAACAATCCTTGCTGACAGCTATGAAAATCCTGCATATCTACAGAAATCCCAGCCCTTTGATTAATTGTCTCTTAATTAAGGCGCAGGCAACTTTTTCATGACCAGTGTCAGTGGGGATAGTTCTCCAGTTGTCACAACACATCACAGGAAACTTTGGGAGAGAATAACAAGATGTACTGGATAGAGATATCTCATTTTGATCCTCCCAGCTTTCTTTTCCAGTTCTGAAGTTCTCCGTTTGATTGTTTTGGACTCTGAGAGTTTTGATGCCATCTTAGTTTAAAAAAAAAAATAAAAATAAATCTATGTACACACATTTAAAAAATGAAAAGGCTATATGATCTTGCTGCACTGTATATTCTACTCCAATGAGCACTTTAACAAATGTAAATAAAAACAGCTTTTCCTCTTCTGACTTGTCCTGTGAAATTTTAGTTGGGCCTCCACATAATCCATGGGATTTCTGAAGCTTTTAGTTTTAACTAAGTAATTTGTATGGCTGGCTGAGATGCTTCCAAATGTGCGGTAACTCGGTTTTGGTACGCTCCCAACCACCTAATTAAAACCATGGAATAAAACCATTCGGCTTAGGTGATTTTTAATTCTTCTTTCCTCCTCCTCCTTTTATTTTTTAATCAAAAGAAATCTTCTGAGTCACATATCTAGAGGATTATTCTAAACAGCACTTTGGAAAGGGCACCCGCTGGAAATCCCATAGAGCGGTTGTTGCATGTGTGTACCGAGCTTGTTCAGACTGAATGCCAAAGGTTATGGCACACACAGGGAAAAATCAAATTGCTCGTGATCCTCTTCTTACTACAGCATCCCTTTCGGAATGATGTAATAAGGAAAAGAAGATTTTTCCCATTCCAAAGCCATCACGAGGATTTTGGAACGACCGATGAAGCAACAGCCCTGGGGGAGTGCAGTGAGGATGTCAAATGTGCTTGAGGAGCATCAGGGTGCCCTTTGGGGTGCTGGGGTCTGTGCACGGGTCCAGCAAAACCTCGTGTATTGTGGGAGCAGGGAAGAGCTTTCCCCATCCAGAGGAAATCTGTGGTCTGCTACAGGTTACCCTTCATGCAGAGAAACCTGAGCAACAAGATGCAAAAGCTTTCCCCCTAACACACACAGTCCATTCGGAAACAGCAGCCTGCGAACAAGAAATGGCTTTTCTCCTTGCTGTGTCGATACAGCCAAAAAACAAAATCTGGGCCTTTTATTGTGATTGTTTGGTGCAATAACCCGCAGATTGAAGTTTGGTTTTCGCGGTATCTGGCTAGACATGTCGACCTGATGTGGATCAAAGACTACATGGTAGAATTAAGCAAATATAATCAGTGTAATATGATTCACTCTTGTCCTGCTGAGCAGATGTTTGAACAGATGTCAGGTAAAAAAAAAAATAATGTGCTGGGGAGTTAGTGCATTATTTTAAATTAGTGCATTTAAGAGAAGGGAGTATCTTTATTAATCCCATTTAAGGTGAAATAGAGTATTTATGGCTTTGGTTACTGGGAAGTTATCCTCCCTTTGCCTCTTAGCAGCCAGCAATCACTAGTTCCCCTATCAGAAACACGGCAGCGGCGGTGGGCTGGGACGTTTGCCTATCAGCCTGCTCTGCTTAAATCTCCATCACCTTGGGAAGCGACATTTAACACACTAAATCAATAGAGGGTTGAACATTTTGAATCATTACTAGCCTGGGGAAAATGTTAGATTTGGATTGTGCTGTACAGTTGCCATCATTATATTCTTTGGATCTTCCTAAGTCTTTTGTTTGCTCTTTGGCAAACATGCTGGCAAAAACTTAGCTTTTCCTGGCATTTCTAAGTCAGCACTAAAAGCGTTGGATTCCAATTATGCACCTGATTAGTCACGTAATTACAGTAACTGGATGTAAATCTGGTAATTATTGAGCCAACATGAAGCTAAACACTGATTTAACCATATATCTCCAGACTTAGCAACCACACAGAGATCCCACCTCCCAGTTTAAGTCCGTAGGCACGACTGGAGCAGACCTCGAGCATCCACACTTTGCTCAGCCAAGAATGTTTCTGCAGCATTTAAAAGCTGCACCTCCTTTGTTAGTCAAAACTCCCCTCTAAAAAAGAACTTGTAGCCGATAAAGAGCTCCTTGGAAGAGCGCCTGGAGATGACTAAACTCATCTCAAATTCTAGATATTCAGAAGAAAATTGCCTAGCCTGCCAGAGCAGTAGTGCAAGATGGGTTGGTGGAGATGGGGAGGAAATTTCTTTCCTACGCAATGAGATTCTTGCTTGATTATATTCTATATTTCAATCAGCTGATGGGAAAAACTCAGGTTACAGGTGACCTTTCCTTACCAGTTCGGTTGGCTGGGGAGCTGGTGTACTCCAGTAACCACTCTTTAAAAAGGAGAACCAACCAAAACAAATAAATGGGAAGGTTTGGGGTGACTTTGCTCCTCCACTCAGCGTTTTTGTATCAGAAAGGAACATCAAGTCCTTCATCTTTGAGGGTCATTAATTTCTTGAGGGATCCTGGATGGCTTCCCTATGAATCTCTGCGGAGATGATTCTTTTTATAACTATCTCATGTCACTGGGAAAAGTTTCTCCAGCCAGCACATTCACTCAGCCACCAGTGCTGCCTGACATTTACCCTATGATGTGGCTTTGTTAACTTTGTCTGGCTATGCAGAGGCATCCACATAAGGTCATTCTTTGCAAGAACAAGCAATTCCACAGCCACGTTACATTAAGGCATCAATAATGCTCGGAAAACCGTGCTTCAACCAAGTTGCTTTATTTACTACTCATTACCCTTAACGTAAATTTTGCTTTCTTATTTTATTCCCTCCCCGTTTTCTTTGCACTCAGAACATCTCTTACAGCTCTGTCAGCTGCACACAGAGAAGTTCACATGTTTTGGAAACCTTTCAACTAGTGAACTTATTTAGATGTGTGCCTGGAAGAGGAGCCTGCGTTGTTGTTATGAGGGTATACATCTTGCTCTAGCTACAGGGCTTGGGAGTTCAATTACAAGAAGAATCTTAACAGGAGGCAGCAGCAGTCTGATGGTGAAAACCCTTCCTAATTCAGACTTTCTCTGCTACTACAGCACTCGGGACTCTCTCCCGATCACTTCACCTCCACATGCTCAATCATTTTCCGTTCATTTATTTTACCTATTCCAGAGTCTGGTCAGAAAGTCAGCAAACAGGCTGGGTATTGGATCCAGATCCGAAAGCTTCTACCTGGGCTCATCTCCAGCAGTATATCTGTGAAAAGGCTTTGCTGAAGAAGCCTTTCAAAGAGCAGCCGGAGAAACAAATGCCTCCGCCCTGCTGTATTTCAGAGCAAGCTGAAATGATCCCTTAAGCAGAGCAGCATCCCTTCTGCTATCTGGTGACCCACTTCTGTCCTGCTTTTACCCAGGAGTTGCATCATAACACTGCTGGTTGACGGGGACCACAGTGATTATTTTAATTTTCAAAAACAGAAGAGACAAAGAAATGCTCCAGGCAAAATTCTTGTACATGAAGTGCTCTAGCCCTAAAGGTGTGATGAAAGCATAATCCTGAACATAACCCTTAGTTCTGCTGCCTAAAATAATACTCCAGGATGCTGGCAGGGGAATACTACGCTTCCTGTGAGTGTTTCAGTTCACATTCTCCCAAAAATAACACAGCGACTGTTAACACCTGCACTTTTCAACGTTTCCTTGCTAACAACAAGGAGATTAATGGGTTCCATTCAAAAAGACCTTTTTGACCTCATTTATGATGTTGAGAAACTCAGGAAATTGCTTGCTAATCCAAACCTTGATAATCCCAGTATTCTTCAAAAAAAAAAAAAAAAAATCACTGCTCAAAGCATACAGGAGGAGGGATGTTTTATCAAGGTAGGACAGGATCCACAGGACATCCCAGCATTAAACAGAGAGCAGAATGGGGATGCAGGAATGGAGGTTACCCAACCTGCCCAGCACTGCAGACCACATGCATGACTTCATCTGAGCAAATTTCAGCTCCCGTTTTGGAAAGCCCTGGAAGACGAGTCCAGGGGGTGATTCCAGCACTTCCCCAGGGGCTGAAGTTCTCTCTGGCAGGATTAAACCAGACTGATCCTGCAGAGAGAGCCCAGAGTGATGCAGAGGTGCCTGACCCCTCACTGCCACAGCAGCTAGGGAACTGGCATGAGAACCAGGAGCTGCATGTTGGCTGCTTCTGGACTCGTTCGATCTGGCAGATGGCATCACTTCGCACAGGACCTCAGCCTGTGATTTCCAAAGGCAGTTTTTTTACCCATTTTTCATGGCAGTTCCAACCTTCTGCTTTCAGTTTTGAAGAGGACTGGAGGGATTTCCACCACCACCCCTCTCCCACCCACCCACCCCCCCCTTTTCTTTTTTACTGCAAAAAGAAAATGGACCAAATCACAAGAGGCTGCCAAATAGATCCAGACTTAAGCAAACAGCCTTTCTCAGACTTTGAAAAGTACAAATACACCAACACCTCTACCCGCCTCTGCTTAAAGAAGCATTCACCCAGTTGCTCAAATGCCATCTTAATTTACAGGCTTTGTTAAGTGCACACACGAGGCAGAAGAACTTGCGGGGATCAGGACCTGTTCAACAACTCCACAGCGGGAGGGAAAACAAAAATGAAACCACTGCCTGGGTCCAGCACAGGATGGTCAGCTGCCACAGAGTGGTAGCTGCTCCCTTGCCACCTTCCAGAGCGCATGCTGAGGATGCTCTTCAAAAAGGACCAGCCTCCAAGAAGGAAGGTTTGCACAGAACAGAGCCACTTCCATCCTCTTTTATATTTTCCTTCAATCCTATGGGTTGTCATGAAGCAAGATCAGACACCAATTAACCTAGAGGAGCTACAGCCAATAGACCTGTGCCTCTCCTGGGGAGGGAGGTGGGTATTTCTCAGTGGTTGGAGTGAGTCTTGCGGCGTTAAGATGTAACACCTTCCTTTTCCCCAGCGATGAGCAAGTTCACCTCTGCAAGATGGAGAGAACTGGTTTCCTCTGCAAAGCCCTGGTGGGGAGGGATTCTCAAAAAGGGACAAAGCAAAGAGCAGCAGGCAGAGGCCACAGCTCAGGTTTTCTGTTTGAGTAAAGCTAATCAGATCCTTCCGCTGACAAGGAGGAAGAGCACATCCAAAGGGTGACCCCAGCCCAAAGAGGTCCCGAAGCTTCAGGTGCCTAGACCCAGGCAACACCCTTCCAGTGCTGGTGCTCTCTTCCTGCTTGCTCTGATCCCCTGGCTTTCATTCCTGTTTATCTGTCATCATTTAATAACCATTTCAGGTCTCTGTCTCACCCTCAAGTCTGTTCAGCCCAATTAGCAGTCTTAATGAACTCAAAAATAACTTTTTTTTTTTCCCCTAGTCAGCATGGGCCGAAAAATCATCAGGTGTGCAAACAGGAAATAACAATGTGCCACCATTGTAGAAATTTTTACAAATTGTACTAATTGAGTTGTTTTGTAGATACCAAGCAGGTGGGGGAGGGAAACCGATGTGGTCATTTTAATCCATTTTGCTCAATAGGAAGTTTTCAGGCCGTTTCGAACAATTGGGGCTGAGAAAGTACAGCTGATGTGTGTGTACACAGGGATTTGCAGCAGAAATACAGAAAGGTCAAGCCATTGAGGGCTGATAGCCTGAGCCCATTGTTTGGGAGACCTGGTTCCCCACGGACCTGCAGGAAGCACAGGGCAAAGCTAAGGCTTCCCTTGCCAAAGTCTCTGCAAATATTTTCCCAAGGCACACTTTGTATGCTGCTTTCAAAACAGAAAAAATAAGAAGCGTCGTAAACACATCAACAGGCACGGGTAAAAAAAAATACCTTCTGACAATGAAGCATGTGTATGTTTTTTAAATGATGATATGCACCATAATGCGGGGGTCTTGGTAGGGTCATCTTGAGTGAGAAAAGATGGTAGGTCTGATCCTGTCAAAAAAGAGATGCTATGTGTGTGCAAAGATGGCCTCCATGGGCATAAGCACCTCCCTAATCTATCTAATTAATTATTTCACATGGGAAACTCTTCACAATACAGATCTTAGAACAGCGAGAAGGATTTTATTTCAGTTCATTATACTGTTTCCCCCTGTCTACCACTTTCTGGGCCGGTGGGACTAAAGCTCAAAGAAATCTGGTCAAAAGATAGAGAGAAGAGACTTCGCTGCTTCTCTCAAGAAAAAGTTGAAGAACAAGCCCTCGAAATCTTGTCCCCAGGTCACCGCCTTCTGATGCCTTTTTTCCATGTTGCTCAGTCATTCGATTTTTCCAGAGATAACTTTGTTTAACTTTATATAGGGAAAGTAAACAGACTATAGAAAATCTTGTTTATCAACAGGTATTTGAAAAGCTTTAATCAGCTTTGGACTCAAGCTGCTGTAGGTAAGTGTTGGATCTGTTGATTTGCCAGTGTTCTTACCTGACCATCCTCCAAAAAATTACTCAGTTCTCAAAACAATAAGCTACCTGCCTCTTTCACTTCAAATAACACTGAAAACGGCCAGAAAGCTTGAAACAGTCTCTCAGGCTGAGATGTCCTCATGTCCTTTAGGTTCTGTCAAAGAGAACATCACAAAATGTGCGTGTACAGCTCCCTTGGCTGTGCTGTTACCAGGTCCCTTCAATCCCAGTGCTTAGTAGTTGCAAAAGCAGAAAATTCTCAGCTAAAAGGTAGACTGGGAGTTATGAAAAATATAGGAGGGAAAATAAAAAAAAAAGTCTGGAAAACAGTGCAGGAAGCTAAGTCTGAGCAGAAAAAGCAAAGTTAGCGTCTTTATCCTAGAAGGTTATCGAATCGAGAAATCTTATGAACAGGCTCCCTGCTTCTGGGAGAGTGGAAGGATAGGAAAGGGCTGTAAGAAAATTAAAGGGTAACGTCACAAAACCTAGACGTGAGATTTCCTTCAGTGCTCTTGCCCGCTATATGCGCTCACTGACTTCTAAGTGATACACTGCTTTCCCAAAGCTGAGCACGTGTTTTCATTCAGTCTCTAGAGCCAGCTACAAAGTCACTCGCAAAGCGTATCATGAGCTCAGACCCAGTGCAAGCCCATGCTTCAGTATAGCGTAGAAGTATTTGTGCTTCACTGAACTGCAGTAAAGATCTCTTTCAAAAAATTAAAAAAAAAAAAAAGATGGGGAGAAGCCTCCTTGGTTCAGAAGCTGGAAATAGTTTACCCTTCAAAAGCAATGAATAAAATAAAATAAAAAAAAAAAAACAACAAGAAATAGAAGCCTGGCCAATGCATTACTCCAACTTTACACAGGTTTTATATGAGTGGAACAATCCGATGCTGGTTTGAGAGTCTCAGGTTTCCCTTTGTAAGAACAAGGGAATGAAATTCAAGGAAGTCTTTGTATTGTGATGGTCCTAAACCTGCATTTACCCTGACTGACATTCATTGTGTGGCCTGAAGACTCTTGGATGTACAGGAGCCACTTCTGAAGAGTCCAAGAAGAGTAAACAATCTTAAGTTTACTATCTAAAGCCCTTCTGCAACGGTGGGAAAAGCAGGATCTAAAATTCCACACACACCACCCCCAAAAAAAGTTGAATCCTGATAAATCTCTGGGAAATGTCATTGAAATGAATGATAGATTGCTGATTTACCCCAGGATAAAAGCAGGATTAGGCTCAGGTGGCTCGAATGCAACAAGTCTTTCTGAGAGGGGGGAAAAAAAAGGCTGAACGCTGATGGGCTTCAAACGCAAGAAGAGCCAGACACCAGCAGTGGCTCCACCCTACCATGAGTAATTAAATATTTGTCAGTTATTCTAAGAAATGAGATAATTGCTTCAGAGATCACGTTCCACTCGCATTCTGCACAGGATAAAGCAACTTTTCCTCTGTTCATCCATTCTCCTCTGCGGGGTTCCGACTTCGTGCATTGCCTGGATGCCAAGGCAAACACAGAGATTCCAAGGAACAGGCGGGATTTCAAAAACCTGCCCTACTTTTAAAGCAGAATAACCATAAAGCTGTTCCTAGACATGCACAGATCATTTTGTGCTAATCAGAGAGCAAACTCCTCTGCAAAATATTATTCAGGGGACTGAACATCAGCCAACTGCAAAAACATTCTCTTAGCTTGTGGATAAACAGTCGCAGAGTATCTGCTTAAGATAGAAAGGCCTCCACCTCCCAGCATTAATGTAATTTCACACTTTACCAAATAAAACGCCCAGACGTTCCCAAGCTGCATGCAGGAAAATTGCAGAAAATTAAAACATGCGGCAATTCAGTTTTGTCTAAACTGCTCTGGTCTTTGTTTCAATTTCTTTGCCTGATTTGAGCTGAGCTTCTGAATTAGGAACAGTGAATCTGGGAAATTTATTTATTTATTTATTTATTTAAGAATACAGTTTTAGGGGAGGGTGTTATTTAGAGAGCACAGGGCAGGGAAAAAGGCCTACCAAGGTCAAAAGAGAAAGAAAAAGCCAAATAGGAACTAAACAGGGAGACAGAGCAATGCCAACAGACCCCAGATTAATCCTGCCTGTCTGCATCCATCTGCCAGCTCATCTGGTGTTTGGGTTTAAGACTCAAGGGCCAGGGACCTCATAACAGACCACAAACGGAGCCTTGGATGAAGTGTGAAAGTCTATGCTCGGTATCAGAAGTAATCAGAAAGATTTCCAGCACCACACAGCAGAATTTTTGATCCAGGGCAAGTTCAACAAGCCCACACCGTCTTTTCATAAAGCTTATTAACCGATACCCCACCAGCCATAAAGAAAGGAGGTAAAAACTCAGCCTTGGACATCAAGGACTTTACTCAGCCACGCTCCCCACACAAGTCAGCAGTTGATTCTCCAACTCTGGCCCAACACTCGCCTCTCCACAAAGCTGAGTGCAGTTCATCTTGCTGCATTTTACCCAGAAGGGGAGTCCAAAGTCCTTCCCTAACTTCACTGAGACACTGGAAAAGCCCAAAGCTGTGAGCCAGGTCTGAGCACCATCACATTTTAGGGCTGGCTGGAATGTGACCTTTTAATCCTGGTCCATCCTGGAGAGAAGGAACATCTCTATGCAGATCTGTTGCGCACGTTTCAGCTCATTTTTCATCCCGCTTTTGACATTCAGATCAGTCAGATACCTCAAGCCCTAGAACATTTAATTATAGCTCATGTCATCATTTACCTTGTCCACTAAGCCTTTGATTACATTAGGGAAGAAAGAAAATTTCATCTATGTTATCCAGTTATTCCTAGCATGATCCTTAGGCTGAAAATAAAACTAGAATTGGCTAGAAAGAGATGATATTTTTCTTCAAGACAGATGAAGGAAGCATGAAAACTGCTGTCCAGGATATCCGGAACTTGGCTGGTTCTTTTCTCTTCCCTGAGTTTGCTCACCAAATGATTTTTGTTTGTTTTATAAAAAGTCTGTTCCTCTTTGACAGGTGTCCTATAGGCAGAAAATGTGTCTTGGCTAAGAACGCAGGAGGGAATTAGTTCTGGGATTCTTCTAGGGAGTAATGGGAGTTTCTCCACTAAAAGTCTGTGCACAGGCAGCAATATTCCTTTCTACGTTTAACTTACTGCGATGCATTCAGGCACAGAACTTCAGGAGTGATAAAACTATTGAGAATTGAAACACTACAAGAAAATGGAAGCAAACTTGCAGGGGGAGGTGAAATAAGATCTTTGGAACCATGAATTAACCTGAGCAGAAAGTGCAAGTCGGGTTTGCAAAGGTTTGGCAACTTTAGAAAGGAGCTTTGCAAAAATCAGAAGTCCAAACTAAAAACCAGAGACAAACAGGTAGTTAGCCAGCATTCACCCAACTTTTACCCTTTTCTTGTTTAAAAACACTCGGTTATCATCTATTTAATTCAAGCTTAAGTATTCTGCAAGTTTCTCCAGGAAAAAAAAAAAATTAAAAAAAGAGTTGGCTGAGTCTGCTCTAGGAGCAAAAACTGGTTACCAGGAGCAAAAACTGGTTACCAGGAGCAAGTGCTGCCCACTTCCACCTCTGCCATGGATGCTCTGCAAAACCTCAGGGGTACTTATCACCTGGTTGGGTGAGTCAGAGCTGCAAAATCTCAATTCCATTGAATATGCTTAAATAAAAGGCACCAGCCAGTATCGGGAAGATTGACTGCCGCCCCACTGTAGCTTTTTAGGTTAAATAATACCTTAACCCTAGTAACGAGAGGGCGGTATAAGGATACAGCCCCATTCACTTTGCTTTGCAAAGTGCACACGTGAGCCAGAAGTACTGCAGGGATTTTTTCTTTCTTTCTTTTCCACAGGACAAGCTCAAGGAAGAAACAACAAGGGAATGAATCAGCGAGGGCTGGGAAAGGCCATCAGATTAATAATACAAGTCAGGGGAGGACAGAGAGTAGCCATACACATCACCCACATGAGTAGAACCCAAAAAACTCAATATAACAAAGCACTGAAGTCATGCTTAACTTTAAACACGTGTCCCGCTCAGTTGCTTAATCACTCTAATGAATACAAATAGCTTTAAAAATTTAAATGCTCTATTAGAGTACCCCAGAACCAGCACTGCCAGCAGAACAGACCTCTTTGCACCCACTGGTAGGGGTCAATCAGTATATCCAAGAAGTTTTGTAACAGACAATTTGTACCTTGAGTAGAGGGGCCAGGACCCTCTATGAAAAATATTTTTGTATCTTTTATCTCATCTTTGCTGTCAAACTGTCTGTTTGGAAGCCTTGTTTTGAAAGAAAAGGCAGAGGGAGAACCCTGTTAAGCAGATTTTGCAAATAACAGATGGGTTTTATCGACACGGGGAACAAAAAAAAAACTTGAATTTCACCTCACACAATGCTTTGTGTAGGTCCCTGGCACTACAGGGTGGTGACTAATAGGTGGATGTGCTTTATTTTTCCAAGCAAAGTTTCTTTTACTGCCCAGCATTAAACTCAGAGGATCTGTGACCTGTTTCTGCGAAGATCCGTTCCTTGGGACCCATCAGACTACACCATGTTGGGGCCTAAGAAATCAGAGGGAAGGATCTGTAACGTGGGAGGGAGATTTTAACAACAGATGAAACGAGTGAACCAGAGCTCGGCCAGCCATTTTAAGTATCTTTAGCATATTTCAATGAGAGCTTTCATGCTATCCAATGTGCGTCAAGCCATCCTCTTGGCCTGGCAAGCATCCAGGTGGCAGTTCCCCTCCTCCCCCTCCATGAGTTGAGAAGAGAAGGAGTTAGAAAGTGACATGGCAAGTCTCCAGTCCTCTCTAAATACATTTTTACTAATATGGCAATTAATATCACGGTCTAGTGCCTACTTCATAAAAGCAAATTCAACGTCGGTAAGAATGTAGAGTGCGAGTGATTTAGAAACTACTATTTCTTGGACAAGGGCATACTTAAAAAGCATGATCTCATAAATCTGTGGTTTCTCCGCATTTTTCGGTTGTGTATATGAGAACTCCCACACCAGATAGCAGGACGTGTAACATTCTTAACTCCATGAACCCCAGTCACATGATGGTAATTACTGAAGACCTTGAAACAAAAAGACTAATAAATTCAGCATTAAGAGCGCAGCTCCTGTTCAGTTACTCATAGTACAGGGCTGGATTTGGCCAGGACTCACATACGGAAAGGTCTTATCCTTTGAAGCATCTTGATTTTTCAACATGTTGCCGAACATTTGTATATATCTGTCTACGTGTTAGACAAAAGATAGTCCACCCAAATGTCTTTAAAGGACCCAAAGCGTCTAACCCGGTGAGCGCTGGCTCCTCATTCCTTTGGCCTCTTCAGAAATTCAGCATCAGTAGCTTTGAGAGGGAAGAATCATAACAAAGTCCAGCTCAAAGTTTTGCTTTCCAAATACAGAGGTTATTTAGAGCACAGAGTTGAGTATCTTGGACTGACTTTAGAAATACGGGATCCCTTATGGCCCAGGGAAGATGGACCACATGTATTCTGGTGAAGGAAAATGGCTTGAAATGGGAAAGCAGGTAAATTAGTGAGAACGGGGTGGCAAACACACAAAAGGAGGGAGAACAGAAGGAACGAAAGTATTGACCACCCACTGCAGTGGGTGAGAAGCACCCACGCTTTAGCATCTCCCCAGATCAAACGCCTACAGATGAACGGAGGTTATTTTACAAAAAACTTCCACCTCCTCCTCTTTCTGGAGCCATCGACAGAGATAAGGGAAAGCAAGATGTGTTCTTCTCTTCGCTGTTGCTGTGGGTCTCTCCTCCAATTCCTGGCGTGGCCTGCGCATGTCTGGTGCCGCGACTCATTAACTGAGCAGAGCACAGCTTGCCCCGACGTTCGGCTCTTCTGCCACGGGTGAAGCTGCCAGGTCTTTGAAGGAGATAACGGGTCCACTGCTCAGCCAGGGCAAATTGGCACCTCTCCACCATCTCAGATTTACATATGTACTTTTAAAATGAAGCAGTCATTAAAATGCTGCTTCACTCTGATAATTGCAATTATCCCATTCTTTCAGTGGCCCACTGTAAACAGAGAGTTCACTGTCTTGTCTTTTGCTCTAGCAATAGAGTCATCTCTGTCCCAGGACTTCCTCTTTGGCAACAGGCGATCTCATCTGAATCACCACCCAGCTCTTGCTTCACCCTTAGACTCTGATGGTCTGATAACATTTACGCAGGACTATAAGCAATTAAAACCAAGATGACACATTCAAAAGAATCTCAATTTAGAGTCCGTCTTTAAATGATTATTTAGAGCTGATTGGGAAATGGAATTTCTGCTCTGCAGGAAAGTCAAATATTTCAAAATTCCTTTTCATCAGACTGGAATGCAACCTGAATTTGGCTTAAATCCCATCTCAGCTGGACTTTTGGCACCTGGGACTTGGAAACTGCTTAATGTCAGCCATCACTTCATCCTAGAGAAAAGTACAGATGTTTCCACATGGGGCAACTGAGTAGCCTCCATTAAAATGCACTCAGCACTGTCCTGTTAATCAGATTCAGGATAGGCAAAATTCCTACTTTCTACTCAAAGCCTCCACATGGGCACAGCTGTGCCCAGACCATGCGTAACACGAGGGCTGCACAGCACAATCCCAAAGAGACACAAGGGCAGAAAACAAGAACTTTTGCCCAGTAGAGCCAGAACTTCTCCATGAAAGAGGGTGCGGTGAGTCTGAGACCTTCCTGGACTGGATGGAGATGAAATTCGTATCTTTTTTCACGGGAGGAATCCACCCACTAATTTATAGGCAAGGTCACAGCAGGCTTTTTCCCATCCTCTCCTATTGCATATAAAGGGAAATGCATGCAAGGAGTCTCACTTTGCACAGCAGGGAGACAGAGATTCCACCAACAGAGGAACGCTGATTTCCCTCACTCCTTTCACACTGCACACAAAATGAATCAGCAGACCCTGAATGCCCTTCTGTAGCAATGACTTCAGCTGATACAACAGGATCCAAACTCATAGAGAAAACCACTCTGATGGCATCAGAATGAAATATGAAGGTTGCCATGAAGTCCCACTTCCTATCAGACTGGGAAAAAGGTTTTGCTTGAAAGTAGCTGTGCTCTTGTAAAAGTTTTAAACTGACATTTTTTTGGCCAGAACTGTGCTCCATAATAGTCTTCGACTAAGTTCATTGTCACTTTTGGTCACTATCCACCACTTACTGTGACTTCAAAGCAGACACATCGTTCCAGCTAATGTGATTTTTGACAAAAATCCCCAGTGTTCAACAAGGTTGAATACACGTGTATGTAACTGCTGCTCTCCAAGCAAGGTTCTGCAGTTCAGCTTCAGGATCTTTCTAAAGAATGGGATTCTGAGGAAGACAACAGTAGTGCTGGGTCAAGATTTCTCAGCAGCACAAGCAAAGCTGAGCTGCTGTCTCAAGCGTGAAGGGGCACGAGGACAAGATGCTCCTTCATCTGAGAAGGAGGAAAATGTCTCCCAGATCCTAAGTCTCTATAGGTGGGTGTCTTGGTGCTCTCCAGCCATGGACCAGAGCACGAGCTGGCCACTCACGCCCCTACCCTTTCTCCTGGAGTTGGTGGGGATGCAGCACAGGCAGGGGGCTGGAAGGAGGCTGCGCCAGACAACGGTCCCGTGCCCGGTGTGGATGATGGAAGGTCTGAAATCCCTCACTGTGCTGCACAATTCATCTGCTGCAGTATTTGGACATGCCTTAAATTTTTGTCCAAGCCAGGACTGAAGCCGTGGCTATTAAAAGCACCATTCTTCACCTATGAGCTGTAAAGGGCTCTTCTTTCACAACTGCTTGAGTGATAGGTCATTACTCAACTGCCTTTACAGAAAAGCTATTTTCACTAAATTCCTTGCAAATCAACTGACTTTCTGGTTTATTGAAATTGCATTGACTCGAGTACCCTTGTCATCACCAAGTCCCTTTGACTCCTGTGGCAAAACAGCCCCAAGGAAGCTCACTACAGCGGAGCAGGTGGGGAAAGAAGGAGCAATGGCCTTTTATAGGATGAAAACTTCTGCATATGAATCGCTCCTGCAGAAAAAAAAAAAAAAAAATCAGAATATGGGCTCTGATTCAGCAAAGCAATTAAGTATGTGCTTTAAGTCAAAGCCTTGCTTAATTCCTTTGACTCCAATGGGATTTAAGCAAAGACGTAGCTGAATTCAGGTCTAAAAATTCCTCTGACATTTTTTTCCTTCTGGATTATAGTGAAAGAAAGTGGTTATAGTGCATGCCTCGAGAAGCAGAGGGGTGATGAACTGTGATGCACATTCAGTCTAATGTAAAGCTTTAAAAAAAATCACTTGGCGGGAACGGAGTAATAAATTAAGTTTCTCAACTGGTCATGCTTTGCAACCAAAGCCATTGTCTTCCAAGGGCTCGAGTATTATCGCTTCTCAACTGGTCTAAACTCCGCCGCGACTGATCAGAAGAAACTTGACACTTGATAAGTCCTCTAATATGCCAGGGAGAGCTTCTCCCTCCCCTCTACCCCTTTAATGAGCATCACCATTAGCTTTAAAGTACAAAGGGAGTTCACTTTGTAAGCCTTTGTGTTCTTTGCATGTTAGGATAGCTAAGGAGCAGTTCAAAAAGCAATCTGCCCAGAAACCACAGTTTATGAGTCCCAGAAGTTTCATTTGCTCAGGTCAGACTGAAAGCTTGGCTGAAGATACAGCAGAAATTTTTCTCTGTCAGGCAACAGAAAGCAGTACAAAGAACCCAGCTGTTAGGTCTCATAGCCCAGGCCTCTAATTAAAACAGTGGAAAATTAGATAACTTCACAAATTCATCACTGCCACCACTGGCTGTCAAAAAAAAAAAAGCTCGGGGGTTACCACCCACCTTTTGTTTATGTTGCTAACCAGTGTCTCCGTCTTGTGTGTGTGTGTGTGTGCATGTTCTGAGGAGAGTTTTTCTCCCTTCCTCCCCTGCTTTCAGCCACTTTTTGCACCTCATTCAAGAAAACTTCTGATGAGACTGGAAAGCGCAGTAAACCAGGTTTGCCGACATGCCTCCCTGGACAGATTTTCAAAAAGGTTCTGTTCCTACAAGGGAAAATAAAAAGGCTCAATTTTATTGTTCACCAAGGAGGAGGAAGAGGCATTATTCTTCCCAACGATACAAGATACAGTCTGCGTGGTGCTTCTGAATGTCTGGCCTAGGGTCAACAAATGTCACTTGTAGCTTGTGATAACGCCATATTAAAAAAAAAAAAAAAAAGGCAAAAAATACCTCCATCCCCTAAAATAAAGTAGTAGTGCAAACACTTCAACAAGAGCCAGAAAAGAAAGTTTCCATTCTTTGAAAAGTGAAGTTCATGTTTTAATTACAGCAGATGAGCTCTCAAGATTGAGTGTGATTAAAAATATCTCTTGTATTAAGCCTTGTTTTTAGAGAAAATCCACTTTCAAAGAAGAAAGGAAAGAGACACACACCTTAACAGCCAAAGTATGAACCAGCTGCTTCTGCAGGAATTCTGGTCCATGGTACCACAAGGGGATGGACCATGGTACTAACACAGGGCAAGAACCAGATTAAAAAACACAAATATTTTATAAATATTTAAGTGGAAAACAAGTTTAAGGCTGGGATTGGGAACTGGTCTCAGCTTAGCTTTCGTTTGGGATTGCAGGGTAGAAGAGCAGCAGGGTAGCTGCTCCCACCCACAGTGGGAAACACAGATGAGACAGATTTGTGATTTGGTATTTTTTTTGGTTACAAACACCATCACAACACCTGAGTATCTGAATTTAGGAGCAGAGCCCAAGCAGATGAGGCTGGTGGTAGCAGCAGGTTGTGATCTCTCCCCTCCCACATGTCCACGCAGGGGCAGATCAGGGCTGGGGTACCGGCAGCTTGTGTGGCTTCTCTGCTTTCGCCACCCTGCTCTCCTACAGCACTTGGAAAGGGTGGAAATGAGCGTTGTTTTGGCATAAAAAGTAGACCTGCCAGAGCATGAATAAAAAAAGAGCTAATAAAGACAATCTCCGAGATAAAGATGAGGCGTACAGCTGGTTCGAGACACGGGGTACCACTGCTACATTAATCCATGGATCGATTCCCGTTCACAGAGCAGGAATAACTACAAGCTCTTAATTTACCTCACCAGTGAAATAAAACACATTTGCTTCAAACCCTTGCAAAGGCCACATATAAAGCACACCCCGTTGCTTCAACTAAATACATTTTACCTTCCAGTCAAGGCAAGCTGAGAGCATTCGGGGTCAGCTCCAGTCGCTCAAAGTGGTTCCATCAGAGCTTTGTGTGACCCACCGCAACGGCTGCTCCTCGGGTGGCCCAAACGCGCACCCAGCTCCCCCAAAGGATGGAGCACATGCCTACACACAAACCTTGCTAGAAGTGGCTGCTGCTGCTGCGATCAGAGCTATACGGCTCACAGCAAGCCAAATCGCCCACAGCCTGGGGGGGGGGGGGGGGTTCGCAGTGATTTGTGTCTTTGGCTTTCTATAATTGGCAAGATTTTTCTAAAAACAAAAAAGCACCAACAACCACCCCTTCCCAGTTCTCACCAACAAAAGGTAAAGACATTGAGAAGGACGGCATTCTCTTGTCACATGTTACCTTCTAAATCTTGAGTCTTCCTTTGTACTCTGACAGTAATTTCACATATAGACATGGCTGCCAAGCGAGGGCTGTTTGATGTTCTTTCCTGCCTTTGTAATGGAGTTTCCTTTCAAGCAGGAGGAGGCGGAGGGAGAGGAGATGACAGGGGCTTATAAATATGGAAAAGACACTTTTTGGCATAAAATTCACGTCGCATTTAAAATATCCCTATGACTCTTTTCTTTTTCCCTCCCCTGTTAAAGTGGCCACCTTTGGGATTGTCCACTTGGAAAATGTAATGTTAAAAAAAGAAGCACAGAAGGGAAAATCATCACTGCTGGAAAATATTCAAAACATTGGGAAACCAAGGCTGCTTCACCCAAAAAATAGCCCTTAACCAAATCCATTGCACATTCTGGAGTTATGTCAGTATTGATTCTCTTCCTCTGAAAGGCCAGGCTGCCACTGATGTTGAGGAAGCAAGTGAGTTGTTTCTCTCTGAAGTGACCAGATCTTGTCTAACTTACGCAATCTACAAGAGAAAAGCCACAATACTCATGCTAAGTCTTATTAATAAGGTTTGGAGAGGCAGGTCCCCATGTTCTCCATCAATAACACAAAGCCAGCGATGATCCAGCCTGCTAGGACAGTAGGCAGTGAGTTGCCCGTTAGAGCTGTTGTCTTACACCTTACAATAAGCGATTTCAAAGATCTAAGTGGCATCCCTAAGGCTACGCAGGAAGATCATAAGAGAGGGAAGCAGTTGTAGCCCAAAGAGCAGCTGCCTGGTCTTCTAAGTCACCATGCTGATGTTCCCACACCCAGTGCCAGAGGACAAGACCTGGGATACCTCCACATCCAGCACATGATGGAGACTAATCTGAAACAAGGCATGACCAAAAGGACACATCATACTTGCCTTGAAGGCAACATCGAACCTAATTTTGTTATCCCAGGAGCAAGCCCAAAATGAGTATGAGATGTGCTGGAAGTACACCAGCCAAGCTCCGAGAGCTGCTATCCACCAGTGGCTGGTGACCAAGACGTTCAGTTTGAGTCAGCTGCCTGTCTTGTCTTCATTTCCTGAAGCCTGCTCAGAGCTAGAGCTTCTCAAGAAGGATCTACACCTCTCCCTGCTTTTTAGAAAATAATGTATGAGCATTTCATTTATCCCCGTGACTGTTTTCTTTAGATTGCTCTTGACTCTACACACTTTGCCTGACACATGAAACACCCCCCACCCCCCCTTTTGATAAATTTATACACCTTATAAACAAAAGCTAAAAAAATTTAACCGACGGCCCTACAACCCTGCCAATTTGAGCATATGGAAGAACAAGATGTCAATGGATTTTTTTTTTTTTCCTGTAGAAGCACTAGAATTTGAAGCAGAAAGATCCATTAGTCCAGCTAACGAGGGATTGTTCCTTATAGTCTATTCCCCTCAGCACAGCACTAAATGACTCAAATGATAGCCCTTCCAACACTTCCCTGGGGAAACTATTCCACAGTCTAATAGATCACACTGTCAGGAGCTTTCAGCCAGCTGTATTTCAAAGGCTATGAAATGTGCTCGAGTGTTTGACTTGGAAACCCTTTAAACACTTTTTGACTCTTGTATTTGTGATACCACAAGCACAACTTCAGCTGTTGAACCACACCGTCCAAGTGTTGCACCCCTCTGTCCTTGCACATATGCTCCCACGTGCGTGGGATTGGGCTCACATGACTTGCTACTCAAGGAAAGCTGCTGCAGAGAGGAGATTTGCTGAGAGTTTGATGCCGTACGGGCAACAGAAGCCTAAATTGTCTTGCAAGCTTGGAAGACTTGGGCTGGCATTAATCCAGGGAGAACTATTCTGGGAAAAAAAAAAAAAATAAAAAATCAAAGTATTTGTTGCCACCAGGTTGCCAAGAAACGTCCATAATGCTACTAGAGAAATTCTGCTTGCACTCTGTGTTGAACTGTGGCCCAGGACCAGCAGTCAAACTCCTGGCTTTCTGCAGATGGCCTTCTCTTAGCCCAGCTTCAGACAATATGTAAATCCCACCTAGCTGTGCAGCAGGTGGGACTGGAGCTGGCTGCTCTGCAGACCTGATTCTCCTCTAGTCCCCATCATCATTTTGGCTTGATGGCATCACCGTAAAAGCAGGGCAGCTGGAGGCACCGGACCAGTTTGTGCTGGGAATAAAGAGAGCCAAAGGGAGATCTTTCCGTCTTCTGCTTGTGCTGGGAATAAAGAGAGCCAAAGGGAGACCTTTCTGTCTTCTGCTAGAGCTGTAGGTGTCCCCCTGGAAGGGACAGAAGGGCTCTGCTGAGCCAGTCTTGAAGCCCTATCTTGAGGTATTGTGGCAGTAGGTTGAATCAATGGTAACGCACCGTTGAAAAACTGATGCTGAATTTAAAAAACAAGAGACAGATGAGAGCCCCCCTGCATCTAGAAAGCACACACTGTTCTTCTGACAGAACAGGTTTAACGCTTCATCCACAGATACGCTCTGGGATGATGCATTGCTTGGGAACACTTCATAGCATCTTGTAGGATTAGTTCAGGAAAGCAGAATGCAACTCTTGCTGAAGTCTCTTCCTAGGACAGGTCTGTTATCCAGACAGCAATATCAGATCTGTATGTACACATGCACACACACAGAGCTCAGAAGCTTGTGCCTTTCCTCCTTCTTTTTTAAGCTGACCTTAATTTCCCTCCTTCAACCACAGCTTTCCCTAAGAAGTTTTAAATACGACATCCCAGTTTTCTTTGAAATAGAGGTTTTGGCAAAGCTTTGAGATATTTGGACATGGGAAGAAGGTAAATCATGTCTCGCCCAGAACAAGCCCTTTTTGTCATCATCTGCATCAACGTGACGCTGGTGGTTATCTGCCAGAATCCTGTTGTGTTAGATGCTGTACAAACACACAATGTAGAAATGGGACCTGCTTTACTCTGAAATTTATAATCCACTTGGGCTCGGACTTAAATGTTCTGATTTTATACCTAAAAATAAAACAGAATAGAATGTACTCATCTCCCATTACCATCCCCACCACTAAGAGGAGAAATAAGGAGAAGTTCAATGACTTTTAGGGATGAAATGTGATAACAGGTCCAATGAGTGAAATAAAACCCATATAAACTGATGTAAGACTTCAAATGCATGCAAAATGCACTCGCTTTCTTGGCAGAACTGATTTTTATGCAACTTAGGCAGGGGAGTTACATAAGACATCCTTCCCCATGCACTTTACTGGCAAGTAAAGATGTCACTGAAATTCCTGTGCAATTAAAGTAGAAGTGGACAGTTGAGAAGCGTTTATGGGGGAAATTGGTCTGAAACAAAACCTCAAAGGTGCTCGTTTCCCTTCCCTCTCCCAAAAGACTTTGCGGTGGTTTGAAATCCCTGAACTGATTTGACTTAAAGTTTTTTGCAACCCATCCAGATCCTTATAAAAGGATCACACTTTCGTTGTCAAAGTCAATGGAAACAAGAGGAGGATTTAGGCACTACAAATGTTTGACACATTTCAAATCTATGTAAAGGGAAAATTTAAGCATTGTGGCTTAAGCTGTTTCTCTGGCTAGAGGCAGGCATTGATGGTCCAACAAAAATACTGGGCATGACTTCTGGGAATTAGGTCTGTTCTTTGATATCTCACACACAGCGTTTTTTTTCTTCTTGTTTAGGTAACGTTATACCATGTAGATATGAAAATGAGAAGCTTTGATCGATTCCACTGTACACAAAATGCATTGAACAGGCTCCGGGCAGAAAAGATGACAGAGAGGATTACTGTAGATGCTGGCTTCAGATAGCGTTGCATTCCTTCCACCACATTAAGCTGCTTTCTACCATGCCACAACTTGACAAGATATGATAACGTAATACAACAGGACATGATACTGCATAGCAGCGGCTGCAAAAGGGGAAGGAAAAAAAAAAAAAGCAGGAAAGGAAGGTTTTGTTTGGGGAAGGATTATCTGTTTCCGATGAGGGTATTCCCTCCAGCGGTTGGGGGGGTATTTGGTTAGGGAAGGGTCTGCTGAAGGAAAAAATTAACTTTTTGAATATCCTCTGGACTTGTAAACACTGCAGGTTTAAGAGTATTACAAACTACTTTTTACAGTCTGCTAATGAACAGCTTGTGATCAACAGAATTAAACTCAAGTGCGGGCTGAAATTTTAATCTTTCTGTACATCCAATCCAAACATTGTTCTGCTTTCTTAAGGGATTAGTAATTATTATGACAAATAACATTACTTCATCCCAAGTTACTCTGCAGTTTCTTACAAGCTGCTTCCTTGGACCTCACACTGCACAAAATTGGTGGAGCGGCCACCACTTGTAACCTGAGTTTGGAGACTCATAGGTTGGTCAGACCGGTGCCTACACAAGAAGGAAAAAAAAAAAATTGACTGATGGACTGACTGAAACAGGGCTGGTTTCATCTTATTTCATCTCTAAATTATTCCTCTGCTCTGATTTAACCCATTAAAAGTTATATCTATTTCTAGATGAAAGTTGTCCAGGCTGGAAGTCCTGCAGTTTGGCAAAGATGTTTTCAATTTCCTGCAATATCTTGGTTATTATAGTCAAAACACCTGCCAAATTTAAGTCTATATAGCAAACAATCTGTCTCCTAGGAAAAAAAAAAAAATCCATTTTTAGTGAACGCACTCCCAAAATCCACTTATCTTTTCTTATGATGCATTTCTGCAACCTACTCTGTTGCAGGGTTATCAGATGGATGAGTACACATTATGGAAGGAGGAAGAGTTCCTTTTGAAAGGGATATTCTAAAAAAAAAAAAAAAAATAAATCAATAAACCTTTGGAAAGGCCACGAGAGCTGAACAGAACATTGGAACAGAAACTGCCCATGGCAAGTGTGCTCACTAAAATGTGAGCGCTAATTTAAGTGCTTTGCTGAATCAAGGCCTAAATTCCTGGGTTTATTCAGATTGGTAGCAGTGACAGAAGGAAGACAGGAGGTTTATTTTATGAAATGTTTTTTTTCTGGTATTTTTTTTCAGCAGCT
Source organism: Athene noctua (assembly GCF_965140245.1). Classification (NCBI taxonomy): domain Eukaryota; kingdom Metazoa; phylum Chordata; class Aves; order Strigiformes; family Strigidae; genus Athene; species Athene noctua. Next base: position 24,623,903 of record NC_134045.1, read on the forward strand.
CTTACTAAGATTTGAGCAACAGTCCAGCTCCTGTTAAATTCTTTTTGGAGATGGGACCAAAAAAGTGATTCTTAATATTTGGCAACACCCCTTAAAAGTAAATTTTAAGTATATCTTAAATGATTGTCACCAAACCACACACTGAGCTGGGGGTTAGAGCCCTGCAACACTCTGAGCTCCGGGTGAGGTTGTACCTGTCTCCTGAAGTAAGGACAAGCCTAGATGTTGAGCTGCTGTGAGCCAGGTTTCTCTTGAAAGCATGCGACCCCCCTCCCCAACATCAATGCTAGGGATGATGCTCAGGGAGGCTGTAGCTCATACCAACATATATAAGCTGGACATAAATCAGTAGAGCTTTCTTCAGTGCAGAAACACAAATGAGCTGTAAATCCCCTTCAAGGAGCTAGGTATATACTTATGTTAGCTCACACCGAACACTGCGCTGTCACAGCAGTCTTTGAGCTGCATTGTTTAAAGCCATCTTGGATGGGGCAACACGAGTTGCATTTCCAAGAAAGCTCAGGAGAGGTTTGCCAGCAGGCAATTCTGCCTAATTTAGACCCTACCAGTTCAAGAGAATAAAGTACCAAGGGGATAAAAGGTGACAAGCAATATAAAAGCAACCTGGATTAATTCAACATTTTTGTTCCCAAAGAGGAATAAAACCCCATGGAGCTGATGAGTTTTATGGAAAAGTCATGCTCTGTGCATGCTCCCAGGTGGGTAAGAAGATGCTCTGGGGACACTGAGAAACTTGCTTTGGTACCTGGTAATGTGCTGACCTCCTCTGATCTCAGGGATGTCATTGCCAAACTAGGAGTCTACGTCCAGTCTGCTGGGGCTTGTACCAGCAATAGAAAATAAATCAACGATACCTGTTCACAGAGGCCTTTCTAGTCACGTCCCAGATCCATGGGGATCACTAGTAAGCACATCTTGCTTGGGTGCAGCCAGCTTAGACATCCAAGAGTTAGTGCATATCCAACCTTCCACACTATGAACAGCTGGGGCTAGATTTCACGCCAGTCCTCGAATCTGTCTCCAACTTGGTACGTACTGCTGAAAGCATGAAGCCAAGTAACAGATTTGGGTGGAATTTAAGGTTTTTCATTGTGGTTGCAGTTGTCAAGACAGGTCCAGTAAGGTTGGAGGTACTGGTACAAGCTTTCACAGCAGGAGTGTAGGCATTATTTTCAGTGTCATTTTTAGAGCAAAGCCTGAGGTACAGCCTAACCTGGAGCTGAAATACTTGTAGCTCAGATCTTGGTATTAAGCCCAGCTGGGTGCATATGTCCACTACTGAATGTGAGTGATGGGATCCACAATATCCTCCAGTTGCTCTTAGATTTCAATGTTCTAAATTGCTGATTTCAAACTCAGGCCCAGTCCTTACTATTCTAAGAAGTTTTGTCCATTAAGAGGCTATCATTACATAAATCAGCATCTCCTCACACACACCACAACCACAGTAAACGCCAGCATCTACCTCATAAGGGTGGGGATGGGGGGGGGGGGGGGCGGGGGGGCGGAGAAAGGGAGAAGGGAAAAAACTAATCAGTTAGTTCTTGGTATCAAGCCTGAGTGCTTTCATAGAAAACGATTTGTTCATCACAAAAATTGAATTCACACCATTTCCCTGATCGGAGAAGACAGATGACATCAGACCCTTGGCAGGAGGTGCTTTAGAGAAGACTCTAATCCATGTACTGACAGGAATATTCACTAGAGCTGTTGCTCAGGCTCTGTGTCCAAGGTTTGATCATGGCTTGAATATGGACCTCGTCCTGGCTGACAGCAAAAATGCTTTGTGGCAAGTGACAAATGAGGTGGTACCCTATAGATTTAAGTGCGATTGTGATATACTACATCAGCCTAAGAGCCTAAAGAGAATAGGGGATAAGGGTTGACACTAAAAGTCTAGTTGGGCTCAAAACAGCAGCACGTGCTACATACTTTCAAGATTGCTATATCTTCATCTCTGCCTATGGAGAAAAATAAATGGACATGTTGAATAAAATCCGTGTTCCCTGTTGTATTTTATCACCGCTTTACAGGCCTACAGCTCACAAATGAATAGATAAGGGTGATATAAAGTAGTTATCTAGAAGACAAACACTGGATTCTCTAACACACTGAGCACAGTAAAGGATTCATTTCCAGCAGCTCAAGGTTAGATCTAATGGGCTTTATTCTCCTTTAGTCAGAGACCTTTTCAGCTGACGGTGCTTAGCAACCAGGCTTATTCTCCAGCATAAAAGCAGCTGACTAATCAAAAGGAGTTATTTCTTACTGGGAATATGCTAGACAGGTCTGCTGGATTGGGACTCCTGTGAGCTTTGAAAAAGTTAGAACTCACTTCAGATCCCAGGCGTGAAGGCTGTGTACCATTCAGTGGTAATGGGATGAGATGTATTTCATTTGTGGAAGGTCTAGTTTGGCCAGCTAGGCAGAATCAGGAGGAAGAATGGGAGTTTCATCTTAATTCCCAAGGGCAGACTTTGGCAACAGGAGTCAGGGCACTGGTTTGCACACTGCAGTCTTCAGGATTGCACTGGAGTGGGAAAGGCCAGCTTTTATTTTAAAAATCCGGTTCTAGATTAATTAGACAAGCTCATAGCATAGGCATCCCATTCAGCAATGGCAGAGTAAAGAGAAAAGGCAGCAATGAAAAGTGATATCTATATTAAAACATTGGCCAGGCTGGATTTTCTCCAGGTCTCCTTTCTCATATGTACTAAAAGTCGAGGCTGTTGAAGACTTGCCTATCTTTGAAGTCACCCTTCAAACCAGCTTTGCCATACCAACACCCTGCTGTGGAACTCATCCCATCCCCTTGTTAGCAGGCAAAGGCAGGACCTTGAGCACACTCAGGTAACCACATTTGGTGTGGCACTCACCACGTGGCCAAAGCAAAGATGGAATGTACTCTTCTCCACCGTCATGGTCTTGGAAAAGTGAGCCACAAGACCTCAAACGGGGTAAAAAACCAGCATGTATGAGATAACTGACATTCAAGTGACTCCATTACCACTTTTCCTAAGCTGCTTTGTCCTGATAACATCAGCACAGGCTCAAGGGCACAGTCACTGACTGACAGTTTGTGCAGCTTTTTGAACATCTGCTCAGTTAAGGAACGGGATTGCTGCGAGTATCACATGAGTTAATATAAATTATTCACAAAACAGATTGATTTGCCTCATTGCTACTGTTACAGACAATACTTGAATAGCGAGACTGAAAATTGTCCTCCACGTGTTTGGAAAGCCAGGGCTTTGAAGTGGAATGGAAGAACTGGGGAATTTAGCAGGGCGATAAAGACAAACCATAACTCAGTGTTTTCCAAGAACCACTGTGTAGTCTTCTCCATGATGCAGCCAGAGAAAAAAAAAAAAAAAAAAACAAGGTAAAAATATGCCATCTGACATCTGGCAGATGGATGGAGGGAACTGATCTGTCTTTAAACAGGTAAAGCACTTTCCTCAGTGATATTGCTTCCAGCTTGTCCTGATGTTGGTGAGATTAGAGTTGACTCTGCTTTGAGCAGGAGTTGGACAGAGGACATCCTGAGGTCCCTCCCAGCCTTCATCACCATCTAGACTGCCTGCTTTAGTTCCTTGCATGGAATACTTAATTGTACTTAACTGAATTGTAGAAAAATTGTCATTAGTGAAATGACCATCTAATAATGACAAGAGTCCAACTCATCTCACTAGCCCTCTGCCATGGAAATGGCCAGATTTCTAGTAAGAATGAAAATTGGTGACCATTTCAACTTAATCCTCTAGTAACTATGGGTCATTTGCCAAAGAAAGCATGGAAAACAAGGAAAGGGCATCAGCAGGGATACAGGAAAGCACTCTGAACTCCTGAAGTCTGGATTTCCATCCTGGCAGCTGGCAAGATGCAGGCTCTGGTCCCAAACCCAAAGTCACAATTCCCCTCCTCATGCCCACCTAAGAAGCTGAATCCAGAGCAATGCTGTTAGCGTGACTCAGACAAGTGTGTTTGGAGGAGGAGAAGGATTGGGGGAAATCTCAAAGAAGACCTGGCTGAAAGCCACTGACCTTAAAAGCAGAAAGCATGTCTCCACTTTTGCCCAGGTCCTCAAGCAGCGATTGGAAATACAAGGTCTCCCCCGACACAGAGCACCTCAGGGGCTGTGAAGACTCCAGGGAGAACAAGCTAAACCAGTTGTGCTTTATCAAGAAGCTCATGGACAACATCACGTCCCACAGCTCCTGGATGCCCGCACAGACTGGTCCCTACAAGTCTCCGCAGAGGGTTAGCGTGTGTGTGCGCCGGTGTGTGACACTCCACTGCCTGAGCCCCCATCACCTGCAGCTGCTCTGGATCTCCTACACTTCTGAGCTGGAAATTTTCTGATGCAGCCAGATTGATCAATCCAAGACAAAATGCTGCCACGCTACCGACACTTCTTTCACCCTGTGCTCTTCTTTCAAGCACATTCTGCCCCTCTCTCTGCCCACCTTGTGCATTTGGCTTACAGTCAGGAGAGCAAGAAGGAAGTAACCGAAAAGCACAAATAAAAACTTCACTCAAGCAGAGGGGCAGGCAAGTAATTGGTCTCATTCCTTAGTGTCCAACACAGAGAGGCGCAGGACTGGAATGTGCCAGCAGTTAAACCTTTCTCAGTACTCTCTGCAGCTGTGCCTTGGACTTGAATTGCTCTGGAAGTGCACTACATGTGGACATGCTTAAAAAAGATGCTGAGATTAGGAAAACATTATTTCACTACAGGAATAACACATTTCAGCTGCCTTCGTTGCCGTTCAATGTGAAAAATCTTTTCCAGCAGGGAGGACTTTGTGAGGAAATAAAGTAACGCACACTAGAAGAAACTCTGGGATTTGGGGTCTCAGTGGTTTGAGACATGGAGGTGCAGGATAATATTTTTCAAGCCAAGTCTTAGCCAGGCTGTGTTGTTCCTCACAGGGTTCAGTGACAGCAAGAGGAGCAAGCTGAAACCACAACTCCTTCAAAGGAGGCACAGACTTCCATACATAACCATCTCATGCTTGATGAGAAACGGTTGAAAGTTCCGTCTGGTACTGCTATGAGACAAGGATGTGTTGTGCTCAGTATCAGGTAGGGCTGGTGCCACCCCATAGCCTGACATACCCCGACTCCTTCCCCAGAAGCATCCTGGTCCTAGGGACAAGGGCCATGGCCAGAGTCTGCATGAACAACTCTAGTGGCAGCAATCCAACAGCCTCTCCAGACAGTCCTCAGCCCAAAGCCAGGATGAGCTGAGAGGTGGATATATGTGGTCAACAACTCACACAGCATATGTGCTTCTCTAACTGCGCAAAAACCTGAGTTTGCTTCTGCCAGAAACTGCTGCCCATCCTCTGTGCAGGGTGGCCAGATCAAGTCACCCAACAGAAGCAGACGTTTAGGTCATCAGCAGAGCTGCAAGGAGGCTCCGCGTGTACTAACAACCCTCCAACTGGACAAGACCAGAAACAGATTCAAGTTAAGGAGTGGTTCTGAAGGCAGTATTTTTGATAGTTTGGTTGCTTTTTCTTTTTTTCTGGTTTGTTGGCTTTTTCTCAAAAGGGATAGTGTTTCTTGAAGGGAAGTTTCTTTTTGCAAAGTGACTGACCCTCTGGCATCAGTACAAAGTTTTAGAAGATGAACTCATACTTCTGAGTACGATTCCTTTGCACTGCTGAGAGCTGCTAATGAAGAGGAGCAGGGAGCAGCTAGAAAGGAAATAAAAGCCAGCAGCTTGGGAAATATTAAGCAGGGGGTAACATAGGCCACAGGGTCCTGATCTGCTATGAGCATCTCCAAAGCAGAGGGGCTAGCTCCCCCCTCCTCCCCAGAGAGAGGGTTTAAGGGTCCTCAACAACATTTGAACCTCAGAATCCCTCCTCCCTCTTGCTCATCTGCTGCCTGACTGAAAAAACCTAATCTTCCCCGAGTTGCTTTGAAGTTACCCAGGGATTTAGATTTCTGCCTCTTTTAAGGCAAGGCAGAGTGCTGCGGGTGAGCTGGGCAGCAACATAACTGTTCCTCCACTCCCTTAACACAGAGCAGGCACCGCAGCATGACAGCGATAGCGGGGGTCAGCTCTTCCCCTCCTCCCCTCTCCATAAAACATCTCCTCCTGGCTGGTTTTGCAAGGAAAGGTATGTAACACCCACTGCCCAGCCCTCCCGACCCACTGCCATAGCATCGCTGCCTTCTGCTGGCTCCTTCCTCCAGCCCTGCGACTCTCCGCGTGCTACAAACAGAGCATGAGGCCCTTCTGCAAACAAGAGTCCCCCAAAAGCTGGCTTATAGGTCTTTCCCATCTTCTCAAGAAGCCTTAGACCATAAAGATGTTAAAGGGAAACTCTACAAAGCCTTGCAAAGGGAGTCACAGATCCAGGTGATTGATCACTGAGGGATTCTTCAAAACCTCATCCCATCACTGTGATTTACACCCCCTGAATCTGCTTGGCTTCGTACACAGCCCCTTCCACCCTGAGAAGCTATTACACTTTGCAAAAGGGAATCTGATATCTGACATTAAAATCTATTTGCTAGCCTTATTTACTTCCTTTTCAAGGAAGAAGAACAGAGCCAATGTCATGCTCTGAGTCACCGGAAGAATAAAATTGAATCCTTGGGGCCAAAGTTTGAAAACAGCATGGCAAGGGATTTTTTTTTTTCCTCTCCTGTTTTTCAAACATCCTTGGAGTCTCTCACCCCAAATCACCGTTCCACAACGTTACCAAAACAGTGCCCTCAAAACACTGTAAAGGCATTGGGGTTTTCACTTCCCAAAACCCTGAAAAATCCACCCTATCACCCCAAATTTCTTATTGCTGCTGAAAATTTTGTTGTGCCTGGGGGCTCTTGGTTCCGGTTCCCCTCTAACCTTCAGGCCTTGCCCAGCACAATGAGGGCTGTCAGCGAAGGGCACCTGGCCAAGAGCAGATGCCGGGAAGGTTACCCAGCCTTTGTTCACATCTCATTGGCAGGGGTGCACCCGGGGAGGCAGAACCATGAGACTCCCATCCCCAGGTTGATCTGCAAGTTTCCATCTAGGAGAGAAAGGGGCTGGGGTCATTTGTGTCTCGGTGGAAATCATGGGGCTTTATACCAAATGTATGGGAACTTCCAGGCAAGGACTTGATGTAGGGGAGTGTGAGATGTGCAGCACCCCTGATTTTTATTCCTTGTAACAGCTTATCTTCTCTTGCATCATGAAGCGTCTGGGAAGCAGCCAAGGGCATGCAGCAGGGGAGATAGCAAGTGGGGAGGGAGAGGAAAAAAGTCAAGGGGAATACAAGCATATTTATAAAAATCAGAACAATAGTTTCCCAGAGTTGTGATAAGAACTGTTTTCTACTCAAAAACCCCCCCCAAACCACTGATTTTTTTTTTTCCATGTATTTCCCCTCTCTTTTCTTAAAAAAGACCCCAACCCCACAACTTCCCCCAAAGCTGTCATGAAAGTAGCAATCAAGGTGGAAGGAGTTAATCCTTTTGCCTCCCAGCAGGGAAGCCATCTGCCCAAAGACCTTGGAAAGGCCCCAGAAGCTGGTGGTCCTGACCCAGTCCCCGGTGGGCATTTGTTCAGATCATAAAGCTCAGCCCGCAAAGCTCCCTCCAGTCCGAAGCAATTGGCAAGAGCATCTCGAAGGGTGGCCTGGATTCATAAACAAGCAGAGCTTTGCATCCCCAGCCAGCAGCGCTGTACTTCGTTGGCAAAGCTGCCTTATGCAGTATCCCTCTGGCTCTCTGCCTGGCTCTTGCAAGTGCTATCAATCGCTTGCTTCCATGAACATTAAAGAAATCAAACTTTCCTTCTTTCTCTTGTACCCCCCCCCCCCCCCTTTAAATAGCAGCTTAAAAGGAAACAAACTTAGATCAAGGTCAGAGGCATAAAAAGTCTGTTTCTCATGCTCTGAGGAAATCCTAGCAGTTGGATGGTGGATGCAGTTATCTCCCAGCTGTATCTGGACATGAATTCAGAGAAAGGTTGGGGGGGATTTCCCAGGATCTGACAATCCTGCCCCCATCCCCTCCTCCCTGTAAGGCAGGATCCTCTCTGCGCGCCATTCCTGACAGACCTCAGAGCAGATCCCACATATGGCTACAGGCAGGAGCTGTTCTGTCCAGGATACACCCATGGGTGTCCTTTCGGCTGACTAGCTGTCTGACAGCAGCAGCTCCAGTCTGAAAACCCTCAAGCTGATGCCCTAGAGGCAATGCCTGGGGTGCCTCCCGTGCTTCATCCCCAGCAGGCAGCAGCACCAAGCTCCTCAGAGCTTTATCCATACAGCTGGTATAAGTTAATTGTCTGAATAACCATCCTAAGGAAATTCATGTGAGTATTTAAGCGACATAAAGAACCACTCCACCCAGTTTAACACACTTGCTCGCCTGAGCAAAGACAACCACATGGCTGCCAGTGAGGATGAGGCAAAGTCACACTTGACCAAAACTAGATCAAGAGAGGTAGCCGTGTACGTAGCTTCCCCTGGAATCAAAGAATTACTTCAAGATCTCTGAAGATGGACATAACACTTTCAACATGCTTTTAACCATGTAGAAGTGGATATAAGTAAGCTTCACAAGTTAAACACATCCTCGCATGAAGCTAAGGAAAGACCAGGCTCGACAGAAGCCTTCCTCCCATACAATCACCTCAAGCTATGACAGTATTTCAGCAGCAAGCTGAACAAGAGCTTTAGCAGTTTTGCGAGAGAAGAACTACATCACCCTTGCAACTGCAACTTCTCACGGGCAGATCTGGCTTTCGAATAAATCTTACAGAAAAAAACAGGAGACCTGGAGTAAGAGAGAAGTGACCCACTGAGTAGGGCTCGGGAAAGCAAGAGTTGGGAGAAGAAACCAGCATCTACCCAGGTTCTGGTTCCTCATCTAGGTACAACACATGTTCCCCCCTCCTTTAAATCACAAAGCAACATCTCCCCTTTTCATTCATACACTCAGCTCAAATAAGTCCAAACAGGGAGAAAATAAAGCAGAAGGACTTTATGCTCATGTATAAAATAGCTTATGCATTTTGGAACTTCTTCCAGCTTCGTCTCAGCAACATTGTGCTGCGAGCCAAGTCTTTATACATTGTGTCGTCAGGGGATTGCATTTTCAAATAAGACCAAGAAGCGAAATAAAAATCACTTGAGATGGAGATAACTCACTTGCTGGCAGAGAGCAAGGGGCTGGCCCATGCACACACTTTTCCACCTCCCAATAACACCCAGCAATTAGTCAGAGCTGCAGCAGGCAGTGTTTATAGCTGAGGGTTGTAATGAAATCAGCATCTCACACAGGGAACTTAACCCCTCGAGAGATAATTGGGGTGACAGAGGTGGTCCCTATGGAACAGAAAGGAAATACCTAGACCAGTGCTGTCTTTGGCATACAAAAGCCTCTGAAAGCATTCAGAGCCCTTAGAGGGCTATTGACAAACTAAGAGAAGTCCCCTCGGCTTGTAAAAGTCTGGAGAAGGGTTTTAGATCTGTGTACGGCTCCCAGGGTTGCTCTGGGTACATCTACAAGGCACAACCACCCCTTTCCTGCCTGCAGGCTGGATAACTCAGGTGACCACCGTCTCGGACACTACATCTCCACTTTGGCAGTCCCTCAGGGAAAGGGCCAGCAGTTGCTTTGTCTGTCCAACGTCAGGGAGCAAACACAGACCATGCAAACATCCTCCACACGCAGAGTCTGGACAGGTCAGGCTTGTTGCAAAGCCTTCCAGCACTCCCAGTCACCAGGCCTACTGGTGCAACCCACCTTCCAGATCTCCAGCTGCGTGGACAGGGGAAGGAAAGCTGATAGTCCTGTGCACCCAGCTAAGCCAGCACCAACTCTAGACCTATCCACCAGTGCCCTGAAACCCTGGCGTGGTATAAATCATACAGCATAGCCACCAAGCATGGCCTTCAATTTGGTTTTCCTTCCACCTAACAAACTGCTTCATGCACGAGACATTTTTTTCCAGCTCAGGCTTTCCTAATGAACACTGTGAGGCTTACATAAACAAAGAAACGAAGCACGGCAGTTCTAGACTAAGGAGAAAATATCACAACCATACCAACAACATCAACAGTTTAGAGAAAATGCTTGGAGCTGTCAATACCCGGAGATGAGTGGTGAAAGATCTGGGACACGTTCCAGTTTGAAGTAATAGACAGCTTGCTGGTGTGCTTGCAAATCATGGGGGAAGACTGTGCTTTTCAGCTGCAAGTCAAAAATGGTACTGGCTACATGGAAATAAGAACATGGAAAAGCCCAAACCAGAATAAATGTTAGCAGCCATGAAAAATCCAAAATTAAATTGCTGCCTGCCAAGAGAGGAGCTCAATAGTCTGGCTCCCCAAGTCTCAGGTCTTAAAAATACATCTCAGCACTTCATAGCTGTACATTCCTGACCCCAGGCTGCTGTCTGTACACATGGCCAGGGCATGCAAGGAAGTCGAATCAGTCCTGGTAGAGCCACCTCAAGCAATAATTTCCTCCTTCCAAAACAAATACAGAGTGGTGCAATGATTCCAAAGGACCCCCAAAGGAAGCTCTACAAGCCATAGTGAAGCACTGAGACTGGGCACGAACCCACACGCAAGTCCATGCTCACCTTTGGCACACAGATGTAAACACCCTTTCATGCCTGACCCAGCTTTCAAAGCTGGGAATAGAGCCCATGAGAGCACCTTGACCAAGACAAGAAGAGCCAAGCTCAGCAGACAAAGCCATGTTTAAATCCAGGTGCCAACACTGTAGATAACAAAACGTGAACAATTGAAGAAATCAAAGGCATCACTCACAGCTGACTTGGACTGGGAGCACAGCCAGGAGTCCAACCCCAATGAGGAACCAGCAATGCAGCAAAACACCATCCGAGGATCCAATCTCAGAAGAACCAGTTGCAGCCAGAGCAAAGTGAGGAAGGGTGCTTGGGGCTGAGCTCATAGAAATAGACCCAGGAATGCCAGCCCCACCTAAAGGCGGATGGGGTTGGCTCACCTCTCTGATGGGTAGAGGGAGCCATCAGGCATGTTCAGGTCAGTCCCAGCTAACGAGAGTCCTGTGCTCCTCAGGAGAAGGATTGGGGTCAGGTGTTGGGTAAGGACCTCGAGTGCCCCCGCAGGGCTTGGGGTACGAGGAGCTGCTGGATGAATGGGCTTTCAGCAGGGCTGATGGTCCTTCTGCAGCTCCCACCCCAGCGGGCATCCTCAGTTCCCTGCAGATGCTCCAGGGCTGGGGTATCTGTGGGGCCACGTGAGGCTCCGGGTCTCGGCACAGCTGTTCTGCAGCTGCATTTCGCTTCCACACCGGCAGCAGCAGCGGCTGGGCTGCGCAGATGGGCCCAGGGAGACTTGCAGCTTCCTTGAGCTTCCGAGCTCAGGCTCAGCTCCCATAAAACTGAGCTTTTATGGGCCTCCCTGTGTGCATGGATGTGTGTATGCAGTCACTGGGATTTACAATACATTTAGGCACTGCTCGGGGCCAATATTTTCAAATGCTATATCCAGAAGCCTGGATCCACTGGGTCTTTGGTTTGTTTTAAAGCTGGTTTATTTTGGATTTGAAAACACAACCCTTCTCTTCAGCGCAAATTAACTTCCTGAGCTTGCTTTGCTTCCCCCAAACTCTTCTCCTGGCAACTCCTGTTGCTCTAGGATTTTTGCGCAACCCTCCAACATTTTCTGGGGACATACCTCCCCCTTCCAGCCTTTTGATCGCAGCTTGTGTAAGGTTGTTAATTCCGTTGGCAACAGAACACTCACTATCTCAAACAAGACTGAGAGAATGAACCAGGTGGAGCTGTGTCAAATCGGAAAGGCTTTAATGAATTGAAATTCACAATATTTGCCCTTTTTCCTTCTCATTTGGCTTCCCCTTCATGACTTCCTTTCACGGTTACATTTCTACACTGTCCATCTCTCCAGACCTCTGGTTTCTCAGTTCATATTTTTGTTTGATATTGCTTAGTTTTCCCCAGCGAAGGGAAGTCCAGACTCTTAACTTAAAACCTTCATCGGCATGGGTTTACATTAAGACACGGGGTTTCTCATGAGATTTGTCCCACACGCTTCTGCTGGAAGGGAAGGAGATGTGGAGAGCCATGGGGAAACTGCATCTTAAAGAGGCTCAGCAAGACTCAGAGCGTAACTGTCAGCAGCAGAAGTGTCTGGCCAGGGGGAATGGGTCGGTAATGAAACCAAGGTGGCCGAGCTGCTGACAGCTGCAGAGCAAGCCAGAGGAGAGGTGGGTTTGGGAGCAGAGGGGAATATTTCATCTTTTCTAACTTGATGAGTTTGCGTTGGCACAAGACAATGAGGAGCAGATGTCAGATGGAGATGCCAAACTACCCTGTACATTTTTACAGCAAAAATAATGACACTCTCTCAGACCGCTAATGTTTTCAGTTTCTCAACAGCGTTGACTCTTTTTTTTTTTTTTTTTTTTGTTTTTTCCCAGAAAAAACCCTCCTCGAAGTTCTCCAAGAACAGTTTTTAACCAGTGCTCATTGTAGCGCTTCAGCAGCAAAACTTTCACACGGTGCTCCACGTCTGCAAATTAGCAATCAGAATAAAACCCACTTCCCAGAGCTAATTGGATACTAAGCAGACTCTGAGCCATCTGCACCCATCAAAGCAAACTTACCTGGGGATCGTTAAACATTAATTTCTTCCACGGCATTTTCTCGTAGTCTGAGTAACCTGATTGTCTTTTCTTTTGCCCAAGGGCTGTGTGAATTCCTAGAATCTTACAATCATTTAGGTTGGAATAGACCCTTAAGATCATGAGTCCTGTGTAATAATTCCTGTGTAACAGCAAATTTGGAAACACTTGGAAAATTGAAGAGCTCAGCTGGACTCATTTTCTCCGTGGATGTACTCTGGGTGAACCAAATTTAAGAGATTTCAGACCTAGACAATAAGCCCCATGAGCCTCCAAAATAATGAAGGTTAAATTGCAATGAATTTGTGTCTGGTAGCTGCTTGACTTAACATTTTCTCTATGACTGCAGGGTAATCCTAGTGTGCCTCTTCCTCATTAGACACCAGAGAAAAAGAGAGAGATGCTGGCTGAGGAATGGATGCTGCCATGTCCAAGCAGCCCTGAAACCCCCCCAAACTAAAACCCACCCACCCCATGTGTGTGCACAACCCTCTTTCCCTCGAGCGCTCATTCCTCTGGGTGTTAATGCAAACCAGGCAGGGCGATGTGTTCACTCCAGAGCTGGGAGAAGTTATGGGCACACACACACACACACACGTTTGGCACCTGCTCCACTCCCCCCTTACTCATTGTGACAAAGCACCGCCCTGGTCCGCGGCAAACTTTCAGATTTGTGACGTTTCAAAGAGAGTTTGTTGTGGAAAAGCTCTTAGTTTTTCTTCCGTTTTATAACAGGGTAGCGGGAGGTCAAACTGCTTTGAAAGCTCAAGCTTTTAAGGTTGTTTTCTCATGTGTAAGTGCAGAACAAGAGTCTTCTGGTTTGGGGTTTCTCTTTCTTTTCTTAGTTCTTCTCTGCCAGGTGGTCAGGTAAAGCAAAGCAGAGGCAGGTCAACAGGGGAGGAAAAAAGATGGCCTTTAGTGGGGGAAAGAGGGAGAAAGGGAGGAAGAAGGAAGAGAAAGAGAAGGGAAAAGAGGTGAATCCTGCAGAAATCCCGGCACACACACTCGTGTTGGCTGAGATTGAGACCCAGAGGGCAACACCTCGAATAAAGACGGAGTTCCATTGCTACCCATTGCTGGTGAGGTCTTGATGCTTCAGGTCTTCGGGGGAGAAGGAGGAAAGAGGAATCCAACCTGCTACAGGAGCCACCAGAACGTTTCGTGTCTGATTGGCACTAACTGGCACTCACATATCCCATGGGATTGTGAACAAGGAGCATCCTGGAAGAGGCAGTGCGTGGTACAAAGGGACCGATGCTGGAGCTAGGGCTGCCACGAGGCTCTGCACCAGCTGGGATCGTGAAGAACCATCGAGCTGAGCTACAAACCCTCTGTTTTGGTGATATTTCCCATTCCCAGGAGAGCATTCTGGTTTTGTAAGTGTTCCCCTGAAAAACAACAAGATCCATCCCAAGAAAACATTCCAACCACCTCAGGGCTTTTCTTTTGAAAACACAAAAGAAAAAGGGAATTACACTGTGATGTAACCAGCTGAACTGGGATTCAGAAAGCTGTTTAATTCAAGGGTTGAAAAGATCGGCGTTTTTCCTGGAAAGATCAAACAAATCAAGTGTCTGAACTATAGTTACCTCTTTACAACCCGCCAGGTTTTTCCTCCATTAATGAAACACAGCTAAAATATTCCAGTTCACCTTATACAAATCTATTGTGGCATGTCCTGGAATCCAGCTCATGTCTATAAATGCATATACTATTATCTTTACTTCCTCCTGCTTATTGGCAATGGCTAGTAATCTTTCAGTTGTGGTATGCAAAGCCAAACATGAACCAGTATTTTCCATTATGGTTGTAATTTTGGCCTGTAATTTTATCACTCAAATCTAAATCCACTTCAGAAACACCATAAACTAATTGTCAGAGAATAAACTTAAACTTCTGAGTGGTTTATAAAAGTGATTTAATAAAAGGAAAATAAAAAAACAAACGTAAGCCATAATATTTTTGGCAAAAAGGTCAAATATTTCTTTCTCTTTACCTCATTTAAATGCAAGAACCTGCTTCTTTTAAATGCGCTCACAGCAGGTTTGTTTGTCTTGGATTACGCAGTAGCAGATATAACATTTGTCCAGTGAGAGTTGTTTAAAAGGACCAGAAAAAAAAAAAAAAAAAAAAAGGCAAGGTAAACAGATCGAATTTGTACGCAGCAAAGATCTCATTGCCCTAATTTTTAAAAAAATATCAAATGCTAAGTGCTAAACGATATGACCATGTTCTTATTACACAGTTTAAGCCGTTTTCACAGTTTGCAAAACCAAACACTTCGCAACCCGCTGTAAGTTTATGTTAGGCCGTAATCTGAATGGCTGCTGCTCAGCCTGCTTCGCTTCATTCATATTAAGAAACAATATACAGAGGATATAAAGTGATCAGCTGTGTTTACATTGATGGGGAAAAAAAAAAAAAAAAGCCTCTACATAAGTAGTAAACAGGGAACCCGAGTATGAACATTAAAACTGCTGCTAATTATTTATGAAGGGAACACTGTGGAGCCTCCCAGTACAGGCGGGTCTGGGAAAGGCAAATGATAACAAGTCTCCAAGCAGGATTTCCAGGAGTAACCCCAAAATAACCCCCCTGTGCCCCATGTACAGCTCCAAAAGTCAAACGTAACGTCCAAGGTTTGCAGGGCTGCTTGGGTTTTTTGACACGTGAAGGTTGACAAGCAATGGCTTTGCAAGGGGAATTAAAAAAAAAAAAAAAAAAAAGAAGCCCCACGTTTATTCATAAAAAAAATATCTGCTTCAAAACTGTGGTGGGAGCCTGTTTATAATAAACCAACAAATGATATAGAGGCTGCTGTTTGGCACAGGAATGGCCTGGGAGAGACTTGTATTACATTTCTCGCTCTCAGTGTTCATGGTATAAGGCAGAACAGGCTGAAATTTATGTTCTCCTGGTACTGTTGTCCTGGCTGTGCTGCTCCAGAGACAGTTCTGGCACAGTCCCTTGCTTGTGCTATACATTGCATCCCCCTAGATTTATTGCCAGAGGTTGGGGTGAGGGCAGAGGGGCATTTCTGACTTCTTTATGGTGATGGAGGCACTTGAAGAGGCCAGGACAGACACAGATAAGTAGCCCCAGAGCCAGCTACTGACCACCACTCTCCAACTGTGCTTTCTTGTACTCTGGGCTAGCTTGGGTTTTAATATAAGACCATCACTGCTGTGCCTGGTTATGTGCAGATCTGGGGGAAAATGAGAATCGCTTTCTCTATGCAGTATTTTTGTTGCTTAGATGTGGATCTTTCTTCTAGCTCAGCAAGCAAGAGCTGTGTGAGTAAGTCCCATCCATCCATCCATCCATCCATCCATCCATCCATCCATCCAATCTTCATCTGTTGGTTAGAAAGACATTTTCTGCTATAGGTATCTCCCAGGAAAGCTGTTGAATCTTGCAAAGAACCAGGTTGTGAAACCCAGACCTCATGAGGATCTTCTGTCCCAGTGCCTGAGAGGAAGGAATGAACCTCACAGATGCTCTGCTACGTCTTGTTGCATCCTTTGGATGCAGCAATTTCTCCAACACTGTGAGAGAATCAGTGCAAAGAAGATATGTTGTGATGTTGTGTCCTCCGAGTCTGATGGTAAAAAAAAAAACAGGTCCCAAAAAGTGGTTAGCCTCAGCCTCTCCATCTCTGAATCATGTTATGGAGAGGTATCTTGCACCCTTTGAGGGACATTTCTGGTCACAGCAGAAAAGCCATCCCCTGGGGGAACCTGAGCATCCACCTCCATGAGGTATTTTGATACCAAAGGCAAGACGAGGCAGATTCTGTGCTGGAGATGCTGTGTATCTCTGTGTCCCTTTCCAGAGAAATAGCAGCTCTTCGGACCAACCGGATTTCTGACTACAGCATTACGGTGCTGAGTCTGACAGCCACAAAAAAAAACAAGTGACCATGGGTCATGGTTGCCAGACCAGTTTCCATCAGGACTAGGAGAAAGTGGAGAAACCCCTCTAATGCCTTTTCCCTTTGCAAAATAATTCG
The DNA here is from genome assembly GCF_965140245.1 of Athene noctua. Taxonomy (NCBI): domain Eukaryota; kingdom Metazoa; phylum Chordata; class Aves; order Strigiformes; family Strigidae; genus Athene; species Athene noctua. The sequence continues at coordinate 24,640,581 of NC_134045.1, forward strand.
AGGAACTCTGATTAAAGAGCTTCACAAGAACTGGATATTACTATTTATTGTTGTTATTGTACAGAATTCACTCTCCACTGTCAGTGAAACAGTCGTGGCATAAGATACAGTGCTGGAGTTGCAGTCTGTGCCCTGACCTCTACAAATTATTCCTCAGTGAAGCAGCCAGAAAAAGTCAGAAATCAGGCAGAGAAAGAACAAGAGAGAAGAGTTTCTCGGTACAAATCTCACTGTGCGCTGTGTACAATTCAGTCTCTGACAGAATGCTGTTTCACCAGGGTTCCATTCCCCAAATGCCCACAAATTCTGTTGTGATTAAAAATATATATAAGTATTCTCATATATATATATATATATATACACACACACCCATATATATGCATACATACAGAAAAAACAAATTATTTTTGATGGCAGGCTATGGGAACCCCAGGGTTCAGCTCCCACCGAGATGGACAATTTATTTACATTTTTTCTCAGTATTATGAATGAATCTTTCCACCAGCACAACTCAGAGATACTTAGGTCATTTCTTTGCTTCTTCTCTTTCCCTACTCTTTTTATGAGATAACAGTCAATTAGGACTTTAAACCAATGAGAACTTTTCCACTTATTGAGATTTGACCCACTCCTGTCATTACTTGATAAATTCTTCTTCTGATTTACTAAAAGACTTGGTGTCTGAAAGGTACTGAATCTTTTTAACCACTTTTCATGGTTTATTCTGCATGTTTACCCTTTGCACATCACTTGGGATAGGGTCGCAGCTTGGCTGTTGAATTTTAGGCAACAGCTCCCTGCTAGTCCCTTTTTCTCTTGGATTCCCATGACACTGGGGTGTCTTTGTGTTTGGATTGTGAAAGTAAAGGTTGTTGGAGGTGGGTATCACTTGTTTAAAAATAGTTTCCAAGGGGGATTTTTTTTTTTTAAAGTTGTTGTTGTGTTTAAATTACCACATTCAGACTGGTATCAAATTGGGTTTGGAAGCTGCAGAGGAGAGACTGTGGAAGAGGAAGGAGTGGGAATTTAAAATGAAGTATCTCTGGTGGAAATGCGAGGAGGCGGGCAGCAAAGTTCAAAAAGCAAGAAATGGGAGGGAAGAGCATCAGGAAAAAGAGGAATAATAATAACACAGGTGTCCTCTAGCCAGTGTTGGTGTTTCTCCAGCATCTCCCTGGCTGGGTTGACTGTCCCAGTGTTTAAAGATGAGCAGAGACCTCAAGCCTGGCAGCTGGCCACGATCCCGGGGGAAGCGATGCCGTGCCGCAGAGCTGCGGTGACCCGGGAGCCCACCGCATCGGGGCAGCCTGCATGGGGCCCCTCGTCCTCGCTCCACCCAGCGTGTCGCCTGGGTCCCCCTCTCATGCCACATTTGGACCAATAGCTCTGCGGCCACAGCGCTACCGAACATGCCCTGTGATCTGATTTCCTTTCATGGCCAGGTGCTTTTAATAACCCGTTGCCAACTGCAAGTGGTATTGCCACAAATGATGCCTGGAATGAAAAGAGGAGAGAAGGAAAGGAAAGGAAAGGAAAGGAAAGGAAAGGAAAGGAAAGGAAAGGAAAGGAAAGGAAAGGAAAGGAAAGGAAAGGAAAGGAAAGGAAAGGAGAGGAGAGGAGAGGAGAGGAGAGGAGAGGAGAGGAGAGGAGAGGAGAGGAGAGGAGAGGAGAGGAGAGGAGAGGAGAGGAGAGGAGAGGAGAGGAGAGGAGAGGAGAGGAGAGGAGAGGAGAGAGAGAGAGAAAGAAAGAAAGAAAGAAAGAAAGAAAGAAAGAAAGAAAGAAAGAAAGAAAGAAAGAAAGAAGATAATTTTGCAATTTAATTTTCCATCTTCTCTATTAATGGTACCAGTGTCATGCTTGATGTATGAAACTGCTACATACAGCCTCTGAAGATTAATTCCCCTCCTATAACTTCAGCCGTGATTTTCCAGAGCAGCCTCTTGGCTCTCTTAGTCAATCTCTCCCCCCCCCCAACCCCCGGTCCCTTCTCCTCTCCCTTCCCCAGCCTTCTCCTGCTTGGAAGAATGTTTTGGATCAAAGCCGACAAGGAGAATTAGACCGGGTATAAGGGCTGGCTTTCATGTTAGCTGAAGACACTTGGATCCTTTTCCTGAAAGAAAGTGCAGCTTTTATGTGGAAAACATCAACGCAGCAGCAATCTGACCTGAATATCCTCTGTTCCTTATCTGAAACTGCTGACTACTGCACAAATACGGTGTATCTGCTCCTTTCAGGATCTTGAAGGATCTACATTTTTCGCCATCACACTTGGGCAGAAATCTCTGAAGCCCATTAAAAGTTACACCGTAATCTGATCTCCATATTTTCTCAAGCCAGGAGATCTGGAATTTAAAGACAAGGTTTGATCTTATCTATTTTTTATCTGATGATGCTGGCTCCACCAAATAAGATTTATCTGTAAAGAAAATAATGCAATTAATGTCCCGGCTGCCGAAGCCTTTATGGAGACCTCTCAGTTTTTGCTACTCAGAGCACTCCAATTAAATGTAACTCTGTAAACCTGAGCAAACCAAACCCTTATCTGAGAACACGCAATGCTGCTAAATTAAATTTGTGGATTTGGTAAATCCTGTGGAAAGGACTCAGGCTTTCTTTGCTTTTTTTGTGTAAAGGGGACACAGAGACACTGTTCTGAATAAAACCCGAGTTCCTCTCCCCTAGCCTGGCAGGGAGCACGCATACCACTAACAAGTGCTATTACTGCATTTACGTCATTGAAGAATTTTCTCCTTCTGGCATGCTCTCTGGATCCTACAGCCGAAGGGGCTCCAGGAAAAAGCCAATTTGCTGTCCTGACGGGGGGACAAGGGAGACATGTGAAAGGCTGGTCCCCACGCTGGGCAAGGCATGCAGCAACGAGGATGTGCTGAGGACCACAGTGTCCATGGCTCACCCCAAAGTGCCAGATCTAGCTGGATCTCGCTCAACCCAGAGGGATCAAGCTAGTACGATATCCAGATGCTTGAACATCTCCACTAGATCTCCTCTGGAAAAAATGAGGGAGATGGTCCTCAAGCTGGGGGCTTTCTTAGTTCTCCAGCATTTTGGAGACCCCATGGAGTGCCCCATGGCACCCTTCAAGTAAGACTGGTACCTTGATCCTCCTATACAAAGGGGGAAGCGGGCCAGAAAATGGATCCTTTCCTGGCATTTCAGAGCACCAGCTTCCAGGTGGGCAGTGCCCAGCCCTCTCCAGACTCCTCTCCAGCTTCTATCCTCCATCTTCTCCTCCTTTAAAGTCCAGAAGTGCAGAAAGTTTGAGAGACCCACAGCAGCAGGAGAAAGTCTGAGCTGGAAAAGAGTGGAGGGACAATCTGTGACTGCCATTCCTCTTTGAGCTGAGCCATTCGTGGTGCCATCCTGGGCATCACCCCCAGAGTTTCTCAGGAGAAGTAAGCCGGGCGCAGCACGTGGTGTGAAGGGTCAGCAGGACTTGGTTAGAAGAAGAGGTTCCATACCAAGCAGGTTCACTGTGAATGGGTTCATTCACTGCAATTCTAATTTTTGGATTTGCTTTCCCATGCAAAAGCAAAACATCATTTCTGGCTGATCTCACCTGAATTATTTCCAAACTGATTTTCCTCTGAGTTATTTGGGTTTGGAACCAGGCTGAAAAAAATTAATTGTGCACCCAGTCCTAGGGTTTTACTCTATCAGCTGGCTTCAGAGTTGCCCTAGCTGCAGCAACCTCCAAGATGGAAAAATATGTTCCTGTCCTGAAATCTATCTCAGCCTCTTGTTCATCCAGGATACTAATGGGAAGAATTCCCCCCATGAAATAATAATAATAATAATAATAATAATAATAATAATAATAATAATAATAGCTTTGAAATATCCTCAGTCAGAAAAAAAGAGTGATCCGAAGAAAGTACAACCACACCTGTTGGTTGCTATTTTTCAACTACAGTAAATTTCTTTTTTTCTTTTTTAAATTTCAGAAACCTCTGGGAAACGATCATTTCTCCTTTCTGGATCACCTTTATCTAAGCCTACTTTCTCCACTTAAAACTTCCTTTCACGGGATTAATGTTACTGGCCTTTGCTTTGCCTCTTTATGGTTGTTCCCCACCCACCCCCATTTTCTTTGTTCATGGAAGACCATCAACAAAATTCCATTATTAGTGAAAGTCTTTTTTTTTTTTTTGATAAACATTGTTTGGTATATACGTCTTTTTTGTTTAAAAATGGCGATGCTACTTAATAACAAACACTGAGTCCTTAACATATGAGCATTGCAGTGCTGGCTGGAAATAATTTTAAACAACTTTGCCAGATGTATAGGGCAGGGGCAAATCACAAATCCACTTTGTTCGCAGCCACTTGGAGAAACTAACCTGAAGCCACTGGCAATGGCCATATCTGACCCTAGACACAGCCCCTCTCTCGGCAGTGGCAGATCCCAGATCTTCAGCTGATCTTCGTGTCATCCTCGGTTGATCCCTGTTGATGTTCAGATTAGCCAGAGGCTTCGTGGTAGTTTAGACACGCTGAATTTGAGGGGACTGGCCACTCCTGACATGGAGAATGGTGACCTGGGGGTTCTCAGTGTAGATCAAGAAGGTGGTGAACAATGAAGATGCCACCCTTGGCAAAAACCGAGCCTGCCTAGAGCTGAGTCTGACCTTGCTTTCCTCTAACATGAACCTATTCAACTTCCCCTGATTGTGGCGAAAGCTTTCAAGTGGATGTGCAGAGCAGGAGCTCAAACCTGGCAAGTGCTTGCCCCATTCTACCTGGGAACAGGCTTGTAATACACCTCCGGGATGTGATAGGCCTTATCGCTTCGCTAATCAAAGAGCTTGCCCGCTACAAGCCGAGGAAATCAGTTACATGCAGTAAAACCGAAATTTCCATTCCTTGTGTAAACACCATGTATCTCCCCAACGGTGTCCATAAAAATGCGGGAAAGTGCAAACTCAGCAGCTGGAATAGACTGGGTACCTCCGTGCAGTGAGTATACCAGGTGGTCTCTGTCACGGGAGGTGATTTATGTTAACTCCCTCCCTCTTGGGCTGCTTTTATTTAGTTAGTGGGAGTTTGACAGCCCAGAGGTCACAGACACTCCAGTCACTAGTGGTTTCTCTACCGAAATGGAGAAATGCCTTTAGGGAGGGGAGGGGGGGAACAGGATGGGATGCAGAAAGAACTGAGCTGAATGCACGCTGGTGTCAACCACTGGAAAAACAGCAGGTCCATAAATAGTAAAGGGTTTGGAAGACGAGGGGCGATGAACAGTGCCTTAATCACAAATGAAATGTCAAGGGAGGAGGGGGAAGGGGCTCTCTATTTATCCTCTCTTGCATGAGATTTAAAACCAGGGAGACAGTGTCCTTGGGGACTTCACAATGAATTTTTTCTGTGCATCCAAGGAAGGAGCCTGTCCAGGCTTCTCACAGCTTTTTTTTTTTTTTTTTTTTAAAGAAAAAACAAAAACAAAAACAAAAACCAAACCACAAGTTCAGCTAGATTTTTGGAAAACAAGTCCATGACACCGCTCCTTTCTTACTTCTGCCTTTCTCTTTGGACTTGTGCATGACACTTAAGGAGTAATCCTTGCCTCAGTTTAATCAGGCTGTGGGAGGGCATAGGCAGAGCAGCCCTCTTTAAGACATCCTTGGGCATCTGCAGGGGAAAGATTCAGCAAGGAGGAGAAGCGCATCCTCAGGGGCTCAGATACAGCTGAGATCCTGTACATCCCTGAGATGCGGCACCTCGGTTGTGCCGTGGTAAGTGGATGTATCTCATGGTTTTATGGGAAGTGAGAGCCCTTTGCTTAAGCCCACACCAAGGAGGATTAGGTGCCTGAGGTTTGCCTTGTCGAGTGCTACGTAGTAAATGCATGTGTGCTCACAAGCACCTTCCTGAAGTAAAATTGTGATGATGCTTTCCAGCTGCTTCACGATACTCCTGCAACAGCCCTTCTGCACCCTCATGGAAGGACCGTGCCACAGACAACGTGAGTCTGCAACAGCGTCTATCTGGCTGCCTGCTTTTAAATATAGGAATAACATTAATTAGCATCAGCATTCCTGATTTACTCAGCAAATCAATGGAAGAACAACTCCGAAATCCTTAATACTTAAGCCAGTTTCATTCCCCCTGAGATTCAAAGCCTGGGACCTGAGACGTTGCTACGCCCTCACTTTCCATGTGCGGCACGTGTTCCTTTAACTTTTGTCTTCATTAAAAATGCGTAATTTGTGATCTCAGCGGTACCTCCGCACAGAGCCAGGAGTAGTGCTATTGGCTTTCATGGAGCTACTCTGGATTTACATCAAGGTGAATGAGATCAGTCCATTAGCCTCCCTGGCAAGCTCCCTGGAACATGGTTACAATTTAATCTGGTCCCTGAAAAGCTCTAGTTCTGGCCAATGGCTTCCTCTCGCTAGTAGACTATACACATCAAGGTCACCAAATCCCAGATGTCCTCCAAGGTCCCAGGGGTTCACGGTTTGATTTCACACTGGACATTTTGTTGCTAGAAGAAAAATAATCTGGGTCTTATTTTCTAAGGTTCACAGCCCAGGACATGCAGGAAGCTGTTTGGTTCAGGTTTTTCTTGTGTGACAGATCAGCTTTTTCATACATCTGCTGATACAATGCTCAAGGATAATTTGACTTTCCTTGGGGAAAATCAACAGCTGGAAAACTCACAGAAAAAAAGAGCTTTTCCCAAGAAAATCTCTGCTCAAGTTCATAAGAAATTGCAGTGACCTACAAAGCACTAAATAAGAGTTGATTGGGCTGGAAGAGTTTGAGACAGCCGTTAGAGCTAATTCTTCCCCAAGGAAGAAATGGCTTTGCCTGCTTTGTGAAAGAGACCTACTCTATGGGAAGGGGTTTGGACTTTACTCCGTGGGCAGTCCCCGTGCAGCTGATGGAAAGACTTCTGAAGGAAGTCTAGCAGAGCAGCAGAGGAATGTCATCAAGCTGAACGGGGCGCTTCTCTCCCAGGAGCGTCACGAAGGACCAATGAAAGGTCATAAACACTCAAAAGATCTCATGATAAAGTGGACTCCATCCATGTAATCCTATTACAGAGGACCTGCTGGGTGGTTTGTGTCAAATGAAGGCAGGGAACAGACGAACAGAGAATTCCTAAGAGAACATCAGCATTTCCAGAGGTGGGGGGGTCACTGCTGTCTACCGAGCCTAACGAGAAGTACAATGAAAAAGCGACATATTACCATCATGCTACGGGAATGACTCAATCCGTATGAACAAGGGCTACTCCTTGCTCTTGGCTTACGGACGCCCCTCCTCCTGGTGCCAACACAGGAGCCATGGGACTCCAACCGGATCCTAAGGAGAATAAACCAGTGTTGCAAATCTTATTTCCAGTTTGGGATTCTTTGCTCACACCCTGACTATTCATCCAGAATGTCATGATTTGTCTGCTTTTGGACAGAAAAACAGTGGAAAAATATGGATCATATTGTTACAGAACATATAAGTTTCATGACTCACCCAGAGTCTAACTCCTGTGTGATCAGTATTTCTGAAAACCGAGCAAGTAATTAAGGTGCTCCTTATGCACTTTAAGCTCAGTATAAGCAGCCGGTTAAAAAAAAAAATCTTGTCTGTGCGTGTTTTTTGCTCAGTGAAGTGTTAAATAGGAGATGCTCTTTAAACAAACTCATCCATCCACGAGAAAATATACAAAAGAAAGACTCTGGAATGACATTTACCACTCCCCAAGCATGTCAGAAACACTGCCTGTCTTCTCACTCGCCATCACCGAGGGAGAAAAGGATGAAGTGGGAAGGTCTCCGTCTTAGCAAAACAGCTGCCGCAGACTTAAAAGGCGAGTGGCAAGGTAGAGAGGTCTGACTGAGATCACAGGCACTTCTGGGCAGATAGGATCTCTGGGAAGCGAAGACAAGGTGTGAGAAGTCTGTTCTTTCTTGTATCATCGCAAAGGCTCTTTTTTGAAGATAAGCCCATTTCATTGGGGGCGGGGGGTAGTGTCTTTGCACTTCAAGGGCGGGCGCGTTTCCACCTTCCCTCTGTTTGTTTTCTAATTTTCTTTTCACTCTCACGTCGGCTCTTCGTGACCCTCTCTCTCAGCAGCATCACCACCACCTCTTCATGGGGCCCCGCAGACAGGGGTTAAGAGGCCTCACGAGGGGAGTTTTACGGCAGGGTCTGGAGGAGACGGGCAGGGGCTCAGGTGGAAAGGATGTGGGGGAGGCCAGGCAACTTCCAGGGCACCCAAGTGTCCTTTGGAGAAACAACCACCACAGTGATGGACCACAGGAAGCGTCCTGGCTCACCGTGAGGATTCCTAAGCACCATCCCCACAGAGCCTCAGTACAGAAGCAGATCACAGCAGGGGAACCCAACAGAAAATCAGAGAAACACCCAGAAATGGAGCATTTTAGCAGGCAACTAGCCCAGTGCTCCTGGCAAGGAGAGCTCCCGGCTGGTTTCATTCAAAACCAAAGTGTTGGGTTGCTTCTACCACCTCTCTGTGCAAAATGGAGCTCTTCATTTATAGTCTCTGCTACTTGAAAATCCTGCAGCGTCCCCCGACTTTATAAAGACGCAGAGGGAAATCTTGAAAATGCTCCACGGGTAAAAGGGTGCTGGGTTTACTGTGAGCCCCAAGGATGGACAGCCAGCAGGAGCAAGCGGAACTGAACTGTCCCGACAAAAACATTTCGCTTCGGGGGTCTTCTGGGGATTCGGGATGTATGGACAGCAACGTCTTTGTGTATGTGTGATGTTCCAATTCCATGGTGTGGCATCCAACCCCAAACAGAAGGGACAAATCCAGGCGTGGCTTGTCTGTGCCATGCTGGATGCACTCTCGGGCTGTTCACACAAAGCGCAACCGAGTTCAGAAAACAAATAAGCACAGAGAACAGAAGGGAGCATTGCCAGGGAGGAAGAGGGAAACAAAGTGGGAAAGGTCGGTAATTTCCCACTTAACTCAGCCCGTGTCTCCTAACCCCTCTCTGCCAATCCCTCTTCTGATTACCCTACCTACAAACCCAATAATATCATCGCCTATCTTTTCATCAGCTCTTCCTTCCTCTGGGTCTAATCTCTTACGACACAAATGAGTGAGTTCAGGGTTTTATTAGTAGAAACGAGGGATTTCAGGCTCTAAACACAACCAGGAGCCCCCGCCGCTGAGCAGGGACCTGCTGGCGGGCTGCTGCCCGTGTCAGGTTGTTGTACAAACATTACCTCCTGCAAATCCCCGGGTTGGTCACCAAGTCAAGCGGTGGAGACAGTTTGCCCAGTAGTTTGACCTTTCACCTCCCCTTTACTAAATAGACCTAATTACTGCGTTTGTCTGTCATTTAAGCAACAAATGACTCCATTGAGGTCATCTGAGGGAAGCTGGAGTTCTTAGCTGTCATCTCGAGAGAGCTCGGCTAATTTTATCCTGCTGGGGAAGAAAGCCCTGTGAAATTTTGCTGGAAGGCTCAGTTACAATCGTTGTTTCCTGGGAAGGGTTTGGTGACACACTCACTGCTCAAGAAAGCAAGGTATGCCCCCATCAGCTACTCCGAGTTCACAGTCCTCTGCGGTTTCCAGCAGCTGTAGGAGAAACCCTAAAGGAGAAACTTCCTGGGGCCACCTAAATCAAAGATAATAATAATAATAACAACAACAACAACAATAACCATAAAAATAATATCTGTAATTTTATTTTCTGAATCTGGATTTTGCCATTGGAAATGTCGAAGCTCTCAAGGCGCTGACCACCTTTTGTTCAGCCAAGAGCAGAACCAGAAACTACGGATGCATTTGTTTCGACAGCGGTTCCTCTGCAGTTTTCAAGTACTTGCAGTTCTGATGAATCCCAGTTGTGTGCTTTGTGGGTAACACGCAAAATATTGATGAAAGTGGTTAAGCCCGGAGAAAACTTAAAGAAACCAAAATGTGTTTAGGAAAGGACTAGACAAACCTAGCAAATGGTAGTGTTTCCCCTCTGCCTATATACATAGCAATCTCAAAATTAATTGTGGGGAGATAAATATACCTATCTATACACAGAAACGCAGAAAATATGGGTTTATTTGTGCATGCACAGATTTGTAGAGAAGTGAATCTGGGAGGGACATAAAAGAGGTCACTTTGTCTACCTCCAAGTTCAATCAGCTCCCCCAGACCCATTCCTGGGAGATATGAGCCTGGCTTATCTTCATCTCTTCTCTCAGCAGCAGAGACCCTCAGTCTCTTCAGACCATCCCTCGCACACCCCTCCTTGACAAAACCGGTATATCTAAGCTCAAGCACAAGAAATGCACAGGGTCACCGCTAAGACATGTTTAGGCAAGCTATGCCGAGGCTAGTCCTCATCTCACTTATATGACCCTTGTCATCCTTGGTCTGGGCACATCACTGCATTTCCAGCTCCTTCCCTTCCAGAATATCTCTGCAAAGAGTGTTTTTCTAGCTTGCCCCTCTGGCTGCATCTCCCTTCTCTGTGCATCTCATGCTCTGGCTCTTCTCTGCCACAGCAGATGTTAGCTACCTGTCCTCACCTCGCAGCCCAGCCACGCCTGTGCCCTCCTCTGTCCTTCATTTTTAAGACCTGGCCTTTAGATCTGCCGGGAGCCCACCTTCATCCCTGCCTTGCTTAATTTGAACAGGCACCTCCCCGATTTCTGCCGGGCTCCTCCTTCACATGCAAGGGGTCCCCCTTAAACATCTGCAAAACATCTCCAGCCTCCTCAGCCCCCCCCCCCCCCCCTCTGTAAAGCTCTCCACCACCATGGTGCCTTAAAGACAAAACAAAACATGACAGCAGCGTAGATTGTTGTTGTTCCCATCGTGCTAATATCAACTGAGCGCTTCCTCCCACTGTCCCCATCCATCTACAGTCTCTCCTCGCAGGCTCTGCTCCACCACCCAGCAGGCTGAGCCGAGGGCGCTGCAAGGGCTGCTCGGTCCCTGCTGCTGGGAAAAATCACCCCTTGGGCCACCCCGGGGGGAAAACACCTTCCTTGGAGCTGGTCTGGGGGATCGGAAGCCCTTCTGCTCCAAATGGGAGCAAGGACTGGCTTTTTATCCTGGGTTTCTACAGCCCCAAGCACAAGAGGGTCTTGGTGCCTGCCTGGGGTAAGCCGGCAGCGTGGTAAAGCCCAGCAAGGGCTGGCAGATCCGCAGAGCCCGTCCCACAAGCCAAGAGGCGAACACCCATGGCCGAGGTTTGAAAGGCGAGAAGATGGTGACTGACACAGGCACGCTCGGTGCTCTGATTCAGTGCCATCTTTCAGCAGGGCTTAGATTAAGTCCATCAGTCCCAGATCTTTTTCCGCCTCTTTTCACTCCCTCCTTCTCTGCTGACACAAGCGTGCATCGCCCAAGGCGTGTATCATCAGCAAAATGGAGTGTTCTTTACAGTGCCAAGCAACTCTGCAGCAAGGCGAAGAAACAGTCAGGCTAATCGAGGGACTAAAAGTCTCGTATTTTTGCTTCTCTGGTAGGTGAGTCCCAGGGAGTCTCCCAGGGATTTTCTTTCTATAAGCAAAGGTTTGCTCCATCTACAGAAACAGTTGAAATAATCTCGCAGTGTTATCCTTGACTGGAGGTGGGAACTATGCTATATTGCCTGGGTTAAACTGGAACAAAATAAAACAAAACAAAACAAAAAAGTGCTCATCTTGCTGTATTTAGCAGCATCTTGTAAGCAGCACGTCTCAGCATTGCTGTCGTGCTCCATCCCCACATGCATGTGGCTCTGCGGGGTGAGCTGTGTCCCCAGTTACCTGCAGGACAAAATGTTTCGGGGAGGGAGAGGGTATCCTAAATGAAATACACCCATTTACCATGATTTGCCAGCTAGAGTTTTTCACGTGCCAGTAACAGAAGCAGGAAAACAGAGCAGGAACTTTATCTTTAACCCTGTTGCAAGATTTAAATAAACATAATTTCTTAGGCTCAAAGGAGATTTTGATGAAAAGGTTAATGTTATTACAGGTGCTTAAAGGGCTCTAAAAGCCTTATATCACTACGCGGGATGAAAATGTATAGAAGGAGACAGCAAACATTGTAATAACATCCTCCTTAGTTCCTTCACTGACAGATGCCCTGTTTTGTTAGAGTACAGGCAGTATTTTAATCAGGCTGAAACACAGCCTTCAAGTTTAGAGCTGTGCATGTGAAACAGAAGGATTTTCTCCCTTTTTCAACCCAATTCCTTTTCTTATCCCCCAGATCTTGTCTCCTCCTCCCTCCTCTCTGTCACCCACCGAGCAAAGCATCGTGGAGCACACACCAAGGGAACACGGCAACACCTCCGAGAATAAGTTCTCTTTTTTCCTTCTTAATGACGGATTTTGTTTAGATTTTGGCATCTCTGTGCTGACAAAAGGGCTGGTCCTAACTGATGTGTTTTGGTACCGTGTTTAGAGAGACACTAGAGGAAGTATCAACACCTCCCAGGACTGGAATGGGGAAAAGAAGCAGCATTAAAAAAATGTTGTTATGTATTTAAAAAAGAAAAAAAAAGAAAAAGAGAGCGAAATAGTTGCAACATCTTAACTAGTTCTCAGCACATTTTGGTTCAAGGAAACTGCACATGTACAACTGCAGCCACCAAAAGCTCCTGAGGCTTGCACCGAAGGTATGAAGTCTGTGTTTGTTGTGGAAAGGGACAGGGAGGTTATTTGTTTGCAGAGATAGGTCAGTGTGGGACCACCGTGCACAAACCTAAACTGTGAGCCAAAAAGCCCAACCCAACCAGGAACCGCTGTTTTTTATTGATCTGTATTGAGGAGAGGTGAAATCAACTCAAAGCTGTACTTTTCAGGAAAAATAAATACCTATGGGAAAGAATTGTCAAAAAAAAAAATTTGAAATAAAATAAAATAAAGAGCATGGTGGAGCCTTTGAGCCAAGCAGTGGGAGCGCTGACCTCCTGCTGTCTGTGTACCCTTCCTGAATAAATATTTCTGTCATGGACAGATAAAAGATTATTTTTATAACAAAATTAGCTTCTGTCCAATGCTCCGCTGGTTTTGCTCTCTAAGCGAAATGCAGAATTTCAGTTGCTCTGCATTGAAGGGGCAAGGTGAAACATCCAGACACTCAAAAATTAAATGAACAGCCTGATAAGAAAGTGGAAAAGAGATTTTCTGTGGTTTTTGTGGTTTGGTTTTTTTTTTTTTCTCTCTTCCATAAACCTGATTGCTGCAATTGCCTGGTCTTGTGTTCGCCTCTTGTTTTGGCAATGGTTTAACACCATCAATGGATCTACCAGTCGACCCTGAAATGTGCTGACTTTGGGCTGCATTGGTTTTTGCATGCCCCCCGTTCCCCAGAGCACACCCTGGATGGATCTCACACCTGGGGGTGATCTTTTATCCTCCCACCTGATGGTGAAAAGAGGACCTGCAATACCCAGACATCATCTTATGGACATGGCTGAGGACAGGGCATAGCAAGAGGCCACCACGTTCTGGAGATCCCCCTGGCCAGGATGCCCTTGCACTGGGTGTTTCCTCAGTGGATGGTCTTCTCATGTCAGGAGATGAAGCAGCCCTGGTAATAAAGCGAGTTGGCAGCACTGGGCATCTTCAGGGCACTTGAGGACAAAGATTTACATCCCCGTGCATTGTACATGTACATCGGGACAAAGACAACTCATAAAGTACCTTGTGTCGCTCTGCTTCCTTTCCATAAACAGCGAAACATTGGAAATATGGTGGGTTGGTTGGTGTTTTATTTTTAAGAAAGAAATCATTAAAAGCTGAAGCAAAGGACGCTGCTTATCTAACAGCCTAGCCAAAAAATGCAGCCCATCTCCAGAGGAAGCTGGTGAACGTTGCTGCTAACGTTGCTGGCCCTGATTTATAGATTGTTCCAGCTGAAGACTATTTACCCCATTTCCTCACGGTTGTCTCCTGCTAGCCATGTATTAATTAGATCCAGCTACCAGCCACGCACCTCTAGTTTCCTTATGATTGTGCTTGGGATACTTTTTGAGTTCATTTTTAACAGACTTGCGTCCTTTTAAACTTCCTTCACCTTTAAAACTCTTTTGCAAGCCGGAGAGGCAACAAACCCCGTTGCTGTTCTCACACGCACATACCCACATGCACAGTGGTCACCCATCGTGGCTTCTGCGGGTTTGCCTTAGTTAAATAAATGTCCTTCCCTCAACATTTGAAGTGTTCCCAGTGGAAGAGTGAGGTAACGTTATTTTGTTATCTAAAACAACCGACAAGTTTTTTAAAGGATGACCTCCATGTGTCTGTGTATATACAGACGCACAAGCACATGCGAGCAGAAACGTACATAAAAGAGCCCGTTATGAGTTTCAAACTTAGGTAAACCTCCTGTAGACCTCATTGAGATTTGGGCTGGACTTGGCTCCAAGGTTCAAACTCCATCTGCTCCCCTCAAAAGATCTTTGTTAACCGTGTTTTCCTGTCGTGGGGCTGAGGAAAGTTGATATATATTTAGATTTTTTTTTTTTTTTTTTGGCCCTGGGCTGCTCCCATTCTCCTTTTTTAAATTTGGGGTAAATCAAGAGCAAAGCGGGTCTGGGTTTACTGGGGTGCATTTGCAGCTGTTGGGAGCCACTTTGGCTGACAAAGGGCTGTAGCAACTAGCCCTTGAAAAGCATTTTCTCTCTTCTCCAGCTCCAGTGCCACGCAGTAAGGATTTCAGATTGATTTTGTTCTGTCTGAAGCCTTTCACTCCCTCAGATTCAGCACAGAGGACAAATCCAGCAGAAAAAGAAAAAGAAAAGAAAGTAAACCTCAGAAAAGTTGCTGGATTGCAAAATCACAACTGGTTTGGACCTGTTGTTGGCCTCTTCTACTTCTCATCCCCCTTCCTTATCTCTCCCTCTGCCCTTTCCCTTCCCCTTCAAACCGCAGGGAGCAACAATACGGTCATTTATCAGTGTCTTGTGGGCATTTGTGTCTCCCCAGTCCTCCCCTGCCACCTTTCCACTGCAGCCCTGGCTTCCCCCCACACCAGCATCGCCGGTGGGTGAGGAATCTCCGGGGGCTTCGCCGAGCCCCTGTGGCTGGTGGCCTGGCCGCGCAGCGGGGCGTGCACCACTGCTCTCTTCTGGAGAATGATATATTATATTCCTGCCTATTTATAAGAGCAGAGAGGGTTTTTTTCCTCTAGGTTAAAAGCTGGAGATAAACCAATAAGTGCATGGGTCTCTGCAATAATTGAAACGGGTTAATACAGCCCCCCAAAGACCTCATATTCTGCTTTAAACGACTCATGCACCACATTTTGTAATAAAACTTCTCATCTGCCACCCTTTGGTAGAGGAGGGGCAAAGCCCTTCTGTTGTATCTAGGTTGCGGCGGTTAATTAGGTTGGTTTCACTGGATTTGAAAAAGAAAACTTGATTTCATAATGAAGAGTGAAACCACAGACAAGATGGTGTTGTAACTGGAATCAAGGAGATAAGGGAGAAAGCGATCCCAGATGCACTGGGGGGAGAGGGGAGAGCTTAAACCAGGTTTAAACAGATGTTCCAATGTCTGGCTTTTACCAAACATTTCATATTCAAAATGTCCAGAGTTTTTATTTGGACCTTGTCTCCCCAGATGAGAAAAACCTGTTGAGATCAAATAAAAGCATCAACCTGTCTCTTCACCAGCACGTGACCCCAAGGATTTTTATTTTTTTTTATTTTTTTTAAGCCTGAAGGACTTCAATGAACTCCTTTTATTTTGCTGTGTGGTTGCAGTCGTATTTCAGAAAGGTGGATCAAAATTTTGGGGCATTGTTGCTCTCAGCTGATGGCAGCAGAAGTAGCAGGAAATGGAGAAGAAAAAAGAAGAGACTCTCCTTGCTGGGCTGTAAGCCCACGAGTGATAAGATTTTTGTTATCATGCAATTCCAGGGAGGTTTAGATAAGGCTGGGATTGATTTAGTAAGATCCAAGCTGAACTTTCAGACTCTCAGAGAAGTCTCTAATTGCCCCAGAGAGAGGAAAAATAATAAAAAATTTCATTCGTTTTATTTAAAGTATTACGAAGCTTAATATACGAATTTTTATTTATCTAACCCCGGGATTAAATCATCTGATAACTAGTGGCTATAATTTATAAACGAATATTGCTGTAAGAACAACCAGATGGACACGTTCAAACCGCAGTATGTAAAACACCACCAAAACCAGACCTGCAGCAGAGGCAGATAACAGGGTGAAATACTGACCCTGCTGAAGTGCGCAGCAAATCCCACCACTGGGAGGGGACCAGAAATTCATCCGGCTCTGTCCCTTCTCACTGCGCACCGCTGTGGAGAGAGGGGTGTGTTTGGGGGTAAAATATGGAGGGGTAGGTCTGGATCATGGGGCTTGCAGCCCGTGGCCAGACATGGCTTTTCAGCCTCCTTCTTCCCCCATCCCTTCTCTGTTTTGAAAGGAAAGAAGTTTATCTCTTGGGCAAGGGCTGTCAGGAAAGATGGAGGATGGAGGAAGGGTTTTAGGCTTCAAAATGGGATTTACAAGAGGGAGGTGGGAGATTCCTCTCCAGAACAGTGATAGGAGACCCATATAAGGTGAAATACAGGAGACCTAGACCCTCTTTACATACCCTAAACTCCTCTTGATGGTACTAACTTATCTAATATCTAATTCACTGCTATCTTCTGCGCATGGTGTATAACAAAAATCCATATATAAACACATATGTGCACGTACAAATGCAGGTACAGGTCAATTTATTAATTTATTAGAGCATTATGGTGAAGCAAATCAGGATTCATAAATACAGACTCATTATAAAAATCTGACTACACACTGGCACCATTGTTCAAGGGAGGTCCAGGTCTTGTTCCTTGCTTCGTCCTGCCCGAGTATCTGGGTATTATCTTCTCTATGTCCTTAACGTTCCTGTCTGCGAAACAGTAAAATCTACTTTTGCCTACTCAGTCCATAGTTTACGCAGTTACATGCTACAGCTCACCCGTCTTCCACTCAAAGAGCAAGATTTCTACTTCAGATCATGTCTCCTTGCAAATCAAAAATGAAATAACCCAGCAGCCCCAAATGTATTTCTAATTTACCTTTAAATAAACCATTTTGCTATGTCTGGAAAGTATGTTTTAATGAGGAAAGTAGGGAGGAAGAGCTAGCAAGATATTTCTTGATCTCTTAATTTTATTTTCATCATAAGAAACTCTCTTTTCTTTTTTTTTTTTTTAATAATTTCTTCTGTTCCCTTCTCTGATTCCTTTTATCCCTACGACCCAGATGTAGTTTTGAAAGTTCATGTTTTTTCTGAGGAATCCGTAGCATCAACAAGGTACAGAGATACACATCAAGCTCTCTACACAGCAGGTATCTAACGAAGCCACCTACACTTAAAGCATGTTTTTTCATAAGCAGAAAACTCCATAAATAAAGGTCAAAGCTGTACTCTGCAAATGGTAGGAATACAACCTGGGCGTGAATGCTCACTCTTAAATTCTTTGTAATCCCAGCAGGAAGCAAATGTCATGTCGGAGGGGATCGAAAAGACAAATTGCTCCTACTTTTGCAATCAAGGCTGCGTTAGACTGATGAATCCAACGGCAAGGAGTGTAAATTAATAAAAACATGACCAGGACTTTCAAGCAGACGCATGACACCGACATTTCGTGTAGCTTCTCCAATTAATTAAAAAGCAAGTTTAATCAGGACGCTGTTCCAAACTGATGGAAATCAATGATTCTCTTTCATTTCCACAGAGTTTGGTCAAAGTCCAGTTATTTAAAGAACAAATATTCACATTCCTGGGGTAGCGGGATCTGCTGGAGTGACATCATTTCTCAGACAGCAGAAAAGGTGCAGTTTGCGCTGTGCTGATGTTTAAAAGGCATTTGGAGAAGCTCATTACTTCTGTTCTCTTGAATTTTAGCACTCAGCTTGTAATTATTATGAGGACCGTTCGGGTTTATGATTTTTTTTAAAGAGGAAGAGGAGAAAAACCCCCCCGCTGCAGGCAGACGTGCAGGCAGCAGAAGAAACGGTGCGGCCAAATTTGTGCTGATGGGAGAAAATGAATTTGCAGAAGCACTGAAGGCAAAGCTTACCTAGGCGAAGGAAGAGCGCTAAGCACATTAAAACATGGACCCTTCGGGGGATTTTGGGCCGGGAGGTTGGCTGGGCTCAGCCTTGCAGTAATTATAGACACTAAGGGTGTGGAGGGGAAGGAAACAAAGCTATATCCAAGCTGCATGTTAATAAATATGCAGGAGGTTATTCTCCTGTTTGAATGCATAAATCTTCCGTGAGCGGTCTGTGTGTGCCTGGAATGTGAGGAGCCGGGCTGAGCCAAGGCGAGCCCTGTCCAAATTTCACTACTTTCCAAACGATGCCTCATTTATTAGTGTAGGCAGCTCCAAGTCTCTGGGGATTAACATCTTGGCTGCCCAGAGTGATTAGATTTGAGATCAGGAGGAGCCCAGGAGTCTGAAGCTAGAAGCGCTTCATTCAGCAGCAGCAGGGACTTTGGATGTAGAGCAACTTTATTTTTGTCAAACAGCAGCACAGAGCACCTCTGAAATGCTCCCAGCGTGGAGGAGCCACACCAAACTAAATACAAGTCACTCTTTTCACACCAGGTCTGAGGTGATGGAGCCAGCAGGGGTACTTATAGGTCGTGTAAATTAATGACGGACTGGTGTTACTACTTTCCAACAATAATTGCATAATAAGTGCTAATTATTAGCATTTTTCATCACAGTCGCTCGATCTCTTTTGCAAAGAAAACATTCACTTTGCAAATATTTAAGCAAAAGAACAAGTCCTCCGACTTCAGCTAGGTAACATCATTAAAATTAAGTAGGCACACAGAAGGAGGGTTTAAATAAGCCGGGGGGAATATTCATTCTGCATAGTTTATTCCGTGACTTTCACGTTGTTCTGCTCCTGGGACAGCTGCAAGAAAACTGCCGTTGCTCCAGACCCATTGATGATCCAGGTAAGTGAATACGTCCTGGAGTTATTTCTCCCTGTTGTTTTCGCACAAACACGGAGCCCCTGAGCAGGATTGTTTGTGATCCGGAGGCTCAGCTGCAGGTTTTTTGCTCCTTGCTTCACCAAACCCAAGTGTCTTCCAGCAACACATCATTCTCCCCATACATTTCACATTTGGGATGGGTGAATTTTCTAGAGATGAAGCTTGCTTCTCATCTTCTCATGTACATTTTTTTTTTTTTCCTGGTTACTTAATCCACAATCAGCTCTGTAAACCACCACACCATGCACCATGCATGGCGCCTCCTTAACAAGAAGCTTCTTGATTCACTGCAGGGCAGTGAAAGAGTTAATAGCTCCATTTGCAGCCAAAAGGACAGAATCTCCACTTACACCTTCCTGAAAATAACCCTGGGCCCCGGGTGCCGTTAGCTAAATATATTCTATGTGCATATATTTGAGGTACCTTGGTTTGGAGAGTGGTCATACACTAGATTCTGCCCAGATCTCTTGATTTTCAACAGATAGCACCAGGACAGGAAATTAATAAAAATGAGATTATACATTACCAAATCAACTGCAAACCAGATCTCATCCTATAATTGCACGAAAACCTACCCGACTCCTTGTTTAGTGTTCAAATTTAGCTGGAAGACACTAAGCATAATTCTATGTTATAGATACACCACCTTATTAGCAAAGTCTTGGGGCTAAAATCTTTTCCTCTTGTTTTTGTTTGCATAGGAGGGATGAGGAGAGGAGGGGACAGGAGGGAGGAGGTGGCTTCTGGCTCCCCTGGCAGTGCCATCTGACATCAATCGCTTCACGGAGTTTTCAGGTTTTTGTGGGCCCTGCTTGCAAACAGAAGAGAAATTACCATAAAATCTTTACAAAGACTTCCACAAAACCTCATTATAATTTGAGAACGTCCCGTTAGGCAAGGGGGGGAATTTCTGAAGGTTCAACTTGGAGTTTCGGGGGGACCCAGGTGCCTCACCCTCCCTGCGGGGCTCTCAAATATGCCCAGGAGCAAATCTTTCTGAAGACTTCTGCAATTATTATTCTTTACCCATGGGCAAAGGCAGCAAAAAGAAATATATTCCTGCTTGTTGGCCATCCTAGCCCACAGCGGGGGTAAAACCAGCCCTCCCTAGAGAAGCTAATGTCCTTATTCCAGAGACAATTTATATTTTTTGACAGAATGCTCAGCAGGTACCATCCCAGTTTCACTCAGCCATGGAGTTTTCACCAGGCAACATCTCCCAGTAGCATCTGTCTATCCTGAAGCCTACACCTGTGTTGGAGCACGGAGGTGGCCGTGACTGAGAAGGTAAGAGATGGGCCACCAAAGGTCACCGTCTGACTTGTCTTAGGGTGGCAGCAAGTGAGGTTCCCTCCAAATCCCAGACAGACATCCCATCCCATCCCATCCCAGGGTCTTGGGAAGCCACAAGGATTTGGCTCGGGGAAAGAGGGATGGGCATGTAGTCTTGGCTCTCCTTTTTGGGTGAGTGTCAAACAAACATCGGGGGGATAGGTGTGTACGTGTGCTGCTGCATGTGCTCCGGTCGCTCTGTGCCCCAGAATAGGACTCTGAAGCTAAAAAGAAGGACACAAAAAAAAAAAAAAAAAAAAAGGATTTTTTGATATTTTTCCTGCTAATTTCAGGAAACCGTCCCAAATTTCCATTGCAAGGTAACCAGCTCCAATTCACCGGGGAGAGGAAGTTTAAGCAGACTGTTTGTCCCCAGTCTCAACCACACACACAGACACACGGACACACGGACACACACACCAGAGGAAAGCACTGGATACCATAAAACAGGCAATTGGGAAAGGGAAAAGAAGTAGCAACATTGTTGGCCATTAATAGCTCTTTTCAGCCTGAAACGTAGGTCTGTAATTGTTAACAAGCCGTAATAGAAACAATCGGTGCCTCCAGCAATGACAGAAAAGCAGCATCAGAAGGGCCAGATCTAAATTTACATCTCCCATTTACTAGAAAGTGGTTTTTGCAATGGGAACCCTTTCAGCATTGTTTCAGGACAAGCTCTATTTAGTCTCTCGCAGGAAAAGCAGGTCCTAGGATTTCCTCATGAATTACAAATAGATCCCACCAGTCCAAACTCCCCGTTAATACACTGCTCCAGCCCTCGGCGAAGTTGCAGGAGGAGTCATTTGGCACTGGACTTCAGCCCACGTATAATTAAGGATGACATTCTTCACACGCGCCTTTCGGGCAGATTTAATTTTAATTTTTTTTTAATTTTTTTTTTTGGATAGTCTTGAGAATTAGGACGTTTTTGAATGCAACAAAGAAAAGGGGAGGGAGAAGGAAAGGGAACCTGGGTGTTAAGTGATAAGCAATTGAACTGTAGCTATTTTCAAGCCCGTAAGAGCAAAAGCTCTTAGAAATACAGAGGAGGTGAGAGATTTTTGGTGCCAGGCTCCAGGGTGGAGTGTACTACGCTCTCCTAAGGTGAGACTTACTGTGTGCTTGCCATGCACCCTGCTCAGAGACCATATTTTCCCAGATCTATAGCGTCACCAATGCAACTCAACGTGATTCAAGAGGCTGCTAAACCCCCAGAGGCTTCAATCTGGAGCAGGGAGGGCTCCTGTTGTCACACTTTATCCTCCGAGCACAAAAAATCCCAGCTCTGCCACTTTTGGCGGCTTGTCTCTAAAACCCAAAACACCGAAACACGGCATCGACTCCCTCACGCTGCCTAAAAACCGACGCTGCGAGCGCTTTGCCTTGCACCTTGCGGAGCCGGCTGATGCTGGGCAGAGGATGTAGAGCCATGTGCAATTCTCATCTGCTCAGATCCTACGGGAAAGGATCAGCGTGATTTATCTCAGCCAGTATTTGCAAGGTATCCTTTCTATTGTTTGCTAACTGCCGTTAAGTTTGGACGGCAGGCGGAGGGGTCAGAGCCAAGGCAGAGAACAGAGATTTACCGAGATCACGCAACGCTCCAAGCCTGTGGCTGCAGTAAACAGAATCTCCTTAAAGGTCACATCTTCAGGCTCCCACTGCAATTGCCAAAGGAAACTGCAATCATTTTTCAGTCCTTTAAACGCCAGACTAAAATGTACTCAGCCACAATTTTCCTACATGTTCCTGGTTTGTGAGGAGACTACTTAGGAGTCATTTCCTTGCCAAGAAAAGCTTCTCTTTCCTCCTGAACCCGGGATAGACCCAGGCAGCCCTCTGCAAAGTTAGGGGTCAGGGCACAAGGGATGAGACCTTGCAACTGGACTCTGCAGGGCACCCCAAAGCAGATAGATGCCTTTTGCAGCATCAGCAAAGCAATCCAGGCAACCAAAAGAATTTCTTTGCCATTCAGAAAACCTCTATCCTGTCTGTCAGCAGTGTAAGAAGGATCAGCTCTGGGTTGAGAAATCATAGTACTTTTCTGGGCAGAAACGTCATTAATTGCATCTCTTTTTCCTCTCCTAAATCATCCATGAAAAATCTTACATTTCTCACGACCGCCTTCCCCCCCCCCCCCCCCCCTTCAGCAACAACTGCATTTATAAAACCACTTTTCACCCCTTGTTTACAGCAGGGAATTGGGTCTATCCTTGTCACTCATCCTCCCCAAACACCCAGCAGAAAACTCAGCTCTCCTTGGCACAGGCTGCAACCCACCCGACTGAGGCACATCACCGGCTCGCAAGCTTAAGTGCGACCTCAGCGCGAATTAAGTGCTGTCAAACCTGGCACGAATAGTCCACCCGTAGGACTGACCCTCAATGAATAGCCACTGTGTTTACGTGAACCACCCAACAGATTGCTTCTCTCTTACCCAGAGCCCCAACGTGTGTCAATAAAAATCTCTGGGTTTCATTAGGCAGTCCCTGCCTGGATACATAAATAATAAGGCTGTTGTCAGATCTCCCTATGGTGTGTAAGGGCAGATCTGGAAACCTGAAGGCCACGACCTTCATGTTTCTCAGCAGGGACCGAAACGCCCTCGGAGCCAAAGTAGTGGGAAAATGAGAGTCTGTGTTATGCTTTAACATGATACTGACAGGCAAATGTAATTTCTCAGAGTTCACTCCAGCGAACACTGATCTGTTTTATAATCTCACGCGCTCGAGCACTGGCCTGGCTGCAGCTCCGAGGAGGGGATGGAGGCACGAGGAGCTTCCCCTCGCAGCCCCGCTTGGATCGCAGGGGGACCTGGAGGCACTTCTTGAGGAGAGGGCGTTTTAAAAGGCACGGTCGTGTTTGGGATGAGGAATGAGGAAGGTTAAAAGGAGGGTGAATTGGGTGCTCTGGGAGGGTGGGGGGTTGCGGCCCTGGGAGATGTCGGAGGAGGCGAGCTGGGAGTCCTCACCCCACCAGGGTAAAATCTCAGCAGGGCTGTGCAGGGGCGATGTGCCAGCTGAAAGGTTGCTGAGCCACTTGGAGCTAGAAATAGTGAAGTGGGAATGATGGCAGGCTCTTCCTCTGACCGCCAGCCCCTCAGCCATTTCCAGGAAATCCCTATTTTCTCCCGCAGAGAGGGCTCTGCTCAGCTGACCGGGAGCAGGCGATGCTGGAGCAGCTGGGAGGGACCCCAGACACGTAGGTCAGGGTGGGTACAAAGAGCTGTTTGGGCTTTTCAGTGCTGACACCCCCATGGCTCCCACTCAGTCCATCCTGGTAGAACCATCACCAAAACAAGCAACCCCTTCACCAACAGTCTCCAAGCCACAAAACCCAGTTACACCATGTCAGGGGGAGATCTGGGGTGATGCTCATCATCTGAAAAGAGGCTGGGATGGAGGGAAGGTGTGCTGGGGCTGTCTGCAAACACCACAAGGACTGGAGGAGGATGTGAGAAAACAGCTCAGTGGGGCTCAAAGATGCTGCTACCTTCATCCTGGCATCTGCTGAAGGAAGAAGGATGCTGTGCAGTGCCTGAGCGTGCTGGTTACCCGTATATTTCCAGAAGAATTAACTGTACACCCAGACTGGCTCAGGGGAGGGTTTCCACAGTCAAGGTGAAGCGTTGACCCAGCGCTGAGGGATCTGGTGGGGTTGGGAACGGTCAGGGGGAGGGTCATGGTTGGGCTGGAGGAGCTGCAAGGGCTTTTCCAACCTTGAGGATTCTGGGATTCAGGAATGGTCAAGAGGCCTTTCAGCCTTGGCAGAGAGCTTTGCTCCCAAAAGAGGCTTTTTTGGTCAAAAGGGCGGTGCGGGGGGCAGGCTGCCACCAGCGGCTTGGTACCTTGTTATCAAACGATGGAGATCAAAGTGTGAGGTAGGAGACGGATGGGCCGAATTGGAAGGGAGAAGAGGAGAAGGTCAGCAGATGACTTTATGAGCTGTGGAAGTAGCGGTGGCATTTTTCCAGGAGTACACTATGTCTTCTGCCGTGGAATGTATACCGCGCTCTCCGGGACGGGTGACAAAGTTAATCACCCAACGAGCAGGAGGGACCGGGGCAGGAAAGACATCCCGGAGTGTCCAGGGGGCTGGAGACCCGGCGAAGCCCCATCCCCGCGCCCCGGGAGGAGCTGGTCCTTCAGCACGCGTTGCGTGCAAAGCCAACACAGCCCCATCCCTGTGTGGTCTAGAGGGGGTTGCGTGTGTGGTCCTGCAAAGCCCTGCTCATCTGTCCAAAGGCTGCTAACTGCCTGCTGAATGACCACGTCTGTTTACTTTAGCTCTGTCTGCACCAACTGAACTCTGATCGCTGCCTTCCTCCAGCTGGGCCGGCTCAGGACCCCAACGTGAAGGAGAGCGGGAGAGATGTGTGTGTGTGTGTGTGTGTGTGTGTGTGTGTGTGTGTGAGGCTCCAAAAAAAAAAAAAAAAAAAAAAAAAAAAAAAAAAGAATAGGCTGCAAATGGACTACAGTGTAAATCATGGCGAACAATTTATGGGCCATTTTCTATCCCATCATTTCTTCTCTGATCCCTCCCCCCCCCCCTCCTCACTCAAACAGACCAGGCTCATAAATTGCCCGTGCTGAGTGCTGGCAGAAAGGTTTTTCATGTTCCTGACAGCTGCAATAAAAATATGCCTGTGTGTCTGGTAATGGTGTGTGCGAGGGGGGCAGAGGGGTGGGTGCCTGTGCAGGGTGCTGGGGGGGGGGGTAGGGGTGCGTCTGAGAGAGTAACGGGTGGGGGCTGCGTGCCTGGAACCGTGCGGGGGGCAGCAAGGGGATGAGCGTGTGTGTGTGTGTGGCTGTGAGTGTGTGTGTGTGCTCTGTGTGTGAGTGTGTTGGTGTGTGCGCTGTGAGTGTGTTCATTCTGTGAGTGTGTGTGTGTGTGTGTGTGCTGTGTGTGTGTGTGTGTGCTGTGTGTGTGTGTGTACTCTGTGTGTGTGCTGTGAGTGTGTGTGCTCTGTGTGTGCTGAGTGTGTGTGTTTGTGCTGTGAGTGTGTGTGTGCCCTGTGTGTGTGCTGTGTGTGTGCGCTCTGTGTGTGTGGCTGTCAGTGTGTGTGTGTGCTCTGTGTGTGTGTGTTGGTGTGTGCGCTGTGAGTGTGTGTCCTCTGTGTGTGTGCTGTGAATGTGTGCTGTGGGTGCATGTGTGAGTGTGTGCGTGCTGTGTGTGTGTGTGTGCTCTGTGTGTGTGCTGTGAGTGTGTGTGTGCTGTGAATGTGTGTGTGTGTGCTGTGAGTGTGTGTGTGCTGTGAGTGTGTGTGTGCTGTGAGTGTGTGTGTGTGTGCTGTGTGTCTGTGTGTGTGTGCTGTGAGTGCGTGTGTGCTGTGGGTGCATGTGTGAGTGTGTGTGTGTGCTGTGACTGTGTGTGTGTGCTCTGTGTGTGCTGTGAGTGTGTGTGTGCTGTGAGAGTATGTGTTGTGTGTGTGCCCTCTGTGCATGTTGTGTGTGTGAATGTGTGTGTGTACTATGAGTTTGTGCGTGCTGTGTGTGTGTACTATGAGAGTGTGTCTTGTGTGTGTGTCTTGTGTGTGTGTGTGTGTGTTCTGTGTGTGTGTGAGCGTATGTGTGTGCTGTGAGTGCGTGTGTGTGCTGTGGAGCAATCGCACATGCAATCGCAGCACGTGCATTCACGGCACACACGCACTCACAGCACACACATACACGTGCTGCGATTGCATGTGTGCACTGCAACTGCGTGTGTGTGCTGTGAGTTCGTGTGTGTGCTGTGAGTTCATGTGTGTAATGCGAATGCCTGGGTGTGTTGCAATTGCGTGTGCGGGTGCTGTGATTGCACGCTCCTGCTGTAATTCCAAGTTTGTGCTGTGGTTGCACGTGTGTGCCGTGAGTGCACGCGTGTGCTGTGATGTGCTGCAATTGCGTGTGAGCGCATCATGTGCTGCGACTGTGTGTGTATGTGTGTGTACTATGAGTTTGTGCGTGCTGTGTGTGTGTACGTTCGTGCTGTAATTGCAAGTTTGCGTGGTGAGTGCGAGTGCATGCGTGTGCTGTGATTGCACGTGCGCTGCAGTGGATGTGTGTGCTGCAACCATGTGCGTGTGCTGTGAGTGCGAGCGTGTGCTGTGATTGCACATGTGATGCGATTGCGTGTGGGGGGGGTGCTGTGACTGCACGTTCGTGCTGTAACTGCAGGTTTGTGCTGTGATTGCACGTGTGGTGTGATTGCATGTGTGAGCTGAGTGCGTGCCTGCTGATTGCATGCGTGTGCCCTGCTTGCACGTGTGCATGCTGTGAGCTGTGAGCATGTGTGGGGGTGCTGCGATTGCATGTTTGTGCTGCGATTGCGTGTTTGTACCGTGATGGCACGTGTGCTGCGATTGCAGGTGCGTGCTGTGAGCGCGTGTGTGTGCTACGACTGCACGTTCCTGCTGCAATTCCAAGTTTGTGCCGTGATCACACGCGTGTGCGCGGGAATTCCCGTGCGCCACGGCCGCATACACACGTATGTGCCATGATTGGACATGCACAGGCTGTGATTGCGCGTGTGTGTGCGCGCACGCTAACTGCATCCTTCCGCTGCAATCACACGCGTGTGCTGCGGCCTGTGCACGCGGTGTTCACGCGTGTCCGTGCGCGTGTTTCGCAGGCGGTGATGCGTGTTCCCCCTGTGTGTGACAACGGGCCACGGGCAGTTGCGTGTGCACGCAGACACGAGAGGGTGCGCAGGCAGGACGTACCTTTCACATGGAGGTGGGGAACGTTTTTTCCAGCACAGCGGGACGTTTGAGATGTTGAATCTTTTTTTAAAATCGGGATTAAAAATACAAATCACGACCTTCTTTAGTAAACACGCCCCCTAAATGAAAATACATTGATTTTTTTCGACTGGATCAACCACAGAAAATTTTTGTTTCTGATCATTCCCAAATGCTCCATGCTGGGAATTCCATACTGAAAATCCAAACCCCTCGCCTATTGTTAGGTTAAATTTTGAGACTCAAAATCAACTGAGCTGATAAACCCAGGCTATGGGATTTTTCAACTCAACCAAAGTTGGAATCAAGCAGTAAATTTTGCAGCTGTAATGGAAATAATCTCATTCCTGCCAGACAGTTTGGGAGGAAATAATGCTCAGCCACAGGATTCCTAGAAAACTGCTTTCTCGTTTTCATCACTTCTCCATATTTGCTTCTTTGAATGACGTTATTCTCACAAGAAGCTTGATGGGAAGCAACAGCCCAGAAAATCCCAGGGTGTGCAAAAGTGTTACCCACAAAAACCCGGGAGCTTTTCTCCGGGGAAGGATATTTTTCCCCTTTATCTCTGCATTTTGCCCTGACCCAGGTTGGTTTCTCTTGCGTCTTTATCAAAGATACTCCTGCGAGGGTTTGCACCTATCTTTGCATCACTTTGAAAAGCTTTTCCGTAGTGAAAAGATGATGAGCAAGGAAATTAAAAAATAAAAAATAAAAAAATAAAAAAAAAGAAAGATGATGAACAAGGGGCAGAGCGACATACGGGGAAAGAAATCGGAATTTTGTTAAAGGAAATCAGAGCACCCAAAAACCTGTATCCTGTTAATTTATAGCTATAACTTTTTTAGGACAGGCAGAGAGGCCATAACCTGTTCAGAGATCATTCCCCACATGGAGTAAAACTACGTTGAAAGAAAAGCCAGACAAAACCCAAGCAGCGATGCAGCTGTAGATGCATGGGGCAAAGAGAAGGAAGCCCCCAAAATAAAGGAAAGTCTGTTTTTATCGGTGCTGTTGGCACACGCTGCCTGGGCAGGGGCCGGCAGAAAACAGTGCTGGGGTGTTTCCAAGTCCCAGGATCAATAGCCCTGTGTGTGCCTGGGCTTTGTAGCTCTAAGTGCCTCTGTAGGGAACAAAGAAAGTGAGTAAAAATTGAATTATCCACTTAAGGTTGTGTCAGCTTTCCATCATAAATCTTTTTTTTTTTTTTCTCAGAGGTTTATTACTCATCTGTAAAAATTCCTCCCAGCCTTAGCCTTTGTGTATACGATATGGTTTCAACGCTGGAAAAAAGTTCATAGATACGTAATTTAATAAGGTACAAAGTTATCATTTTATGCAGAAAGATATATTATTCCTCACAGCTACACCAAAAGAATGAAACCAAGGACTGGTGGGAGTGACGGCTGGAGGGGAGCTCTGGAAACCTTGTGCTGTGAAGGGGCAGCTTCCAGTGGGTCCCAGTTCGGGCAGCTCCTACCCAGGCTGGACTGTGGAAGGGTGAGCCCAGGCACCTACCGCCTCTCTGTGACCCGCCAGGGCTGGGCTGGGCGGGTGGCGGGTGTGAGATCCCCCCTGCCTGCCCCAAGAGCCGGGCGGACACCCCGCGGGCACCGGGGATGCTCTGCGCCATTCATCCCATGGCTGGAATTGAGCCTTGTAACGACCATCCTTAGACACTGACCACCTGTCTTGTAATCAATATTTATTTAAAGTAGGATTCTTTCTGCCTTTTTCCTTTTTTTCTCTTTCCTTTTTTTCCCCTTTCCTTTTTTTCCCTTTCCGCTTTGCCTTTCCTTTCCTTTCCTTTCCTTTCCTTTCCTTTCCTTTCCTTTCCTTTCCTTTCCTTTCCTTTCCTTTCCTTTCCTTTCCTTTCCTTTCCTTTCCTTTCCTTTCCTTTCCTTTCCTTTCCTTTCCTTTCCTTTCCTTTCCTTTCCTTTCCTTTCCTTTCCTTTCCTTTTTCTTTTTCCTTTCCTACTATTCTTATTCTTATTCTTATTCTTATTCTTATTCTTATTCTTATTCTTATTCTTATTCTTATTCTTTTATTCTTATTTTTTTATTCTTATTCTTATTTCTCTCATTCCGCTCTTCCTTCCCCTTCCCACGCCGCAGGGGACCGATCCGGGGGCTCCACGCCGGCCGCGGGGGGACCCCGTGGGGGACGCGGGGCTGGGGGGGGAGGGACACCCACTACGAGGAGCCGCCGCTGCTGAGAGAGAGCCCGGGGAGGGGGGTCCGGGCGGGGGGAGGCCGGGCCCGGGGAGGGGGGTCCGGGCGGGGGGAGGCCGGGCCCGGGGAGGGTCCCGTCGGGGCGCCAGCCGCTGCCCCCGACCCTCCGCATTAACCCCGCTGACACGGGCGGGCGCCGCCGAGCCAGCCCGGCCCCCCCCGCCCCGGGCAGCCCCGGGCAGCCCCCCCGCCTCCCCCCCGCCTCCCCCGGGGGCTGCCCCACCGCCCTCTGCCGACCCCAGGCAGAGGGGGTGCAGCCCCCCCTCGCTACACCCCCACTTCCAGTTTCTGCCCTTGGGTCCCTCTCTTGCCGCTCCGCTGCTCTGTCAGCTCGGGCTGCAGTTTCTGGAGATGAGGGGTTCCTGTACACGGGGAAAAAAAAAAGGTAGTTTGGGGACAGAAAACTGCTACAGGCTGGGGAAGGAAAAAAAAAAAAAAATCACATCCCCCCAGGTCGGTTGGATGAGTCTGGGATATTCCTCCCCTGTGGGTCACACAGGGGGTCCCTGCGGCCTCGCTGCCCAGGGCAGGAGGGGGTTCCCGCTGCTTTGCCACTCCAGAATAAAGAACTTTTTACAAAAAAGAGCCTGTAAGGAGTGGTTTCAGATCATTTTTATCTCCCTACTCCACTCACCAGGGTGCTTGGCAGCCCCCAAACCCTGGCAAAGGGGGGGGCTGTGGGGTTTCCCCTTCATCCTCCCTCCACTCCTCAGACCACATTTCTGTTAGATCGTGCATATCTTTTCTTCTTTTCTTTTTTTTTTTTTTGCTTTAGGGCTGGAGTCTGTGTTTGGCACGAACATGTTTTATTCCCCTCCCCAGGGGGTGCCATGGGGCTGCACCCCAGGCTGAGGGGGGAGTCCTGTTGCAAGGAGGGTACCCTGACCCCCCCCAAAAGGATACAGGGGGGAGAAGGACCATGGTGGGGATGCCCGGCATTACCCCGATGCAGCAAGAATGAGGGGAAGGAGGGAGGGAGGGAGGGCGAGAGGAAAGCTGATCCTGAAGTTTCCATCATGTGAAATTGAAGCGCATGTGCCTATAATGAAATATTTCCTCCCATTTCATGGCAGCTCAGTAATTCCTGATGGCAGGGAGCCTGGGAAAACAGATCCCCCCGCTCCCACCCACAGCGCCTGACCGCACGGGCAGGGACGAACAAGGGCTTCGTTTTGCTGGGCCGCGGCGGGTCCCCACCTCCCGCCTGGACACCTTCTAGCATCCTCCAAACGTGGCCCCACGGGGAGCCCTTCGCCCCCTTCCTCCTCCTCCAGCATTTCCGAGGGGATTTCGGGGCAGGGCTGCAGCAGCTTGTCACCCCCGCCCCGGCAGCACCCGCGTCCCCCCGGGGTCCCCAGGGCCAGGCAGGGGAGGATGCCGAGGGCTGCCACCCCCAGCAGTAGCCACTGCTTTCATTTACTTTTGAATTATGTGGTTTTTCCAGCTCCTCTAAATTTAATTAAACTTTGACCAAAATTCTAAGCGGGGAGAGAGAATAGAAAAGGGGTTTTGTGCCAGAACAAGCACAGTAATAATATTAATAATAACAAAAAGCAACAATAAGCCCTTAAAACACTTAGGGGCTGGGTTGTAGCAGTTCAGGCTACTGGGCTGAGTCAGGCAAGAGCACTGGGGAGTCCTCAGGCCCCTTTGAAACGCTTCTGATACCGGATCGATGCAGCCGAGGACACCAGAAAGCAGCTGCAGCATCAGATTTCCTTCTGAAATGGCATTTTCCTAGAAAAGATAAGTAAAGCACCGGCGAACTGTTGGGACAGAGAGATGAGGGTCAGATCGCAATGCAGCTCGTGCGTGGGAGGAGGAGGCTTTGATGGGGAGCTGGACCAGCTCTTGCACTGGGAGAGAGCACGCCACGAAGGGGGATTAAATGAAGGGATACAAGACATCCCAGCAGCCGCCCTCGAGTCCTAATTATTCCTTGTCCCTATTTGTAAATTTTTTTTAAAGGCACAGATGCTTGAACCCTTGAAGAAAAATAATAATTTTCACCCGCCTGCTCTCATTCTGTTCCCTACTAGTTTGATAAAAGGATGGTCAAAGTGTTTATTCAGGCTTAGCTCCTAAGATGCTGCTAACAGGATGAAGTTAGGATCATATAAATTCCTCAGCCAGATAAATGTCCTGTGTAATCCCGTATCTGTCCCTGACAGTAGCCAGCACCAGATGCTTCCCAGGATGTGAAAAGAAAGCTCGGCTGTGTCTGCAGATGGAATTACCTGCCCCCAAAAGTAACCATACTCCTGGTGCCTATCACTTAGTGACTGGTTTGATGGACTTTTTTTTAAAAAAAAAAAAAAGTCTAGAAAGAGAGTGCTTTATTAATTTTATGGATTATTTTATTAATTCTACCTTTTGGGGGTCAATAGGAAAGCAGCCTCAAGGCTGTAAGTCACCTGTAGCTGCACGTAGGAGTTGCAGTGGCGATTCCTGAATCCAGACGGTCTGGGGTCCTTCCACACGTGGGTTTTGCTTTGTTTCCTGCGTGCTTAATGCGTCACAGGAGTGGGAGGCAGGAGCTTGGATGTGTCTCACTAACATGAGTTTGCAATGAACATTACTCATTTCTTGGTACAAAACTTAATTGGGGGATTTCAGGACCTGATGCAGAAAGACCAACAGGGAAAATTACTGTATCCAGCATTTTACATGGCTGCTTAGGATTGCGGAGGCTCACGCTTATTAATGCTCTGGCACTGATTAGATCTAAGTTTGATTAAACGATGTTGGGAAAACAAGGCATCCTAGATTAGAAGCAGAAGCGAGCCAACACGCCGCAAAGGAGTACAGAACACAAACTATGAGCCCCGTCCAGCAAATGGAGTCCAACACGTTTGTGCTTGCGATGCTCAGAGTCACTACTTGAGGGACAACTCGCTTAGTTGTTCCTGAATTCAAAGAACTGCAATAAAATATATTTAGGGCAAGTGTGTCAGGGTGAGCTCCTTTTAGTAACTTCGGGTGGAGAAAATCCCGGTGCGTTCCCTGTAGCAAAGAGTTCCTCTCCTTTCGCTGCGTGTTTCCCTCTGTAAAGCACCCTGACAACATCCCCAGCCAGCACCAGTCACAGAGCCCCTTCCTCTAAGGTAAAGGGGTTTATTTAATAAATACTTGCACATATGGAGACACACACATTTACTCCTGCGTTCAGCTGGATCCCCACCAAGCGACATTCATGTCAAACCTATCAGCACCACCACTGACCCTCCAGTCGTGTTCCTTGGCACCACATAACCTCCGTCTCCCGCTCTCCTCCATCTCCTGCTCTCTAGTTTCCCTTTTTGGCAGAACAAATCTCCCTGTTGTCTCCAGCTCTCTTCCTTCTGTCAGCAAAGGTGCACACACCGCCGTGCAGCGAGACCAAAAGGGACTGCGATCCCACGGTGTGGAGCCGTCTACCTCCACTTTCTGGGGGCTGGGGAGAGCCCCCACTAGAAATATTAACTACATGCATGCACGCACACACTCTCCCCCCAGCTTGCTGGAGCCTCCGTCCCCCTTGTGCTTATCAAGGTGACGTTAGGTGAGGTTTGCTTCCTACTGCAGAAATTTAGTCTACATCCTCCTGTTTCTGGCCACAAACTCTGCTTTGTTTTTTGAGGATGAAGCAGCATCTAAAAGCCTGTCTGGGAAGCAGGAGAACATCCTTCCCATTGCCTCTGCGTGGGAAGTCTTGGCAGGGTGGCAGAGCTCCCCGGTGGCATCCTGCAGGCTGGGACCTGGTGGCCATGGAGGGCTGGGGAAGGGCTGGAAGTCAGCCCTTGCCTTCAACATTACTGGGAGACCCTTGCAGATCTTCTCCTGGGTCCCATCCCATTCCCAGGTCCATCCCTCACAGTAAAATGTTGATTTTTCCTGGAGCATCTTCCCTTTTCCCACACCACAGGTAAGTTGGGTGACCACCAGCTCAGGGCAGACCCCTGGCTCTGAACGCCAAGGAGAGGCACTGAGGACAGACACAGGGGTCTGCAGGCATCGCCACAACTCTAATAAAAAACTAAAAATCACTGGTCTGTCCCTCTTTATGTCAAAAATTGAGCTTGTTGAACATCTGCTTCCTTCTCTCCTTCCATTCACTGAGAAGACCCCAAGATGAGACACCCGAGGGAGGGTGACCAGGGAGCCCATGCCAATGCCAGGCAAGCGAAAGCTCTGAAAGAAGCCATTGACTCTTATATTTTGTATTTCTCCTTTCACACTTCGTGGTCTGTCTTTGTAAATTAAACAGGAATTACTTGAACGATTGGGTAATTAATACTATTTTTTTTCATGTGTAAGCAGATACGTTCATGACCCTTAGTCTGCCGTAACTCATGCCCGCCCTTTATCCTTTTTTTCTAAAAACATAGATTCAAATACATTTTGTCTTTACAGCAGCCACCTCTGTTGTGTTGTTTGTTGTGTCTTTTTTTTCTTACAGTGTGTTTGCTCATCTTCTTATATAATTGCGTTTACAAGCTCAAAAAGAGACAAAGGGCAGCTTTCTGGAAGCACACTTTGGCCTCCATGGAGCATCATCCCTTTTCCCTCTGGCTTCAGGGCAGGTGATGCCACATCTGTGATACACACATTCTGACTCACTCCTATCTCTCATTTAATAAATACTCTCAAAAGAAAAAGTCGTGTTCTTTTTTTTTTTTTTTTTTTTTTTCACAAGCCAAAGCTTCTCTGAGCCCAGTTGCTTTCCCAACCGCCCTCTTTCCAAGTCTGAAGAACCTCTTTATTTGGTGGTTTACTGGAAAAGCTGTTCACATCTATAAACAAAGTGTACTCTTCCTGATTTTATCTTTCTCCATTTTATTGTTTCCGGTTGTTATTCATTTTGGCCGATACTTCCACGGGGACTTTCCAAAGAAGAGAATCCATAGTGATATAAAAATGCATGTGAATAACATCCAGGAATAAAAGAGGGGACTGATTATAAATATGAAGCATCACTACCTTTTACTGGAAGAAGTGAAACACGCAGGAAGAAATTCAGGTTGTGTGTAATCGGCCTGGGAGAGCTCACCCTGAGAACGACCAGCTACTGTGCTTGGGCGTTTTGATGTCAGAGCAAGACGCAGGGAGAAAAGCATCAATCCCAATAATGCTTAAAAGTCCCCTACAAAGAACTTGCAAGCCTGAAAACTTTACCTGCTTCCTCCCTCTGGCCGTATCGGTTGGCCTAATGAGAGCTGTTCCCCCATCCTGCAGACATTGCTTCCATCAGCCCTTGGCATGGCACTTTCTTTTCTTCCACGCTCCGTTATTATCATCATCATTTTAAAGCACAGTTTGGCTGAATGCTGAGAGCCCAATCAACCTCAGCACAGACCTGTATGTGGGAAAGGAAATGCATTCAATCAGTTTGGAAACTTGTAAGCATCCCTCTGATTATGAATCCCTTGGCCAAAACTTATAGATTCAGTTACAGCTTCCCCAGTCTTTTTTTTTTTTTTTTTTTTTTTTTGCTTTCCTACCCCCTCTTCCTGATTCCCCATTTAAGGAGAATTCGTTTGATTTCTGCAGTCTGTGACCACTCTTTTCTCTGTCTTTTTAAAACCCTTTCAGATGAAAGCGCTCACGTCACTTATCAGATGGGACGGCGCAGCCATCCATTTCCACTTCCAGCAGGACCTGACCTTGCGTCGCCGAGAAGTGGAACAAGCAAATGGGATGGATTGGGAGCCTCTGCGAGTTGCAGACCAGGCGGGACGAGCTTGTGACCCTCCGAGCAGCAACCCCAACCCAAAACACCCGACACAATTCTTTGCTTCTCCTCTCTGCAGTAACTCGTAGCAGCACCCCTGCTCAGTCTGTAATGCCACCACCAGGCAGCCCTTGCCCTGGAGCCCTTCCAGTCCCATCAGACACAACCAGGGAGAGAGCTAAAGAGGCAACAGCCATCGCACAGTGGCGTATAAGCAAACCTCATTGCAGTCTGCTTTTCCGACGGGGCCGCCTTGGAGATTTGCTTTCCTTTTCTTTGATTTCTCCGCAGGAAAAGAGCTCACATCCACCAGGAGTGAAGTGCAATAAATCTGCCTAAAGCAAGAGCAATCAAGCCCAGTAAATAATTGCCTGTCTATAAACTTGCCGGGGAGGAAAGAAGTATTCAGGGTTGTAACATACAGCCCAACAAGGTTTCAGTGCTGTTAAGTGCAGCCCTCATCTTGCTCCCCAGGACAGCAGTGAGTCAGCTCCTCACATCTGAACCATATTTTGGTGTTTCTGCTCCTTGTCTGGCCAATCTGGGATCTTACGCTTCACCCCCAGCACCACCGACCATCTGCATCTACCCGCGGGCTTGAAAGTCATGGCTTGAAAATCTGGTTGGGTTTCTTTGTGTTTAGAAGTTGGTCGTATTTATAGCAGGAGTTTATGGGCAAACGGGATGGTTTAGCTGTCCGTGTAAACTCTTACGCACCTGATATATTAGCCTTTACGGAGACATGGTTAAACTCTAGGATTATCAATAATCCAATTACGGTAAACAATACAAGTTATAAAGGTGAGAAGGGGGAAATAGGTCTGGAAGGGGGGTATTGGGTTACACAAGGGCACTCCAGAACCTGTCTGGATGTCAGCGACGATAAAATTGATCTCAATTTATGGCTTGTCAGCGGTTTATTAGTTTTCTGCTTGAAGGCTGTAGGTACCTTCACCCAGGCAGTCCCAGTTCCTGAGCAACAGATAAAAAGTAAAATACGGATGGCACATAGGGAATCTGGGAGGTGTCCCAGCTGCCCTCCGTGGTGGCAGCCCCTGGGAAGGGCTCGTGCTTGAGCACAGAGGTCTGCACTGCACGTGATGGATGCACAATCCCATGTTCACCTGGGCAAGCCAACTCTTCTGCAACTCATTACATGGCTGAGATCATGCATGGTGTGGAGCTATTTTCCAAGCCTTCAGGTAAATAAAGCCTTCAAAAGCACTGAAACCCAGCTGCTCTTCCTTGCTCACATCCCAAGGCTTTCTTTAATAAATCCCATACAGGGGAAGTGGAAAGCGCTGTTGTTTTCTGCTTTCAGAGCATTTCAGCTACGGTCTTTTCACTATTTTTTTTTCCCAAAGACTGTGAGGGCCAGAAGCCAGGTCTTCTCCTGCCTCTTCCGCAGAGAGGAAGGGATTCCTCGTGGGATGGACATTAAAAATGTGACCCTCCCGAAGGGATGGACACGTCACGAGGACACGATTCAGACAGGAAAGGGCAGTTGTCCTTTGGCTTGCAGGAAGCCGCAGTCTTCTTCGGAAGGCTGTGTTTTGGAGGGGGATTTCTGCAGAGCTCCTTGATCCCTGATGTCCCCACTTTCGACGGCAGCAGTTGCCAGTTTTATTCAATCTCTGCCCTTGGTCTTGGCTCTCCCTTTGAGCACACCAGGTCTGTGGCAGAAAAACCCGTTCACTTGAGGGAAGGCATGAGGATTTCTATAAACAGAGATTAAATATACTTCTCTGTGACAAATGGGTTTTACTGCCCGTGTCAGGCATCGGCTGCCAAGTGCCAAATGGGCAACCTCTCCCCGGCAATGCACATGTATAAGGCATCCACGCTCATGGAATTGCTGTACTTTTATGGTCATGGATACGGGAGGCTTTAAACACTCTGGATTTCTGTGCATTAAGACGCGTTGGCTCAGACATCCCTCAACAGCTCGTAGGTGCTCTGAAGAGGACCACGGAGGGGATTGCACAAAGCAGAGGCTCCGCAGCGTGCCTGCCCTCGCCGTCCATCACCAAGGGGCTGTGCTCTGCCTGCTAACAGCTCTTCTCACATGTCTGTGCTTGTTTCTCAAAAAAAATAAAATAAAATACTGACTCTAGTTTCAGGCCTGCATCCTTAGGTGGTCATTGCAATGACGGTGATGCTCTGGGCTTGTATAGAAAATGGTAGGAAACGGACTCTTACAGGACAAAGAAAGACATTCCCAGGAGGAAGCTGCAAAACCATGGAAAAATTCAGATGGCTTTGAACATAACCACCTTCTACATCTGCAGTTAAACCAAGCATTGAATCAAAAGCAAAAACCCAACTCCTGCCAGAAAGGTGACTGAGTACTGCTGGAAAATAAGACTGCATTTTTTTTCTGTTCTCCAGAAATATATATTTTAATGCAAGGAAAAGCTCTACTTTTTGGAGCAAAATTTCAGTGAGCAGAGCAATGTTTTGCCCTACAGAGGATTTGGATGGGATTGTGACAACCCTTAAAATACACAGACCACCAGAGAACCATCTTTGCACGTCTCGCACTCACTTCCCTGAGGAATACCGTGACTCCGTAGGTGTCTGTGCCTGCTTCCTTTGAAGGGAATGGCAAAACT
This sequence comes from Athene noctua, assembly GCF_965140245.1. Taxonomy (NCBI): domain Eukaryota; kingdom Metazoa; phylum Chordata; class Aves; order Strigiformes; family Strigidae; genus Athene; species Athene noctua. The sequence goes on from NC_134045.1 coordinate 24,678,150, forward strand.
TGCACTGACATGGCTAAAAGCAGTATTGAACCCGTTAACTGTAAACGCTCACAGGAAAACTCATATGCACTTCTCTCTGCTTTCCTGGCCAAAATTCTTTCAGCACGCACCTGCTTTCTGTTTGTTTTGGTGAAAACATGGAAAAGTTCTAGCTTTACTGAAAAACAGTTCTGATTTTTCTAAAAAAAACAAAAAACAACCAAACCCAAAAACCAAGTGAAGCATCAGTTGCTGATTTATTTCTCTCCTTTGGGTTTTAGTGGGGTCCCTATAAAATCCTCTGGTCGAGCCAGCTCCATTTATTGCCAGTATTGTGCTCAACTGAATGAAGGTCCTGCATGTTTTGTTTGTTATTCTGAGTCATATCACAAACATTTTAGCAAAAGATCCAAAGACTTACAGGGAACATAGAGAAGCCAAAATCGCCAGATGGAGAAAAGCACATCTTAAGGGGATGACATTTGGCATGAGAAGCAGAAGAGAATTAGAGTTTGGTTTGATCTGCCCCATATTATATCACCGCTTATACTTTGCAGGAAATTGTTGAGGTTGAACCAAAATAAAGACTAGTTTTAGAGCATTTTCTCTTTACACGTTCTTTTGGGACCCCACATCTTTCAGTATGCAACCTATTAATTATAAATACATACACACACTCACATCCAATCTTATTATTTGGGCTTCATCTGACCCTTCAGAGAAAACCAGATGAAAGTAATAATCAGTTAATTCAGCTACAAAGAAGAAAAAAAAAAAAATCAAAGCTAGATAAACATATCGTGTTCTCATGGAAAACACCACCAAAAAGGGCTGAACTGGCAGGCGAATTCACAAAGCTCTTCTGCACCTCTGTCAAAACAGGGTGTTGTCACCCACCGATGATGAACGATGGTGAGTGGGGACTGCGCTGTCCCGGCTGTCCCCTGGGGTGCAGGGGAAGCAGAGCATCCCAACTTGGCCCTGACATGGGAACAAGGAGAAGATGCCTGAGGCTGTTTGGGTTGTTTTCTGCCTTAACAGGAGCTGCCAGCCCTCAAAAATCAGGTGGTTGATGCTGGAGCCTTCCACAGAGCTCCCATGGCTTTTCCCATGGTGGTTTCCAAGGTGCCTTTTTGGAGATGGAGACATCACATCCCAAGCGTCACGGGACTCGCTTCTCAGCCCTGCGCCAATCCAGAATGGGAGGAGAAACAGGCAAAAGGAAGAGGATGGGATGTGCTGGTAGACTCCTGATTTAATGGATTTTTCTGTTCTCACAGTAAAAGAAAAAAGATGGAGATGCTTTCCTAAAGACAATTCACAGCACTTCCGCCAGCCGAGGAGCGTTTCTGGTTATCTGAGACAGCAAAATCAAGTTATTCCGTTGGTTGGTGAAAAAAATCTTCCCCTAACCCTGAAAATTTCATCCTTTTCCTTGCTACAGAGCGCTATGAATCACATTTGTGGCTATTTCCTCATGTCAAGAATAATTATTAAAACAACCAGGGATGTTATAGTGGTAAAGCTTTAGTGCTTGGGAGAGAGACCATGCTTCCCTCTCAGTTGTGGGGCCACGAAGGTATCATGTCCCCTGAAAAAATAAATGATTGTGCTGGACTTGGCTGCCTATCATCCAAAAAAGTAATAACTACAAGGCGACCACCTGAGAGCTGGGTAAATCCAGAGTTTTGCTGAGGATGAGGAATTACAGCAGCTGCAGAGCTGGGCTTTGAAATTATGAGCATAAATGACTGCAGAGAGTTGTTGTTGAGCTGAAAACTGTTCTCACCATAAACTCCAGTGAATGCAGGAGAGCCTGCAAGGGAAGAGCTGAGGACAGCACGTATCCCATTACATTTTTAACTGCTCAGATTCAGTTTTGAACTCAACATCAAACCCTCAAAGAGAAGCCAGGAAAAATTAGCCTTTCCAAATCAAGGGAAATGTGCAAATAAAAAAAAAAAAAAAAAAAAAGTATCCACCTCCAGAAAAATCCCAAGTTAAGCAACAGCCTAATGCTCTGTGAAGTTATTTCCCTTTCAGTCATGTACGCTTGGCCTTCGCCGAGCAGCTCTGCTTCAGTCTCAGATCACGTTCGCTATGTGCTAACATCCAAAGTTTGCAGTCGGTTAAAGTGCACTTGAGTTGCACACAACAGGGCATGGAAGCAGGGCTGGACTGCAGCTTATGTCATAAACTTTGGCTTTCAGTGGCTTTATTATTCTGCAGCAACAACCTTTTCAAGGTCGAGCCTTGACATTGTGCAGAAGCACATCTGCGAATGGAAGCGGATGATGCTTTCCATTACATGGGAGTCTGGTAGTAAAAATGAGATGTTGTGGACTGACACCAGACCCAGCAGGTCTTCAACTGGGGCCGTGTCACGTGTGGGGAAGGGTGGTGTTTTTCTGCATTGCAAAAATCCCAGCACGAATCGGGACTCAAGCATGCTATGTATTGCATGAATGTCTGGCAAGAGTCTTCCCTGACACAGTTTACGGTGCAAGACTCCAGCTGCAGAGATGTGTGTATGTACTAAACCAATGGGGCTGGGCATGATTTGAGGTACAAATACTCGTTTTAGGGGGATATGGATCCTCCTCCTTGGGTAGAAACATCTCCCTGGCTGAAATATCTTCAGCCGAGAACTTGAAGTTTAAAAAAATGCAGTGACTCTGTACTTCTCCCACTCTAGGCAAGTCCTAGTGAGAAACATGGGTGAGAAACCCATGTTTGCTTTTGAACCCCCAGTTCTGTGGAAATTCCACACAAGGTAACCAACAGAGTTTGCAGATCTGACCCTTGGCTCATAGAGAGGGATCATAACCATTCCCATGGGCCAGAGCAGCCCTGGGCATTTCAATGGGTCGTAAATGACCTTGGGGAAGAAGCAGAAAGCAATCTTAGGGGGTCAAGAAACCAACAAGCGGATCATTTCTTCCCCTCGTTGAGACTGACTGAAGATGAGATCCACAAACAACAACAACAAAAAAATGTTTTCAATCTGGACTGTCAAGTATGGAAGGATATTTGTGGTAATGCAGAAATTTGCCACCCACTGCTGTTGCTTTGGTGTACGATTTCTGCGGTTGCTCTTTATTCGGAATAGGTCACTGAAAGCAACTAGCACAAAAAACAAATTCCAAACTATAAAGTGGGATTTCCAGATAATGCATTATTTCTTCGGGGAAGAAAAAAACAAAAAAAAAACCTTTTTGGATCACTCTTTTTTCCCTGCTTCGTTGGCCTTTTCATATTTTCCAGCACTTTTGCCGGATCCTCTATCATTTGCAGCTATTACTGAAAAGGCCCCAATCCTCTCAGCTGTCCTCACATATGTCCACATAGCAGGATCAGGTCATCGTTTAGTAGCGCTGCAAGCCTAAAGCAAAACAAAATCAAAAGCAAAGATTGTTGCTAGTGATACAGAAACCTCAATGACTTGTCTCAAAGGCTTGGTTCAGCAACCAAAAATTTGGACTCTGTCTGATGCAAACTAGCCAAAAGTCTCCTAAATTTGTGAAATTCATCCGGAGTTTCTGGAACTCGTGGAAGGAAGCAGGGATGGAGAGATTTTGCTTTTTTTTTTTTTCTGGAATTTTCGATGGTCCCAGGAGTAGACAGGGCCCTCATGGTGGTGGGGTAGGGTCAAGGAACTGCAGAGCCACAGTTGTGGGAGATGATGCAAGACCACGCATGGTGGTAGCAGGAGCTACACGAGAGCTAATGCTCTCTTTGCCCTGACCTGTCCCCCCTAACTTTTACTCTTTCACTTAGGCCCAAAAAGAGGAGTTTGCTATAGAGTTTAGGCACTCGGGTGATGTTTGATTTACGCTTCTGGTGCAGGAACATTTCAAAATCATGGTGCTGCTCTCCAAAGCCAGCCCTATAGCATGCGCCTCCAAACCCTGTCCAAAAGCTCACGCCAGACTTTCCTGTAAGTTCTATCTCAGACTAAACCACCGAAAAAAATCCATGCAAGGAGCATGAACCAAACCCTGATCTCACCTGCATGCCTTCGAGGAGACAGCTGTGAATTACAGGGTCTACTTCTTTCCACCCACGCCACTGCAGATTCCTCATGCCTCACTGTGCGTAAATATTTTGAAGACCCTTTCATTGCCCCTTTTCTCCCCCGTAAAGGAGGACACTAAACCCATGGCCTGATCCTCAGAGCACTCAGAATGGGCAGTGGTGCGCAGGCTCAGAGGTCAAATTATTTCTTGGTGAGAATTAGGAGGCTTGTAAGAGAGCATTCACATATGCTGCGAGCAAAATTTCCTTCCAGAGGGTTGCATGAGGTTTCTGACCACTGTATCTGTGTGTTCTTCAAGATGACGTATCATATTACTAATTCCCCTAATTGCATGTCTGGGCTAAAAACAGACTGAGTTTTCCTAAGAAGTTACATTCTTAATAACATTACTTAAAACACTGTGGTAAATTCAAGTAAATTTTTAACTGATGCACGTCCATTATAAATCAGGATATACATGCAGATAATGTTTACCTTAAGCTTGTTTATCTGACTCTTGCCACTCATTTCTTCTGTGTTTTGCCAAAACGCAGCGATACAAGATAGAACGACTGGAAGAGATTCAGGCTCCTACTGCGTGGAGCATTTCCAGGAGTGCAATGCCCCAAAAATAATTACATGAAAGTACTCTTTTCCCCCGAAAACTTCTAGTAGCAAAATGGACAACTAGAGGCAACTTCCCCTTCTCTTCAACCGCCCAAATATTTTGCCGTGGTGAGGCAGATGACTGAGTGCACATTTGAAGAAGGTCCAGGAGCACAGAGCCTCGGGGTGATTTTGGATGCAGGGTGGCTCTAACGGATGCGCCTATCTGCATGGTGTGTCAGGGATATACAGCCCTGCCTGGATATATTTTGATAATTTAGGGATTTTTTTTTTTTTTAATTTTTTTTTTTTAGGTTAAAACGTTGGTGTTGCACTAGAAACAATTCCCTGGAGATCCCCATTGAGATGCTGAGTGCAGGAGGTGGGCATCAGCCCCAGGGGCTGTGAGACATCCCTGACCTGCCGCCGTGCTGGCTCCCATCCCCTCCCACGGGGACCAGCTGGACGACGTGGGACTGAGTCATTTGAGGGGAGGACAGAGCCTTGGCAGTGGAGAGCAAGATGAACGGAGGCACTTGACATAGAAGTGAAGCAATCTGGAAGGTGGAGTCTTTGAGGGGGGTGCGTGTTGATTTTCCAAAGCAGGGTTGTTTCGGGGTTTTTTTTCAGCCTTGAATATCAATCCTGCCATTTCCACAGAGATCAGGAAATGACACACATGTGCATTGTTGTCACCTCCAGAAGGAGTGGGGAGGCTGCTTTTGGCCATGGCCCATCAGCAGTGAACACGCACTTTTGGGAAGAGCATTATCTCACCACTGAAAGGCCACTTGCAGAGGGAAGAAATTTGCTTTTCTCCTTTTAATGCCAGCATCTTCACTAGAGTACCAGCAAAACAGTGGTTAAACACTCCTCATGGAGAAACTCTCCTTTGGAAGCATAGAAAGTTGAAAGAAAATACTGCTCAGGGGACAGCCAGCCCCGGGCAGCATTCCGGGAGAGGCTCCCCCTGTGTTTCAGAGAGTTGCCATTTTTTTCTCCCCATTTTCCCTTTCCCCATCAGCACCACTTGAGGATGTCCTGTGGCATGGGTAGCAACATCCAAGGTGAATTCTCTGATGGATGTCACCTTCTTCTTCCAACAATGGGTGAGTCAAAAGATCACCAGTCACCAATAAACATGACAAATCACCACACATTCGTGCATCCTCCCAAGCACGAGGATGAGGTCTGACTCCGGTGCTGGATATTCACTATTCATAGGGGACTTGCTGTGGTTTCCACCGGCAGAGTTTATTTTGCTGCTCTGAGACTGTAGCAGAAGCGCCCAGCTCTGTGCAACATCTAACACCAACCCTCCCACAGGCTCCCACCCAGAGCCTGCTGGACTCCACCAATGGAGCCAACCTTCATTTCAAGTAGTAGTGAAATACGTCTTTATCCAGGATTATTTTGTTTCCTCTTGAACAGTTTAGGAGGCAGCAGAGGGGGGAAGGAAAATACTCCAGCTTTAGCCACTTGGAGTGCATCAGGTGTGATGCCCCTGGAGCGGCCCCTGCCATGTCAGAGTAATGAGTTTATTGCAACACACGGGAAGAAAGATGCTTGCATCATTTCCCAACAACACACAGGTTTTCCTCTCCTGGGGTGTTGAAGACTTCAAACCTGAAAACAGTGGAATTCTACAGTTCTTTAAGAGATAAAGCCAAGATACTTTGCATTTCCAGAGACCGGTCTTAAAAGCAGTAGTGACACTTTCTACCATTTTCCTTCTCCCTTCATTTATCCCATCCCATTAAAACTAGTTAGATCCGCATTACCTAAAATCCTTTCGAGAGAGCTGTTTTACCATTGAGATCATTACAGGGCAGGACACTAATTACGAACATCTCTCGGACCAAAGGCAGTGATGCTCAGCAGGGAGAGGAGCCCTTTTCCACCCTGCAACACGCAGCTGACAAAGCCACAGAGACATGTTTGCATCTCACTATTACTTTGCTATGAATAATGGATTTCCTGTTTGTTGGGACTGATGAGCTGGAGCAAATAATGACAATTTAAAAAAAAAATAAATAATTGGATGTTTGGCCAGAAATCAAATGTAATGTGCTTTTTAAGGATAGCAAGCTTTACTGGTAAATAAAATTGGAGCCCAGACTGGGATTTTTGTCAGAGCCAAGTGAGTTCAGCTCTGGACAATGTCCAGGGAACCTTTCTTGTTTGAGAGAGAAACGGGAGTTTGATGAGAGTCTCCCTATTGCAGGTAGAAGGGAGAGGCTGGATGCAGGGACCACCCGTCTGCTCCCATCCGCAGCACTTCAGCTTTGTGCTGAGTTCGCTGGTAGTGGCCACGTCCAAAGAAGCCCCTAGAAACCTTTAGGAGGGTGATTTTTTTCCCCATATCCAAGAAAAAAAAAAAAAAAAAAAAAAGGAAGAAACGCAAACAAGATCTTGAATTTCTCTCTACAGAGAAATCTGAGCCCTGTTCTTCATGAACCAAGCCTGAGACTCTCTGACCACACAAATTAAAATTGAAGAGCCCAGCATCTCCACCTGGCATGCTCTGATTTACATGTTCCTCCCCAAAATTGCCCCATCGTATGGGCTGCTTTGGATGCTGGTGGAGAGGTGCCATCCCCTGCAGGCACCACTTTTCAGACCCCACCGACCTGGCGTGTTGAAAAGCAGCCTCCAAGGTGTCTGCCTGCTCTTCCTCAATTGCTCAGCACAAGGGGGTTTTTTGCAGGCTAAATTAATGCCTGTTTGGAAGTTGACAGTTCATTTACAGGCCTCGGATGGTCAAAACCAAATAATTTCTCCCAGCCTTGGTTTGCATTCTGTGGGCAGCGTTGCTGTTGGAGAGAGTTTCCCTCCACCGCAAGCCTGGTCCTGCTTTGCCAAACTCCAGCAGGCAACCTCGTAAAGTTGTGAAAGACACTCATCCCCTGTGCCCTTAATTAATGACACACATCTTTAATGAATTTTGCACCCTTTTTTTTTTTCCCAGCTTTGCCTCTCCTCGCCCGCTCCGGGCTGTGGCAAGCCCTTGGATCGTTTTCCAGCAGTGACCCGGGATGAAGTGACAGCCATGGCATGTCGTCCCAGCAAAAAGGTGACAGAGTAGGTGCTAAAATTTACCTGCACCGTCCCCCTGCCTTCCCCCACCACCGCTGGAAGCAGATGGGTTGTGGCATCTCCCAAGGCAGCTCCTAAAACACGGAGGGGATATTGATACCAGATGGGGAACAGTGGGAGGTATTTTGCAGGCTGGAGACGTCGTGTCTTCCCCATTTGCCTGCCTCTATTTCTAAAATGAGAGATGCTAAACGCTAAGAGCAAGCCTCCTGGTCACATTTTTGGGGTTGTTTCCCTTCCTGCTCTCCTGGCTCCTTCTCTGCTCCCTCTTCCCCTAACTTCACTCCTTTTTTTCAGCTCATGTTGCATGGGGGGAATTGACCTCCCCCAGACACCCAGTCAGGGCTGAATTCCTCCCTCTGCCATTTGAAGGTTTCTCTCCATTCTTTAGCAGATATTTTTCTTCCTACTGAGCCACCATTTGCGATACCTGAGATCTTCCTAAAAAGCCCAATGTGTTAGCTTGCCAGCCCTGCTCATCTTGAGACCCTCAGCTATCCTAGAAATACAGCGGAGAGATCATTTCTAACTTTAGTTTTCATCAGTATTGCACAGTATTTAATAAAAGGGCATTTTTTTTCCTGTAAGAGATAGCACCAGGGTAGCAACAGCACTCCCCATGAGGCAGGTTTTATAGTGTGAGGTCAGATATTTTTATCAAATTGAATCTGGTAGACGTTGAACAAAACTCGAGTGGCTTTAAGGTTCAGGGTCCTTTCAAACTTTTTTTTTTTTTTTTTTTTTTCTATTCAAGGCTGAGAAAAAGAGCCATTTGTTAGAAAAACAGTGTCAGGGAAGTTACATATGACATTTGCCAACGTTACATCATCAAAGCTAAATCTCTGACAGATCTGTAAACAATAACTTTTCATATGAATGTCTACAGAGCCTAGAGTATGTGCCTTTCAGCACGGTGTTTCTACATTTGCAGCAAGGAGAAAATGCCTGTAACAGGACGAGGTCTCCTCACACTGATGCCGGTTTTAAACCATCATGACTTTTTGTTGAAAACCCTAAACCAAGGGGTTCATATGGTTCTTTACACGTTTTGAATTTACATCGTTAAAGTTGAGGCTTACCTTTAAAATCAGAATAAAATACTCCAGCCTAGGGCAGGTTTCCACAGCACATTGAGAGCGTATGTACCCCTCCATTCCAGATCTTGGGCAGTAAGGCAGGATTTGGCTGTGAAAAGTAATCTCCCTTCCCAAATAGCGTCCTGGGAATAACAGTTTTTGAGACATCGGGGAGCTGCCAGGAGATGTGGGGTGAAACAATCACCTCTTTCCCCAATACTCCCACGGGTCTCAGGAGCAGAGGCTGCAACACGGAGCTGCAAAACAGGGGCCGGGGGGTGCAAAAGTGGGTTAAAGCCACCCATTACCCCTCCCAGGACTCTGCCATGGCTCTTCCAACCCTTCAACCGGGGTCTTGTCCCACACGTGCCAGTGCTGCTGATGAGGGCAGCACTTGGTTTGTTCCACCTGTCCAAGGATCAGGTACATTTTCATTCGAATAAGCAAGAGCTGAAGATATTACAAAAGCCTTCCAGCAAGTTGAGCGCAAGGAGCTTACACCTATTTTCCATTTTTGCTTTCTTAGTGGTCTGCTTTTCCTACTCATCTTCTGTGTTTTCAGCTTATTTAAATACTAATTAAGAAAAACACTTCCAGCCCAAGCTCTTACACCAGAGTGAATACCTAAATGTGAAGCTGCACTGTAATTAAATGAATATTGCTGAAAATACAGGTCTGTGTCATCTCTCTGGGGTTTTTTTGCTGCTGTTTTTCCCCTCTGCAAGATTCGTTCTCAGCCTGCTTTGAAGAAGAGGTGAGATTTTAATTTATTTTTTTTTTTTTTTTTTGTCCAAGGAAGAGTAACTTTGAGCTCCCGTTTGTATTGCCTTGCAGGGTTGCGCCCAGCATCCCAGAATGATTTTTCCACGGGCTGGAGAGACCACATGAGAAATTCTGCTGAACCGCTGTTGAAGTGACAGGCCCTACACAACAGCAGATTTTCACTTCATCTATATTTATAGCAAAATGGAAACAAAATGTGCTTTAAAGTAAACAATAGTATTTCCAGAGTCCGTCTGATTTTCTTGTTTTGGTAAGCTCCCAACCAAAGCTTTTCACACTGCAGGCAACGATGAAAAGGTAAAGCAGGGAGAGTGAAATCCCAGCCTGACTGAAGTCAGTGGGAAAGTGGCCACTGATTTTAACAGGGCCAAGTTTTACCAAAAAAACCTCTGTGAGTTGAGGCAAGGATCATTTGGTAACTGCAAAGGGAAGCAAAAGCTGGTTACTGAGATCTCAGCTCTTACCTTCCCAAGCTGGTGTCATAATCAGCCTGGGGATAAAAAACACAACAGCACCTATTAAACAATGCAAAGGCTTAACACAGTAAAACCACTGGATTATAGAAGGAAACTTGATGTCAAGAGGAACCACACACTTGCACGGTTTTCTGGTGTTTGCATCCTTCTGCTATTTGCACAGGCTTAAGAAGGGACAATTTTCCCTGGTGAGCATTAGCTGAACGCATTTACTAATTAAATCAACAACGACTGACGCCGTTGTAGAGGGTTGTTGGGTTTTTTTCCCTTCGTCATATGAGGAAGGTGATAAAGCATTTGTGACCACAAACTGTGTCATCGAGATTATTTGGTCAGCATGAATTTTGGTTGCAGCAATACAGTGAGCACCCCAAGGCCAAGGGAGAGGCCAACACCTGTCCTGTAAGGCTGGATTGCAGAAGGAGCAGAGCCTGGAGGAAAGATGAACCGAGAAGAAAGGACAAAGCAGAGCCTGTTGGCCTATGGAAATGTCCCCTCTGGCCACCAGCAGAAACCCAGCAGGCTGAATGGGATGGGTGATTATGAAAGAAAAGCTTTCCCTGGCTAACAGAAAACAGCATCTGCTTTCACCAGCTTTGATTACTAGTATTAATACCTTCAATTCCCACTGCAACTTCCATCAGAGGCTCTCAACAGGCTTCACAAACATTCATCCACTGGTGCTACTCGATCACATGGGGGGGTCCCAGCAGACATCTGTCCCACATCTCAGAGAGGTGGGAACAGATGCAGTTCAAGGCTATGAACAATGACCTAAGCAAGGTTTAGCTCCTGCAGACCTGTATTTAAATCCTATGGACGGTCAGAGTTTACCAAATCCACTTCAAAATTCAGTTGTCGCCCTAGGATGAGCACGCAGTTGGTGTGTCAGGTCACAGAACATCCCCGTGGCCAACAGGGCACATCTGCCTGTGCTGAGCACACGGTGGTGTGTGACTTGGGCACCTCAGCGTATCATTTTAGAAGAGATTTTTCTGGCTTCTTGACATCAGAAAAACCCAAAGGAACAGATTGTCACTGGAAAACCCTTGGTGGCAGGAATGACCCAAAACACTTGTTTGGTTTTGCATCTTGGTTGACCCTAGTGATCCTCCTTCCTTGTTCTGACCAGGAGGCAGAAATTTCCATGAGAAAAGCCCTGTCTATATAGATGCCAAGGAAGTCAAGAGAAAAAAAAAAAAAAAGTGGTAGTAATAATAATAATAATTATTATAACAATAATAAATAAAAGAAACAAGCAAGACTAAAACCACTCACTGCTGGGTGCTGGCCACCTGCAGCACCTCCAGAAGGAAGGGTGCTGAGGACGATGCCCTGACCCAGCAACACATCTGCCCTATTTCTTTGTGACATCCCCTACTTACTCATCCTTCTGATGCTTCAACACATCCCGTGCCCTGACCTTTCCAGCGTGGCTTCAGACGGGGCGTAGGCCAGGGTACAGCATCACCTACGTGACCCCAAACATCATATCCCTCATGCTACCCCACCGGTGGGTTTCGGGGAAACATGACTAAGGCCGTGTGCTGCCAACATGCGCCTTGGACAAGCGCGAGGGTGAGCAGACCAGCTGTATCCTGAGGGTTTGTTGCTTGAGGTCATAACATGAGAAATTAGCACAGCCGCTGGCTGGTGCCTGCCTTCGTGTGTCGGGGAAGAGCTGCCCTGGGCGATTCGGGCTTTCCAGCCCAAAGGAGACACGTCTTCATCCCCACCGTGTCCGAACCCAGCAGCCCTCCCTCGCTGGCAGCATCCTTATTCGAGCAAATAATCAGCCTGAGCTCACTTTTTGCCTTCGACTTTGGCCAGCCAAGCTTCAGGGCATGCTAAATTCAGATATGCATTTATTATCTTAAAAAATGTGGGAAATAGGAAGGGTTGTAATTTCCCAAATTACTTTTCTTCTCGCTAACAGAAGCTGGCAGCAAATATATTTAAAATGTAAATATTTAAATACTTACTTGCAAGCACAATTACCTTTTTTTTTTTTTTTTTTTTGTTCATGACTCGATTCATTCAGAAGCTATAAATACCTCCTCAGGAAGCAAACGTCTACCCTGGGTTTTGGGGAGCAACTTTAAAGGTCTCATCAGCCAACTGGCTTAAAAATTGTAACAAGTAGGTGTACGAAGAGTGCATACGTGCAGGTTTTTCCCTACTTATTTTAAATCAGAAAACACACACTGATATAAAATAAAGTGCGTTGGTTTATAACGTGCAAAAATAGCGTCCAAAAAGGATGATACTTGTTTATAACATACAGATTAGCTCTGTGAGGTTCATTTAGCCTTTAGCTTTTCCCTTGGTTTATTCTGAGTGTGAAATAATTCCCCTCAATGCCTGAGAAACGAACAGGCTTCAACGTTTTTATTTATTTTGATGAGCAGAAAGCAAGGAAAAAAAGTTCCTGCCTGCTATCAAGGCAGAGAAATCGCTGTCGCTTCTTTTCCCCGTGCTGGCTGTAAAATGTACAGAAATGTAAAGCAATAAAAATTTTATTAGGGCTTGTTTTTATAATGTTTACCAACCTCATGCCTCTATGACGCTTTCCAGAAGATAGTATTTTAATAGGGCTTCTTTCAGTCAACCGAGATAAGAGTAAAACCCAGTTTTAATTTTTTTCAGCGCAGCAAAACAAGGAGCCTGGTCCCGCCGTCTTTTCACTTTGCAAAGTTGGTGGTTTTTTTCAGCAATTTGCTCTCCAAAAGTCTTCCTCTGTCCCTTTTGCTTTGTTGCAAGCCTTTGGTCATGTAAATGTAAAATATAATGTAGATGTAACTTATAGTGTAGAGGTAAAATATAACCTTTGCATTTTATCAGCAATTAAAAAGCTTAAAGGGGGAAATAAATGCCTGAAAAGTATTTCTAAGAAAATAGCTGAATTACTGGTGGTGTTATTAGTTTTGCTCCTCATTTCAACAAAACACAAAGCAAGATGAGCTTGATTTTTGAGAGTTCCTTTGAGCAGCAAATAAAAAAAAAAAAAAAAGCACGTTATTGGAAATGACCTCTTGTATTTTTCTAAACGTAACAAATTGATCTTTTGTTGGTTCACCGTTAGGCTGCAGGGACAGGGAATATCTCCTTTTCATAAAAGAATTGTTTATTAGTCTAAGGTTCATCCCCTGATTTATCGATTTGGATTTCCAAAGCCCGATGGGCTGGGTGCACAGCAACCCAGTGTGCCTGTCGTATGTTCCCAGCTGACGTGTTTACAATATTTTTGATTTACACCTTCCAGGTGTTCTTTTGGAAAATATCACTGCCTTTGGTTTACACATTTTTACAATATATTTGTGGTCATCAGCAAGCTTCCACATTTGTTACAGGGGATGTGCCAAGAAGAAGGTTTGTTTTTTTTTTTCTTTAACTTGCTGGCGAGATATGGATTGTTGGATTTCAGGAAAAAATAAAATATATATATATCTAATTGATTGACTGAATTAGTAAAATTCCCAAAGTACATATTTTATAATAAGCGAGGCTATTTGCTTGGAGAACTGATTGTCAGGCTCATGCTTCTGGTGCGCCCCTCTCAACTGCGGTGTAAAGCAGCCAGTCTTTACCCTAAAATGTAGGATAAACGTCTGTAATTCTGCATCTTCACCTTTTTTTGAAGCACACAGAAAATTTATGCTACATATTTGGACTTAAAATAATTAATATGTGCGACTGTATTTTGCAGAGCAAGGCTTTTCATGTAACCAAGTCAAAATTAACCAGATAGGATGTATTCTGTGATTGCTGAAATGGTGCAAATAAAGCCATTTTCTTTTAATTTATTTTTTTAACACACTGTAGGTTCAGCGTAGATTTTTAATGGTGGATTATTGTTGCCTTCTAATTTCAGGTCAAAAGCCAGCCTTTGTTTCTAGAAGGCTTAGAAAGAAAAACTATCCTTAATTAGATGGTACAAAGTAACTTCGAAAGTTGGGTTTTTTTTTTGTTCGGAAGGAAAAATATTTTCTGGGGCTCAGTTTGCATTTGCTAGAATAGCACAATCTTATGCTTTAGCACTCAGAACACTTCTCTTTCAGCGGAGCCAGTAAATGCTACGCATGTTTTCTCACCGCCTGCCTTTTACCTACATCACAGTGAATCATTATTCAAATTGCATCAGCAATACTCTCAAAAAGAATAGATTTTAATAGAAAATTAGTATGATCCTTCAGCATTTTTCCAGATAAATCTGCATGAAAGTCCACAGCACTTATCCACAAGATAATTAAGATACTTTATCTGTGATAATTGTTGTTAATGTAGCACTTCAGGAATTTAATTTTATTCTCAATGCACTTAGAACATCATGAACTGGATTTGGGCTCCGTGTGATGTGCAAAAATCCAGCGCACACTTGGGATGAGAAATGAGAATAGCACACACATCAGAAACATGAATAACGTGTCACAAGCTGTTGGGAAAAACCACGTCGTGGCTGCCGCTGTGCCAAATCCACGCCAGAAATCGTGGGCAACTCAGAGTCCACATCGCTCAGTGTCTCAGGCATCTTCCCCAGTGCCTGTCGGGGTATTCCTGCTCTAGAGAATATTAGTGGAATATTATCAGTTTTTCCTGCACGGGCTAAAATAAAGGAAATAAAAATAGCGATTATTTGAACTTCTTTCTTAGGGGGTAGCGCCGACAGTGGAAAGGAAATCTAGAAACGAAGATTAATTTATCTTTGTCTATTTATCACCAGTCACTCGCAAGTTAAAAGTTGCAGCTTTTCGAGCGCACGCTGCATCTCGCAGGCACAAAAACCATCTGCGAGCACCACCGAAGCTGCAGTTCTTCAAAGTTTTCTTCAAACTACCCTCCTTGAAGAGTTCATCTCAATAAGCATAACAGCTTGGGATTCACTCTACGGTAAATGCTGGATGGCTGTTTCCAAGGCAGCTTTGCTTAGTGTTAGCAAACAAATCTAGAAAGCGAGTGATTGCTTGATAGTGGTTATTTTGCTGATTTAAAAAAAAAAAAAAATATAAAGCAAATACTTAGCTCAACTCAAAAGCCAGTAATGTAAAGAGAAAAGATTTGACAGTTGTCAATGCCTGTTAAATTGGTAGGCAGATTAGCAGCCTTACTTTTTAACATATAAACATCTGAAACCCGTTTCCTGTTTAAAAAAAAAAAAAAAAAAATCTAGGTGGATGACCTCAGGCAGATTTTTTTTTTTTTATTAACAAATGCGAATTGTACATCATCGTGGAAAAAAAAAAAAAAAAAAGGGGCCACTCTTGGTGGTCTTGATACATTCTGTATATGGGAGAGTGAGCAAGAGAAAGGGGAGAAAAAAAAAAGAATAGAAAAAATAAACTTTACCTTCTCACTTTCAGGGTGGGCAATGCCATTCCAGCGTTGGGGTCCTCAGCTCTGGGAAGTGTTAACGCTGTCACCGCCGCCCCGGTCCCACCGTCGGCGCTTCCACAGCGTTCCCGAGGAAAAACATTCCCTGAATTCCTCCTCCTTCCTCCTATCTTTACTTCAGATCCACGCGCTGCAGGTTCATGTCGCTACTGTCAAATTGCACGGGATATGGCTAATCTAAACCAGTGCCGACCCATAGTCCGACTCAGCAGCGAGGAAAAACATTGACAAATTTACTGTTTAAAATGCTTTCTACTCTTTCCAGTGTGTGTTGGCTGTTGTGTTTTCTTTTTTTTTTTTTTTCCTTTTTTTTTTTTTTTTTTCCTAAAGCTATAAATACACAGCACCAGCTGCAACATGTTGCTGAAACACACGTTATAGATGTAGCCATATTCTGACATAACACGTTTTACTGGCTTTGGGTTAAAATCCGATATTGGAAGTTAACATTCTGATTTTTTACATCTTTAATGGCAACAATGGCAGCTGGCTGCCAAGAGCTGCCTATTGCTCTCCCCCAGTGAAGATGCTCTAAAAGCTCATAAAAGGCACCGTTTAAAGGTAACACATGCTCAAGCTTCCATTTAGTTGTAACATCATGAAAAATTAAAAGACAGCTATCTTTCTAAAGCAGTGCATATTTCATGTTTATATGCTGATTTAATGTAAGGTCCTTGGCAAACCACATATAATCATTAAATTTGCCCTTTTTTTCCCATCTTTGGAAGCGCGGTTATAAGATTACTTTGAGCTGAGACACATTCAAGACACTCACTTTCCTACTGTGGTAAGGTTTGAGGGCTTTGCATTAAAAAAAAAAAAAAAAAAAAAAAAAAAAGCAGACCTTGCCCTCAAAAATAGAGAATATAGGATAGACATGATCTAGATAGTCCCCACTGGCAAAAATCAAGATGTTTTGGCCAGCTAAGCCTGTACCCATCAGTATTCCTGGGAAACTTGAGAAGTGCACTGTTAGCTCATAATTTTTTATATCACTAAAATGTATAAATTCAAGGTCCACTCCATAGACTGCGCAAGCCAACTCTTACCCACCCTTTGGTATCACTAGGCTGTGGATCCGACCCAGAATTTATAATCATGCATTTATAATTTCAGGTTATTATAAATAATTTGTCCTTTATTATAAATAAATTGCCCTTCTTCACCCCAAAAAGCTCTTTCTAGGACACTGCTTGGAGAGGGGCATTACGGTGACACCCATTCCCCACAAACGCCAGCAGTTATTTGTCTAATGAGCGATTACTCTAACATTAAGTAAATCAATTAATCTTCTGTGCGCTCTTGCAAATGAATCCTCATATTATCTGTATACGCCGTCAGCCAGGATAGTTTAGAAAATACCAGCTCCTATCTTATCTTGTCAGTTCATACGCTGATGGGGGGGAAAAATAATGGCTGAAAGAGCCACAGGGTAGGATAATTAGTAAAATCAAGTGACTTGCTGTTTGTTTGCTTTGCAAAATGAACTTTTACCCCTCCACCGCCACTCCTCCCCCCCAATTTTCACCATCTTATCATACAGCGTTTGACATGACAGGTTAATGAGAAAACCCCCAAATTAGGCTTCTGCAGCTAATTGTAGCGATGGTGGCTCTTTGCTGGGACGGCTCAGGGATCCGGCTTCTTCCCCCCCCCGTGAAACCTGAGCTCCTTGGGGGGGATGCAAAGGCTGTGATTGCAAACATATAGCCACACTCATGTATAGACAATAAGTTTCTCTTATTTCCCCTCATTTTGACTTCTGAGGGAACGAGGTCTGCAGATTTTGCAAGATCTCGTTGTGCTCAGTACGCGGCAGCTTTAACTCACTTTTCCTGATGCGTTCGGTAACTATTATTTAATATAACCTGCTATTAAAGTGACTTAAGCATTCCATCAGCCTCTTCTGCCGTGGGCTTCTTTGGAAATTGCAGTTTTTAGGCTGCTATGAACTGAACGATTTGGACAACAGAAGACAAACTGTTGCTGTCGGCGTGAGTGGAAAAAGCACTGCCTGGTGTGCTCTCGCTATTAATAATCCAGCGTCGGCATGAAAAACTGTCCGTGCCGGCCTGCCATCACACACTGCTACCTCCCAGCTTCTCCCAGCGCTTGGGCTCTCTGCTGTCAATTGACTTTTTTTCCCAAGGAAGGTGTTTTGGGGAGTTTGGAGGACTTTTTTTTTTTTTTTTTTTTTTTTAGGGGTCAATAGGGGTAATGTAAAAATTGGGGTTTTTCGAGCAAATAAAACCCTTTTGCTGGTTGTGTTCAAAAGTGAAATGCCAGTGATGGGTGAGCCACGGCCACGCTGGACCCGCTGTGCATCCTGCCCCGACCCCCCTTTGCTCTCTGCGGGGCATCCTCCCCCTCGCAGCGCTGCGGCGGCTGTTTTCTCCCCATCTGATTTATTTCTTCTCTTCTGCCCTCTCTGCTTCCCTTGACAGCACCTCTGTGTGCTGAGATCGCCACAAAATGGGCTCTTTCCACTGCGATCTCATGCCAGGAGGAAAATCAGCTCCTGTCTGTGTCCCACAAGGAAACGCTGAAGCCCTCAATGACTCGGGGACGTGGAGGTGAGTGAAGAAAAAATCCCTTTCTGCAGCTGCCTTTTCTCCATGAAAACCTCATTAAATGGCCACTCTTGGGGGATATCCCATCTAAAAATCTCCTGCCTAGACTTTTTCTCCAGAAATAATTGCTTTTACACTCTACGAGGGTACTCAGTGATGTCCACCAAAATCCCATGACCAACGCACATGGTCAAACTCTCAGGAACAAACCACTCGGCCCCATTCTGCATCAAATTTCATTTCCAGTCACTGGATTTATTGACATTATAATGGCCAGCCCACACAAACTGCAGCCATACAGCCAATTAACAGGACAGACAACACCAGACATTTGAGAAGTTGCTACACTTGGTCTTGAAAACGATCTAGCTCTCTCCCTGTAAAAGGATCTTGTTCTGTCATCGTGTATTAAACTGGAAAGCTTCACGTCAAAAAGCAGCACAAAAATCATCTCCTGATAACGAAGGCCTCACATAATATTTCAACAGATCATATCTTTTGTGGCTTGATTTCATAACTGCAATGCGAATGCGATGGTGATTTGCTGAGACAAAAGTTTCTGCACACGTTGTTATAAATTTCTCTGTATCGTATTTAATAGTTTTCTGCCAATCTCCAATCCAGTGCTGAGAGAAGACCCTTCTCAATGAGGGTATGAGATGGGAGCTCCGTGCTCATTTCAACCACCAGCTCTGAGACAACGTGCAGTAAAAAGTGATGTTATGGTCGCGTTCCCAAACAAGATATGTGTGTGTACATATATCTGGAGATCAATCAGTATATCATTAGCTTGAAGTCCAACCTGACCAGCCCATGAGCTGTTTTTTTCATAAACATAGCAGCAAAAATACCTCAACTGTGGGGTTTTTTCCCCCCCAAACTGAAACGCAGTGATTCAAATTGACCGAAGCATTTTGAAAAAATTGTGTCGATTTTGCTGAATTGTTCTTGCCATCAAAAGACTTTTGAAGGTCACCACCTTTCTTTTTGACATTAAATGAAGCTTTGCAAATAATGCAATGTATTTCTTTATTTAAAAAAAAAAGAGTTCAAAGGTCCATTAAGGCCTTCCATGCTGTACAAAAGGCTTAATTCACCGGAAACCATTTTTCTCTCCCGATTGTTTGGAGCGGCAAGTGAACCAAACAATCCGTTATTCACACAGATCTACCCAGAAACGCGTTTCCCGTGACCAAGAGGTCTATGCTTTGACTTAACAAAAATAACTTTTCGCTGGGCTGCTTTAAAACATTACATTCATCCATAAACAAGACGTTTGGGAGATGTTCTGGGTAGCACTTTATAGATACTTGTGGTAGATGGGAACTGAATCGAGATGATGGGATACAGAAGAAAGTGCGTTCAATCTGTAGTGGCCAAAATTCAAGTTCATATTTTACACCTTAAGTTCATGGCTCCAAGATGATATCAAAAGATAGAGTAAAATAACAGAATCAGTGTGGGCTGACTATTTTTCTGGTGCAATTGTCCATTTTAAAGCAAAATCTCTACTTTCCCACCATTGATTTGGAAAATGACAGCTTTCGGCGCTTTTGAAGAGTCCTGCCTGAGCATAAGCTCGCTATTTCTACGTCTAGGCTGTCCAAGTTGCCCTGTGTAATACCAATGTTATTTCCTTTATATTATAAATAGGATTTGGGGTTGAATATGAATAAACTCATACCCATTGGTATGCTTTGTAACTCTAATCAGAGTTTTCCTGGAAAAAAAAAAAAAAAAAAGAAAAAAAAGAAAGAGGAATGTTTATCCAAAAAATAAAGAGGTGCTAATTTTATCTTGTGAAAGTGGATATCTCCTTACGTCCCTCCAACTTCTAGGAAGATAACCAGAATGTATTATATCATCTAAATCCAGCACCCTATGAGATCAAACAGAATAATGTATACATATGCCAAAGCTGATTGAAGTATTGCTGGTGCTCACTTCCGCTTCACTAAGTATGTGTTTCATTGATATACGTAATTTGCCACCGCCATGAAAGAAATTCAAAGTCTTCTGTTTGTGCCAGTTGATTTCTATGATATCTGGAGGCTTTTAAAATAGGGATCCAAAATAGATGTGCCCTTGTCACCCCTGTGTTTAAGCTCTCTCCAACAGGAAATGGCACGGGTTCAAAATTTTTTATACTGGAAGCCACATGTAGCTAGATAAGAATCATGTCTTGTCTATGACTAAGCATTGACATTTAAATGTTTAAAATATAGTCAAAATGATCCATGGCTAACCCACCTGAGACTATTTTTCTTTGTCTAAAGTTCCACTTTCTAGCCTCTTGAAAGGGAAGGTGGAGCTCGCGGGGTTGTGACATGACGATGTTTTGGTAAGGAAATGGAAGTTTGCTTTATCGTTGGTCTTCAAAGACAAGAAGAGGTTTTGCTACTGGGCACTGCAGTGTTTCCACCGGGAGAGGGTTTTATCCCTATCTTCTCCGTGTTCACCAACAGGTTTAGAAGGCAGGACAGAGGAAAAACTTTCGCTTTTGCTAAATCACGGATGTCGGATTCAACACACTTGAAGACAAATTAAAAAAAAAAAAAAAGAGTGGTATTTCCTTCAAACTGCTGTTTCTCCTAGAGGAAGGGGGCAGCTGGAGGGGTGAGGAGGGCTGGGATGTTTATGAAGTGTGCGGGGACTTTTGAAGGAAGCTCACTGAAGGAGGACAGATGGTTGGGGGGAACCGGCAACGTGATACTGAGCTTTTCACTTCTAGGTCGCCCAGTTCAAACGCAGCCTAGGTCAAAGATGGCACAGAGCCATTTCCATCAAATGGCTATTTTGGTGCCGCATGAGAAAAATGGCTGGTGAGGATCAGCTCCTCGCGGGACAGAAGACAGAGCTGGCTTTTTGTCCTTCCCGGTCCATTAGCGGAGACATATGGGAAAACATGCAGGGATGTGCAGAGGGGACTTGTTTGGTGACATGGACTCAGTGGTGTTGGCCAGGCACACAGCATCACCTCTCCAAGGCAAGACAAGGGATCACCATGGGATGTGGTGTTGCTGTGGACAAGGAGCAGCATCTTGCTGCCAGCACCGGCCCCCAGACCCTGTAAAGGGAAAAGCTCCTTTTACGAAGTTTTAATTTCTGATCATGTTCCCATTTACACTAGTCTGACCCATGGACCAGCAACTTATTTCTTTTTCTGAAGAACAAAGAGAAAATAACATCTGGTCACTCAGATACAATCTCACTGGAACTGTGAGATTGGAACTCATGGAAATATTCCTTGCACGTAGGGAGGTTTCCCTGTCTTTTAACCTCACTTACTCTTGCTCCTTATTTTCACTCTAAAATATCCAGGGCGTTGAGTAGTTCATTTGTTTGGGCTTTTTAAAGTGGCAAAATTGTTTTTCTTATTGTCCTTTGGGATTTTACTGAGTCAAGATAAGAAAATGGAAAGGAAAGGGAAAGGAAAGGAAAGGAAAGGAAAGGAAAGGAAAGGAAAGGAAAGGAAAGGAAAGGAAAGGAAAGGAAAGGAAAGGAAAGGAAAGGAAAGGAAAGGAAAGGAAAGGAAAGGAAAGGAAAGGAAAGGAAAGGAAAGGAAAGGAAAGGAAAGGAAAGGAAAGGAAAGGAAAGGAAAGGAAAGGAAAGGAAAGGAAAGGAAAGGAAAGGAAAGGGGAAGGGGAAGGGGAAGGGGAAGGGGAAGGGGAAGGGGAAGGGGAAGGGGAAGGGAAAGGGAAAGGGAAAGGGAAAGGGAAAGGGAAAGGGAAAGGGAAAGGGAAAGGGAAAGGGAAAGGGAAAGGGAAAGGAGGATTCCTTGAACAGAGAGAGGAAAAGTACTCTACACCATTTGTAAGCCACTGAACACTACAGGAATATTTCCAGAATTTTAAAGGAAAAATAGCTGTTTACAGAACACTTTCCTGCATGAATACTACTCACATGCATCAGTCAGGATCCTGCACCAGTTCCGATTTAGAAAAGTTCATTGTGTAGTCACTTTTATGGAGAGATTTGACTTAATAAGTCTCTTAAATATTGTTTTATGCACTCAGCAGAACAATGGCATCCCATGGTGGCTCATTCCAAATTAAAGTGCCACAGGACAGCCACAATCAAAGGTAATTGAGCTCAGTGATTTGGGAGGGAAGGGATGCTGCCGAGCTTCCCAAACTAAGGGACAGGGTTTGGGTTAGTTAATATGGAAAATTACCAATCTAGTCACAAGTTTACAGCATTGCTGGCAGCTGGATGGTGGCTGATGTGAACTGGTCTCCTCTCAGACATTGCTGGTGCCTAAGATATTCAGGAATGTCTACGTGCCTAAGCATAACTAGGCAGATATATTAAGAAGTTGCACTGCCAGGAATTTGTGTCTTTCCAAGTCTTGCCCAGGCTGAAGTCATTGACAAAAGTATCTGGTAGAAGGAATGATCATCCAACAAAATAGAGGCAGAGAGATAAAGTTGATTCTGAAATAATGGGCAAGAAACTCAAAAGCATAACTTCTCATAGTTCTGGACTCCATCATTTCCACACACAGTGTGGGGCTCAATACCAAAACCACTGAAGCTGATAAAATATCGCTGTAAGATTGAGCCTGCTTTAAAGTGAGCCACCGAGATCAAATACATCTCACTGTGATAATGTGATAACAAACTAAGGGTGACAGACACATGCCAATCTTAATATTAGCGTATGTATTTTTATTAAGGTCATACCTTTGTTGGGAAGGTAAGGAGAAAGAAGAAAAAAAAAAAAAAAAAAAAAAGAGAGAGCGATCTCTTGTCTGGCTTTGCAGGGGGATTTTTCTGTGCAAAGGGGTCATCCTGCCAGCAGAAGGAGCTCCAGCTAAAATCCTGGCACTCTTCATTTGGTATGGATGAAGTACATAAACCGCCTGAAAGAACAAAAGAAAAAGGTGAAACTGCCAAGTTCATGAGGAGAGAAAGGCGGGACAAAGCTCCAGGCAGAAGCAGGACCAGTGAGAAAATGATGCAGGCACGGCTGGAGGAGCACAGATGATCCAGTTGACAGGTCCTTGTGTGCAGGAATTACAACCTTCTGGACTGTGTTCTCTTTTTCCAAAGCAGTGGCTAATCTTGCTGGTAGGATTTCAGCAGGCTGCTGTCATTCAAGGTAGGTCCTACCAGACCAGGCTGGTAGTACCCTGCACTCAAACAAAGACCAAGACCCAAGCTCCTGGTTTCACTGGCTTTGGAAACGCATTGCAAAGTGGCACGAAGGCAGCATTGTTCTCTTTTCCGTGGGAGGAGTTCCTTGAAAATTTCTGCTGGCTTGAAGATTTTATATTAAACAATGGAAGAAAAAGAAAGAAAGAAAGAAAGAAAGAAAGAAAGAAAGAAAGAAAGAAAGAAAGAAAGAAAGAAAGAAAGAAAGAAAGAAAGAAAGAAAGGATAAAGCTCTAAGGGAAATGATCTAGTTAGTATGAGCTCAGAATTATTATTACAGAAAAGTTCTCAGGTTTAAGGAGAGAAAATAAAGCCACAGGACTCCAAGCCAAAACCCAAAATGCCTCCAGCAGGTCCTTTACAATTAGCCAGCGTTTATGCTTGAACAAAATGAAGTAATAGGATATGGGAAATACAAAATATTGTCAAACAAAGAAACAAGAATGCCTGCAGTGCTGAATTCCATAAATAAAATACACTCCTTAGCTTAAAGCTGGCAAAGATGATCTTCTGCCACAAGCTGTTTTACAGGCTGCATTTTCCTGCAGAAAATTATCCACACAAAGAATTAGCTTGCTTATCCTTTGTTTATATGTATTGATGATAATGTAAAGGCACTAAAGAGCTTTGATAAGAGATTGTTACTTCTGTACCACAGAGATACTGCAGAAATCTTCCCCTGAAAGTAAGACAAAAGTCCATGAGTTGCACAGCACTTTTTCTGCAAGCTCATGCTAATTTGCTGCTGCAACCTTCATTCCTTCTTCAGCTACAAAATGCTCTGAGACGTCTTTAAAGAGATTTTTTTTTTTTGTTAGAACTATTTGATGTTACCAAAATAAATTCAAAAGCCTTACCGATTTATAATATGAGAATCCTTTTCTCCCTTATCAAATCAATGCACAAGAAAAACGAAAAATAAGATACGCACGAAACGAAGCACTAACTTTCTGCAGCGTTTTGCTGTTTTAAGTACATCTCGTTTTTTAAAAAATCATACGTCTGTATATATTATATATATGCACGTATCAGGAAAAGGAAAAGTATCTGCTGGTTCTTTTCCTGTGTAGGAAAAAGAAGCAATTGGAAGGAGCAAGTCTTGCTGCTATTACCCTCTCTGCAACACTTCTAAGGTTAAAGGAATAAAAATCCATCAATTTGTACAGCCTGACCTTGCAGTGTTGGTTTTTAGCTGAATTCAGATGTGCAGGATTAACCCAGCAAAGTTTACATGACATTGATTTAAAAGCTGCGTTACAGGACCTTCCAGCAAGTTACATTAATCGGAATCTTTAATCGGGCCTTGGGACGAAGAAAAAAGTTGCTTATCAGACATGAAACATATGATAAACAGATGTCTCTGTGCATCAGATAAATATAAATGCAGCGCGCGTTGCTAATCACAGTTTGGGCAGCACCAAGGATGGGGCAGGGAGCAATTCCTTAGCCGGAGTTTTGCTCAGATGAAGGCAGGACCGAGATCTCTAGGTTGGAAATGTGAATTCTCACCTCCCAGTACACATTCAGGGGTCACCCAACGGACTCCGGGTACCAACTCAGTTGCCCTCAAAATAAGACAGTGGCTGGGACTGATCAGCAGAGACCGTGAAGGGTTTTAAACGAGAGGCACACGCCAAGCAGGGAGCAGCCGGGTGGTTATGGCACCAGAGCAGGAGATGATGTGGCTCCGTCCCCAGCGTGGTGTTTGTTGATGAGTTTTGCATTGAAGAGTCCTCCAGCAAAATGTGTTGGGTCCTTGGAGCAGAAACTTCATTCCAATTCTGGATTTTTCATTTATTATTTCTTTTAATATTGGCTATCCAATCCATTATCTCATCTCCTCTTCAGCCCGCAGTCAAATTTAAAACCCCGGTTTTTAATTCGGTTTTTTGTCTACTCATTTTCTCTCTCCCCTGTATCTTCTTCTAATGTAACTCTTTTCTTACATGTTTTACACACCAGCTGGGCCATCTCCTTTACCATGGCACTTGGGGCCAGACGAGGACCAAGAGACACTTTCCTCACCCTTGGGTCTCATGCCCATGTCCTCGGTCTCTTGGAAAGTCCCATCAAGCTCCCGCGACCCCGGCTGGAGCACACCCAGCACAAACCAGTATCTCCAGGGAAGTTAGCTGTCAAATCCTAGCAGATCTCCCATGCAAAACACAATTTTTCAACTGCTTATCGCCTTGTTCGGCTGGGGCAGCTCTCGGCAAGGACGGGAAAAGGGCAAACAACCGCTAGGAAAGCCAGCAGCTGCCAAATCCCCGATCATTTCCACAGCACAGCGGTGCCAGGATTTCATGCAGAAAAGCTAGCCATGGTTTCCAGAGGTGAGTTTGAAGACCCATTTCCTGAGTTATTAGGATTGAAATTCCCCAAAGAATAATAAGGATATTAAAGCGGGCTGGGGTAAGAGACACGTGTATGGAAGGATGTCACCCAAGGAGGTAAAATGTCAACCAACTTCTGATTAACAAGATGAAAGGTCTTATCAACTTAATAATAACATGGCTGCCCCATCCACCTAGATTATACAAAGCCCAGCTGGTTTTACTTTTAAATCTCCATGGATTTCTCTGTGGAATTCTATATTGACTGTCCACAGACCTCTCTCAGATTCACCCCAAGCAGTGCTCCAGGTTTTGTATTGCAAGGGTTTACGCGTGGAAGCCAACTCACAGCTCTGAATTTGGCCCATTTCTCTGGAGGATATGCCGGGAGTAGTCTGTGATGTTGTTTGGTCTCTGGAGGCAGCCCAAATGAGAGCAGAACAAAGCTTTGATGCAAATGAAAACCTACCAGTGAGTACAGCTAAATAAAGAAAAAAATGATTATTTGTTATGGAAACCAGCGAAGGAAATCTTGAATTAGTCAGTGCATCTTGACCTCTCTCTGCCCTCCTAAAAAATGTGCATCTTCTTAAAGCGTTTTGGACTTTCTACTGCCAAGAAGGAGAAACAGTGTGATATTTCCAGCCACCTGGTACAAATCCCAAACATTATTTAGCAGGAAAAAATAAACCCTATTGTACAATATGTATTTAAAAAAAAAAAAAAAAAAAAAAAAATTAGTAAAAAGCATGACTTCTGCAAAGCTAGATAATTTTCAGTGGCTAAGCCCAATCACTGCACAGACAGGAAAAGCTTGAGTTGATATTGTGAATGAACCATGTGGTAATTGTTTCCGTACATCCTCGTTAAGATGAAAAGCTACACAAATAAACAACAACAAAAGCTGCTATGCACCAATCAGAGGGTTATTAAAAAAAAAAAAAAAAAAAAAAAAAAAAAAGAAAACAAAGGGAAAAACCTGGCTCTGAATATTTCTTCCCATGCTATTAGAAGGAGTATCCGATTGAACCGGGGCTGCTTGAGGTGGCATTGTACGTTTTGCCTTGCTCCCTGGGTCGTATTTAGGTAGCGACAGTCTGGCACGAGTCTCGTCTGGCTATGAGTAAGCGGAAGGTGAGGAAGGACATGGAGAGAACCAGAAGTTACAGGGAAACACGACAATTAACGCAGGAGAAACTGCCCTTGAGGGACTTAACGGAGTCATAACATGGAGAAACCTTCTCCAGAGAGGGGGATAATGATGTTGCCACCCACCACGTTTTACCAGCATGATGACAGGGCTCATCAGAAAGGTCTTTTTGAATTTTTGCAAGGGACAGGGTAAGGGTGGCCTCCATCTGAGAGCAGAATGAGCACCAGGATCCCCTACTGCAGCACCGCAAGAGCCCCGGGGCACACTCCCCAAAACAACCCTGTTCCTGGGATGGGGACCGCTCTAATTTGGAGCTGGAGATGATCCCCAGCTGACATCCGCGGTACCCAGCCTGCTCTGCTGGCTGAGGGTTACACAAAAGAGTTGGGTATTCACCATAATTGTCCTCCTTATCAGTGTTGGTGAGTGCGCAGTAGTCTAAATCACACAGTCATGACACTACACATGGCTGAGCAGGAAGAGCCCACTTGGCCTGGGTTAGATTAGTCTAATCCCACCTCCCTTGTTCTGTCATAATACCCCTCCATCCCTTCACTCCCTATAAAAATATCCAGCTGTTGATTAAAATTAGTGAACTGTTGGCTTTAGGAATAGGGTTGGCAGCTTATTCTATGTATTTCCTAGATATCTCTGGATGAATTCCCCATTTACTCAGCGGCCCGATCCTGTGAACTGCCGAGCGCTCACGGCCGGGCGGTATCAACCCTTCGCTCTCTGAAGTCGTGTATAAATCAGGGGTGAACAGCTTCCTCCTGTTCAGCCCCATCAACCTGCTCTCGGCATTCACATCTTCCCTCCACGGGTGTCAAGCTGCCTTTAGAAAAACAAACGCTCGCCCGTCAGCTGGTTGCTCTCAATAGTCCCACTCTTTTGAAAAGGTGACTGAAATAAGCTTCTGGCTTGTTGCCCCGCGCCTCCAGTCTGTGACAGCCTGTGGGATGTTGGAGCAAGCCACCGCGCTCGGCACGCTGCGGCAGTTCAGCTCCTCTGATTTGCAAAGCCCTCCTGCGCTGAATGTCTTGATAAGAAATCCCAAGCAGGCTGCAGAAGACCAGGATTTTGAGCAAGCTGCTGTGAAATGTTAAATATTTCCATGTCTCAACCCAGATTTACACTTACAGAGCCTTTGCTGTGGCAGTGATAGCTTGTAAAAAAAAAAAAAAAATAAAAAAAAAAAAAGGGGGATAGTCTGTGCAGAAAGAAAACAGATAAAGTCATGGGTGCAGCTGGAGGAATGTTTTAGAGACGAGCATTCATTTTTTTATTGGTTTTCTTTCTACAGATTCTTTCTGAAGGGCTTGGAGAAATGCTGGCAACCCTCAGCTGGTGCACGCTGCTGCCTGGCTTTTGCGCTGCTTCATTTATTTTCCACCAGCAAAGGATCTGCCTCCAACTCTGTGGAGTGTCCTGGGACAGTCAGTGGGAGCATCTGACTGTTGCGAGCAGGACTGGGGGACTCCGGACACCACCACCAGCCACAGAGCTGAACCCAGAAGTTCCAACAACCATGCATCTACCAGCCACTTGTGCCTCAGATCCAGTGTGCTGTGGGCACAGAAACAACCTCAGTTACTCCATCCAGTCCTGAATGGGATCGCTTGAGTCTAACAAAGGCAAAAGAAGCAGATGCTGCCCCACAGTTGCCCTAAAGCAACACATCTCCGTTAAAAACCACCGCACCGGTCACCCCTGTTAGGATCATCTTCCCTTCACACTTCACCCAACCTAAACGTAGACTAATAATTCCAGGAAGGTGTTGTCGGATTTCAATAAAACTTTAACATTTATACCTCTTTCCATTAAAAAGGACCTTCCAGCTCTGGTTTGTCAGCAGCAGTGTTTGAAGTAGTTTTGCTCACCAGCATAGCTGGATCCTCACCTACAGAGCTGGAGCTCCAGGCAGAGTGCAAGGAGGACCAAGAAGCATTTCACAGGTGAGACTGGTGGTCAGTTTTCCTGACATTTAGCTGTGAAACCTTTATTAGATTTTTTAGAAAGGGAGCGCAAGTTCTGCCATGGTCTACGCAGGAATAAAATTGGTCTTCAAGATAAGTTTTTGATGATTTCTTTGGATATCTTGATGACCGTACCACGTTTAAAGCAGAGCCCAGAGAGGATTTGTACATGTGCTTCAGTCTATTGGAGCACCATGGAGAAAGTCAGGACAGGAATAATTTGCAAAATTTTTTCTTAGAAATGTTCTTCCCCAACTCTCTGCTTTCATCATTCACTTTTAGGCACCGAAGGCATGCTGAGAAGGATGGTCAGTGATGGAGCTGCATTCCCTGGAGGTGCTTGTGTGACTTGGAGCACTCCCGAGGTTCTTTAAGTCTCTATTTCCCCAAGAGTAGCTCTGACAAATCTGTGGCAGAATAGTAATTGCTCAGTCTGGTAGAGAGGTGTAGGATGTCAGACACTATACTCGTCTGCCAACACTAAATAGGCATCGTACTTCAATCGTGAAAGAGAGCAGGTGTGAGGAAGATGGCAACGGGTTTGAAAAGGAAGGGAACTTGCATAAATTAGATGTCACAGAGAAGAAACACCAAAAAAAGAGACATGAGACAGTCGAACAATCTTCTGGGTGAACGCGAGGATACGAGATCTCCCAGGACAACAACAATGAAGACGTGAGCTACGGAGAATCAAGAGAAAAGACCCAGCAGTGCAGATGCACAGGGCAGGGCACATACTGGAGAAATCACGTGAGGAGAATTGGAGACTTTCAGACGTGCCTGGGTGAAGAAGCCAAAAAAAAAAAGAGATTTCATCTGGATGCTGCCAGCCGCATCCCCACTGCGCACAACTGCAGCAGCTCCCTCCTCCCAGAGGGGAGCACACAACGTCAAAATGTTCTGGGTTTGTCAGGATTCCAGTATTCTGCTCATTGGCCGCTTATTATTTTAGTCCTGGAGCAATCTGGTTTTGGTATGTCATTAACTTATCAGCTAAGCCTCTATTTATCTGCATTCACCAAGATCTAAAGTCGTGATGTTTATTCCCACCACTCTGTGGGCGGAGGGAGATCCGCTGTGAAGATTTTCCAGTAATTTCCTTTTTGTTCCTTTTTAACAAAAGCATTTGATGCAGCTGCACGACTGTCATCTGGTCTCTGGGTAGGAGAGGAGGGACAGCCGATAGCACAAGTCCCAGCGTGAATCACAGTCAAGCATTAAAACAATCTGATGGGCGCTGAAATAGTCATCATTTCCAAAGGTCTTTTGGAATTTGGTGCTGACACACTTTAGCCTCAAGCATGAGGCATGCTTAGAAAATTGAACACTCTTCTACCTCACACCCTTTCAAACCCGCTGAGACCCCTGGAAAGTTGACGTCATCTCAAATAATTACTGTGATGTTTAAAGAAAAATCTCCTAAAACCAGGAAAGCACAACAAAAGTGTGATTTCCAGGATTTAGTGTAGGCATCTCGAAAGATGGAGGTGGTCATTTCTCAAGTAAAGTGTGTCAAACAGTTGTGCTAATCAATACACCAGTAATAAAGGCGGGAAGGGAATGAGAAGTGATGTCTTAAGGTAGTGCTGATTGACACAAGATGGTGGGGATGGAAAGGAAACCTCACAGCCCCTGGTAGAGGTGCTTTTCCTTTGTTTCCCACCCAAGCCGACACACACAGTCCTCTCAGCCTTCCTGGATTTGGTGAAATCCACTGAAATTTCTGCTCGCCTCCAGCGAGGGCAGCATGACCTGCAATATTCCTGACAAACAACAGTAAAACATGCTGGAGAAGAGGAACGCAGCAAGTATTTGCAGAGTAAATTACATTCTGCTGCCTCTGGCTTCTATGGCCAGTTCAGGTCCATCTCAAAACCCACAAAAATAAAAGCAGAATGTGAAAAAAAAAAAAAACTGAAAAAAAAAAAAAAAGGCCCATTTTAATGTCGATACTCATCTCTGCGTTCATCTCCTTCTACCTTAGAGCAGAAGCGTGCTTGCAGGCACAACTCGCTGAGGAAACTATGGGTGATATTTGCAGAGCAAAGGATTAGAGCTCTGCAGTTCTCTTCCGAGCTCCGGGTGGATTTGAAACGCCATGGCTGGCGCTCCCCTTGAGACCTGCGTGAGCAGGAATGCCTGAAGGAGCTGCAAGATTTCACTTCATGGACGCAAGGGTGTGCAATGCCCGTTGCTTTTCCTCGCTTCTGGGGTTTCTTTGTTCCTCCAGTTTGGATTCAAAATGCTGAACGTAGTGACCGCGTTACCATAAACCGCTGTGTTTGGCACAAAACTTTCATTTGGTGATCACCAGTGGGGAGAAAATAGGTTATTTTGAGACTTTTTTTGGCCAAGATAATGTGGATATTCAGCCTGGATTCAACAACTGTGTGCAAGAGCAAGTCTAGAGTCGATTTAGACAGAGGGGGACAATCTAAACAGCTTGTATTTTATTAGCGTGATATGTTTAACTTTTTTCCACCCTTTTTTAAAGACTGGAGCTGTAAGATTTGCCCTTTGCAGCTGTATGAACTGTATGTTAAGAGTAACAGAGCAGTCTCAAATCCCTTTGTATTCTGGGGACATTTTTCCAAGGCATTTTGTCTTCGTAACAATACCCAGAGCTCCCTAAATTTTGGGAAGGTCATTTGTTTCCTAGCAGATAGATTCCCTTATCCAGAGCTTACTAGAGCCCAAACAACAATTTATAAACTCTAAGCTCCTTTCTCCTTCAAGATGAAGTGCTTTAGTGTTGAAGCCAAACTAAATCTTTAAATGGTATAAGAGGCATTTGGATTTTTTTTATTTTTTTTTTTCTACCCAGCTGACAGTAGGTTTACAGTTTATAATCTGGCCTTTGTAAAGGCATTTGTCAGCCTGTATATTTCATTTTAAAACGCGACCACCCATGAGGACGGACAGACAGGAAGCGTTTGTTCACTTGCACCAACAGCCCATTTGAAGGTTGGCTGCAAAATAACAGAATTTAGTCACAAAGGCAAACAATTTTTTTTTTTTTTTTTGGCATTATCTTGCTTAGCATCTCATTTTAAAAAGCAGCCTTTGTTTACGGGAAGCTAGTCCTCCTCTCTAAATTTGGAAATTCTACGTATTCTCCTAATCCTCGCGTCCTAGCAGGGATGCTAGCTATGCATCTTTGGCCTCACAAAAGACAGATCTGCTTTTATCTTCTCACACAGGGTCCCCAGTTTAACTGCCCCACCAAAGGAAGAAGAGTCTTAGCACTCAAGGGGCAGAGGGGAAACGTTCAACATAAGTTAACAATTTAGCAGAACGAAACCAATCGGAAAGTGCTGCATCACCCGGCCTATCATATTTTTTTTTTTTTTTCGGATGGGTTTCCATTTTTAGCCAGAGATTTGGAAGGAGAGCTTGTGCCAAATGTTGGCCGCTTTTGCAATTCAAAAGAAACCTGTCCAACCAAAAAAGAAAGCCAAGAAATAGGACTGCATGTTAAAAATGAGTGGCCTTCACCTCCTAAGTAGATGCGTGCGTGCGTGTGTCTCCATGCCTGGGGCTGAGAGGGGAGAAAGCAAGGCCAGATGATAGGGACTCTTCAGACAGAAACAGATATAATATTGCATTCTTTCTCCCAGTATCACAAGTAACACTCACTTTTTATCTCTATTGCTCAAAGGTTTAAAGGGAGGAAATAGCACAGTTCCAGCAAGTGATAAAGCTTTCCCCCCCCCCCCCCCCCCCTCAGTTGCAAAATATAACAATAAATAATGATTACCTAAAACACTCGTGGCCTGGGATTTAGCACTCTGCCCTGACCACTTGGACAGACCCCTTTAGCACATCGAAGCAGAGATTTTATGAGTATTCTCAGCCTTGCGGCCCCAAAAATATTTGCAATCCTCTTTTCTCCCTGCTTCGCCCTTCCTACTGGGTCCATCATTTGTTTGTCACCTCAGAAAGTCTTTGCAACCCCTTTTTGCTCCTTGGCTGCTGCTACTAACTTTAATGATGAAGAAATCTGCTCACAGGCATGCAAAGGAGCGAGGGAAATGGATTTCAGCAAATTCCTCCACGGGGCACTAGCCAGTCCTGGTAGGGTGAGTTGCCTGGGAACTTGTAGGAGCATTATGCACAAGAAAAGTTGTGTAGGTCCCTGTCTGAAAGCCCAATGAACCACCCACACGTTATGAACACATAAAACATGAGATTCAAGCGCTGGGATATGCTCAGTTATGTTAAATGCACAAGGTAGAAGGGCCTTGAGAAAGAGTCTCAACCAAGGACTAGGAACATAAACAAACAAACAAGAGAATGTTCAGGGTCTAGCTCTGCATTTTTGGACTGTTGATCAGTGGAGGAAAGGGTTTCCTCTGCTGGACCCAAGTCTCTGGGCTGTTCTACACATGGAGCACCCTCAGCCATGTATTTATGGATTTCACAAGAAAATTGCAAGAGTTGGTGATACCACAAGCAGCTCTTTGTGCAAAGCAGATTTCGAGAGAACATGAAGGTTTGTAGGGAGACACCCAAAGGGAAGACTGGGAAAAATAGTGGGACGATGTTAAAAAGGCAAGAGGAGAATGCATGCACCATGGGAGGGGAAAAAAAAAAAAAAACCAACAACGCATCAGCCAGGATATTTTAAGTCCTCTCTTCATGTCACAACAGCAAATGTCACTGTTGTTTTGCCACAGGACTGCAGATTTGTGGCATTGTGCTGCTAACAACCCTCCCCACACATGCCAAGGGTAAACCTGCTCTGTGTCCGTCTGTCCTCCCGCTGAAAGCCTGGCTTTATTTTGCACGAATCTGGCAGTCCAGATCATTTTTTTTTTGATGCATCCAGGCCTCAGTTTCTTGGCTGACAGCAGCAGGACTCAGAGGTCAGGACTGCAAAGCATGCCTGCCGTGCTAATGCTGTTTCTGGCCATACCTGATCCTCGTCCTCCCCCCAAACTTGGGCTCAGAGCATCTGCCATCACCAGGTTGATCCTCTCGCTGTGCATAAATCTTTCCAGGCATCCTAGCGAACAAACACACTTTCCAAAACAGGCATCAGATTTCTCCTGGTGGCTAATAGCTTAAGCCATGCTTTTAGCAGCGAGGCTGTGTAATGTAACATCGGCAGAAGGAGGACTGCCACATCCCTTTCTCATTTGTACATGTTGTGTGGATTGGCATTGTGCAGCGAGGGCAAAAAAACCCACCCCTTTGCATTTTCAAAGCAGGTATCAGTGTCTACAGAGAGTTTACCTGGGCTTTTGTAAGGGAGATTGGATTCAACCTTGCTACTGGAGATGCTCTCTTGCCCTGCAATGCCCAGCCCAGACACTGAGGCCAAAGGAAATATTTCTCCTGGATATTACATGTGTCTGTAAGTGAAATAAACTCTGGCTGAAGCACTGAGCCAGGCTCCAGATCCAGGAAAAGACTCAGCTAGAGAAATACAGGTAGGATATCATGGACAGAAGTCATACCCCCACCTACAGATATATCCCCACAAAACCCAGAGAGGGTATAAATTTCCCTTCACAAGTTTCCAGGCTCTTTGCATCCTCACTTCTGATTTTGTTTCAAGCATGCTTGTATACTCCACAACAATGCTGTGAATTTCCACAGCACCAGGACACGGATGAATTTTGAGTTTAATAAGATGGAAAAGTTGAAGATTAAAGTAAGCCTGTTACAGCAACTGAGGAGCCATTCCCTGACCTCCCCAAGATCACAAAAGGAGTCCACAGCTAAAATGAAGCTGGTGCCGTGTTCTGGCAGCGTGCAGCCTTATCCTTCAGCTGAAAGATAACCTTTCCCATGAGAGGTTTCCCTTCCACCATGAACCTGCTGCTGTCCTCCGGTGCCCAACAAGCTTTGCCCTCCTGTCCTTCCCTCTTTGCTCATGTGTGGGAACTGCCACCACGGTGTCCCATCACCCTCGTGGCCATCCTTGGGCTGCATTTCTGCAGACGTGGAAGCCTGGGCAGATAGAGAAACTGTATTTTCCCCTTCTTCTTCTTCTTCTTCTTCTTCTTCTTCTTCTTCTTCTTCTTCTTCTTCTTCTTCTTCTTTCTCTTCTTCTTCTTCTTCTTCTTCTTCTTCTTCTTCTTCCTCTTCTTCTTCTTCTTCTTCTTCTTCTTCTTCTTCTTCTTCTTCTTCTTCTTCTTCTTCTTCTTCTTCCTCTTCTTCTTCTTCCTCTTTTTCTTCTTCTTCTTCTTCTTCTTCTTCCTCTTCTTCTTCTTCTTCTTCTTCTTCTTCTTGCACAATGAAGGTCTTGCTGAGAGGGTGTAATTCTGAGGCAAGACAGAAGAAAGGGGCTCTGTTAGATAAAACCAGTGTTCTATGTGTAACCACAGCTGATGAGATCCCATAGATAACTCATCCCTGAGCCAGGAGGATGGGGCTCAGCAGCGGCTTAGGGACAGACAATGCCCCACTTGTCCCTTTGCAGAGCAGCTTTTCTCTCTGCGTGCATCTCAACCTACATTTTCAGCTCAACAGAGAGGGGGTTTGTAAATAAAGAGAAGAATATCGCAGGACCAGCACGACACCGGTGTTTAAATTGCTCATTCCCTGTCCGTGCCCCTTCTGCTCCTCACATCCATTTGTCTTGTGTCTTATAACTAAGACAGGAGCTGGTTTTAATTCTCCATTTTGGGGGTTCCTGCACTCTTCTATAATGACACAAGCCAATAATAAATGCTCCAACACCGAGACTGCTTCCTGAGTGGCCACAAGTGGTGGGTTTGGGCTCTGCTAATGCACAAGAGGAACCACCCAGCTGAAAGGTGGAGCTGTGTAAAATTGCAGGGCACCTCAAATATAAACACCGAGCTGTCAGAAGTGGGGCTGGGGTTACCATTCATCCTCCCCATCCCGCACCCCTACCCTGCTCACTGCAGCTTTGCTCCCTGAGATCCCTCCTCCAGCCTTTCCATCTGCTGCCGAGATGACGCTGAACCCCAGGATAAGGGGCTGGACCACAGCTTCTGCTCCAGCCCTGGGAGTTTTAAAAAGCATTAATCTTGCCTGCTAAATACTGGCAACACCGAGCATGCAATCTAGACTGGTTGTTTTGCACATCTCTTCCAGGTCTCCTCTGCAGCAGGGATGTTCCAAACCCAGAAATACACTTCTAGTGAAGTCAGCGTCGTAAACCGGGATTAACCTACAGAAAATGTTGAGGTTTCCCTTCTCTTGCGGAACAATGTCATTCTAGAAATACAAAGCACTAATTCCCCCAGAGGTGCAGCATCCTTTATTGCTGTGTGTTGGGTTGATTGATGCTAGCCCTTGGATTCACTCACACGTGTGTTATCTTCTTTTCCCACATGGTTCTTTTTCTGCATTCCTTCCTAGTATATAGATTCTATAATGAGAACCTACACCAACTTTGGAGATAGCTCAATATTTATTTCTTCCTTTTCTGAAGACTCATCCAAGGACGATACATTTCGTGTTCTGTATCTTCCACTGAGTTTGAACGTAAAGCATTATTTTGCATCATCACAGAAGTACGATGACACCACAGGGCAGGGGTAATTTTATTTTTCAGTGCCTGAAGCTGATATAAACAGTTATGTTAGAGGCCGTGCTATTAACTGGGAGCACGTACCCAGGCTCACCAGTGAGGATTTAAGGCTGTGACCTGCTAAGCCTGGGATCATGCTGGGAAACCTGAATAATATCTCTGCCTACTGCCCCTGGCAGCCCCTCGTTTAACAGCTCCAGATGTGCCGGCTCTTTTAGACTGAGCTGGGACATATTTTAAGGCACAGCTGGAGATGTGAATTCAAACTTAGCAATACCAGGTCAGATGATCAACTCCCGTTTTCACCGTTGGCTGTGTATTGTGGGAATCTGAATTTCCCTCAGCCTCGCTGGAAATGTGAGCGGCTCTGCTGAGCTGTCTGGGTTTCTCTGTGACTATTAGGATTGCGTTTAAGTTTTCTAGGAAACCTGGAACAGCCCTACTGACCCACATCTTCAGCATAGACGATAAAAATTATTTTATAACAACATCTAAACCACTCTACAGTGGTTTAGTAAACAGTAAATTTATTTTGGGATTTCATCCCAGTCATAAGACTGCTTCATTTTCCTCAATAAAGACTATTACATTATTAGTTTTAGCCTTATGAATCCTATTCCCAACACTCAACCTTTATTTATTATTTGTAAGGGGCATATATCATCCTGCCTTATAACTGTAAATATTCTACTTACACAGAGCACAGCACATCCTCTTTGTTTAAAATCTAAGCTGCGATGTTTTACATAAATTTGTTTCCTTTCCAAGTTGAAAGGTCCGAAAGATAAACCCACAAGTATCCTAACATCGTGAACCTTAGCCTGAGCTCAGCCTACACCCCAGCCCGCCCGAGGGATCCCCTTCCAGCTCGGCCAGTTGCAGTGTCAACACCCAGAGACAAATAATAATCAGGGAAGAAAAAAAAAAAAAAAAAAAAGAAGCCTTAAAAGCAGGCAGTAACTGAGCCCAAATGAAGCCAGGGAATGAGGAAAGGAGGGACTCCTGGAATACATTCTTAGGAAAAATTATTTCATTGACTTTCATGATGAGTCAGACGACTACAAAGCATTTTATTATATGGCTGTGATGTAGGGATGAATATAGCATGGGTACAATGACAGGAGTACATCATCCACAGGCATATATAAAATAGTTAAATAATTTGAAGGAGCAGCCTGGTAAAGCAAAGGAAATGGAGCAGCTTTAAATGGTACCTGCACCATTTCTGAGTGATCAAATGAGTAAAAAGGCTCATCAAGCAGGTTTGCTACCTGCATGGCTTTGTGATGCAAGAATCACCTGCCTCCTCCATCTGCAAAACCCCACCTGCAGGCCCCATGACACGTGGAACCCGTGCCAGTATTTCAGCTTCTGAAGATTAATTTGGTTTTATTTGCTTCATTTCCAGTAAAACGAAATGCAGGATTCTGTTGGCGGACCTGGAGGAGGGGTTGATTTATTTTTCATTCATTCAAAATTAGCCCACCGATGAGACATCTTTTCAAAAGGAGAAGTTCGAGAGCCGTCACTTTCAGAAGAAAGTCAGAATGAAGCACTTTGTGGTTTGTTTGGTTTCTTAATGGTTTCTGTCCCCTCACTGCAGTTCTTCTGGCTGCTCAATGCAAACTCATGATTAATTTTAATCCAGCCAGAAGTGCAGATGAACTATTAATTTACGTAGAATAGGAGACCACAAAGATCTCCTTGACACCGCTATTAGCTGTGGTGATGATACAATTGTATTTTTACATGTCTGGGTCCTCCTCAATCTGAGAGGGATATCGAGGGGCTGGAGCGAGGGCAGAGGAGGGCAACGAGGCTGGGAAGGGATGGAGAATCAATCCTGTGAGGAGGCAGGGCAGGAGCTGGGAGTGTTCAGTGTGAGGATGAGGAGGCTGAGGGGAGCCCTCATCCCTCTCTGCAGCTCCTGACAGGACATTGCAGAGAGGCTGGGGCTGGGCTCTGCTCCCAGGGGATCAGGGACAGGACACGAGGGAACGGCTGGAAACTGCCACAGGGGAGGGTCAGGCTGGGCAGGAGGAGAAAATGTTTCCCAGCAAGAGTGGTCAGAGAGTGGAACAGGCTGCTCAGGGAGGGGGGAGTCCCCATCCCTGGGGGGGTTTCAGGGCCGTTGGGATGAGCTGTGGGGGGATGTGGGGTAGGGAGAACTTTGTAGAGTCAGGCTGAGGGTTGGGCTCGATGATCCCGAGGGGCTTTTCCAACCTGAATGACTCCGTGATTATAATTGAATTTATAGTGAGGATGGACAACATGGGGATGCAAATGTCTCCCCTTCCCAGCCCTGGAACAATAGTCCAGCTCCCAAATCCATGAGAAAAGCGCCTGTTGCCCGATTAACATTTCCTCACCCAGTAGTCCCAATCCTAATCCCCACTGGAGCTGCTTTGAGCTGTCATGTCCCCACTCACTCCACAAAGGGCTTTGGGACCCCTGGGCTGAGACAGCCCAGCCGGCACCACCCAGCCAGCAAGGGGTTAACACTGCCACCTCGACCTGGCAGGAAAGGCTTTGTCATGAGCAGATTTGTGGCAAAAGTGAGTCACTGTCACCAACGCTGGGAGGTCAAGCTGGCTTGGTGGCCTGGCTGGTGTCCAACGCCAGAGGAAGAGCAACCGGGGCTGCAACGCCCCATGAAGGTACCACCAAAACCCCGCCGGGAGGGGGTGACCCCATCCAGATCCCCTAAGCCACCACCAGCCACACGTTTTACTTGGATCCCCCAAATTATTATTTTTTATGTGTTTTGTCCCACTTTTTCTTTCCTTTTGACACAAGGGAGAGCACTGCTCGGTCTACACAGATGGAAAGGAGAAGGGGCAAGAGGGATGCTTCACCAGTGATATCACCAGCACTGAGTAAATTCTCTGACCAAAAGTTAAGACCAACAGAACAATTTGTGCTGCATCTTTTAAATGCCAGATCTCCATTTGCTAGCAGCATTACAGGAACAACCAGGGCACTTAATAGCCAGCTGCTAAGTCATCAGGTATAAATATTTACAGAGACCTATTGCAACATGGACATTCTTCCAGATGCAAGAGGATCCCAGTCATTTCATGGCATTTTCCCCTTATACAAAAGATTCCTGTTTTAGACACACTCTGCCTCATCAGCCATAAAACTACAGAAATAGCATTTTATGGAAAACACACGCACGCACCCACGCCTTGGTAGTTTTTCCCTCTCTTCTCCTCTTACTCTAATTGTCAAATATGTCTATATTCGTGTACCCAAATAAGATATTACAAAGCAAATGTGGAGCCGGCCATTCGATACATAGAGAGGCAGCGTCCTGTGGAAGGGAGGTAATTGCTGAGAGCGATACAAAGGGATTAAATGAAGAGTAATGGAGCGGAATTAAGCAAAGGAAAATCCCTCTCTTGTGGCAAAAGCCTACCCAAGCTTGTCCCAGCCCCCCGAGAGAAGGGATTGAAACCTTAATACCGAAGATATCTAATACTCTACAAATCACAGTGCTGGCAGAAGGGGCAGAGGACCTAATGAGTAATTTTCATGGTTACCGACAGACTCAAGGCCACACATTCCAAACACAGTGGAGACTTTCAGCAAGTAAAAAATAGACCTCCAGCACATTTTGTCCATACGCTTCCTTTCCTTGTTGCTGTTATTAAAACCATGCCTCCGTTTCCATTCACCTTTATCACCTTTTTCCTTATTCCACCAAGAGTCCAAATGCAAATGCTTATGCAATAACAGATTGTGGCTAAGAGCTAGGGAATTGCAACAGAAGAGTCCAGGTCTTTAAGGGCATTCCCTCTTTGTGTGTGATGTACAACTGATGATAAAGTAACTTCAAAGAGGATTTTTTTCTTGATGGGGAAGCACGGTCTTGGGAACATGGTGATGCTTCAACCTGGTGTGATTGACCACGGCCAACAAAGGCTCTGCAGCTTTCCCAATCGTGTTATTTTTTCACCCCAGAGACCTATTTTCACCCAATTTGTAGGACCTTGGTTATCTCTGGGACTCCTGTGTGTTTATCAGACTTGGCCAAAGTGGGCTACCAGGTTCAGAAGTGAAAGATATACACCCCATTTCCCCAGGGGGCCAGGCTGAGCCCGCAGCAGAAGATGGACACGACTCAGGAGGCAGCAGCACCTCACATCAGTATTAGTAGCAATTGATAGGACCTAACACAGAGCAAATCACAATTTAAAACCAGCCGGTTTTCTAAGTTCTTAGGGCTACCCTGTTCTTCTCCACACACCGACTGCATCCCCCGGCATCAGCTGTTGATGCTGTTGTATCGATAAGCCTGGCTGGCCACTTCTGCTGAAGAGCTAATGTTTTGTCCTTTAATATGTTCAGAAACTCCCCCCTTGACTATGGTGTGAAATGATTACAATGCGGTCCAGGCTGGAGCCAAGACCCAGGAATTATGGCAAGTTTTCAATGAAAATTGTATCGGTCAGTTTACAAAAAAATAATAAAAGGTGCCAATTTTGTTCTGGAAAGGGAACAGAAGTTAGCTTGCAGCATGCCTGACTGCCTCCTTTTACTGATTCCAGACATCAGGCCGGGCAGGATCTGGCTATTTTCACTATTGTGTTATCACTCCGCAATATGTCAGCAAATTCTTGTACAAACATGATTTTTTTAAAAGCCGCGTTTTATCACTTCTTTTACATAATCATGAATGATAGCGAATCTAATCTGAATTGGGCTTAAAGGAGGCACAAGAACAACGAAGTGCCATTAGCAGCACGGGGGAGCACATCTCATCCTTTTCTTTTTAAAGCCATGCACCGCTCTAACAAATTCCCCTCGATGCTGAAACAAGTGATAGGTTTGAGAGCAAAACCCGCTTCTCTTTAGGCACCTAAAATTTTCAATAAATTATCTCTGTGCTATGCAGGGAAGTCAACAAGCAGTATTATAATCTTGCATAGGCATAAACTGCCTGTTGGAACCTGCTGTGCTGTCTCCTCTGAGCAGAAATTATTGAGGTTAAATTTGAAGCGCAGCGTGTTAGGGATGGAGTTAATGGGAATAACTGATCTGTAAAGCAGCTCCTGCGGGTCTCTGGAGGTCTCAGAGCTGATCCAGCCACCACCACCAAAGCCACCGGGCAGCACCAGCCCAGCACGATGCTGTGAGGGGTGGCTGC
Source organism: Athene noctua (assembly GCF_965140245.1). NCBI lineage: Eukaryota > Metazoa > Chordata > Aves > Strigiformes > Strigidae > Athene > Athene noctua. The sequence goes on from NC_134045.1 coordinate 24,719,410, forward strand.
TGTTTGCAGCGTGTCAGAGGATGCTGGAGGAATTGTCCCCGGTGTCCCACACTGCCACCCAGGCAGGGACGGTGCTCATAGGGGTGGGTGACAGGTCTTAAACTAGAGTCCTGCCTTGGACACAGCCTTCAGAGATCCCACCCCATAAAGCGATGAGTTTATCCACCCATCCCTTTCATCCGTGGGTTGTTTTTTTTTTTAGGATCCTGTTCATTTATGTGTTATTTTCCTGCTTTATTTAAAGAACAGTATTTTCAATCTGAGGCATTCCCTCCTATTTCACATTTTCCTTTTTTTTTTGTTTGGTTTCTTTGGTCAAATAAGACAGAAATGCAAAACCTGCAGGTTCGCTTTATTTCAGAGGGAGCTGGCATTTGATAGATGCTGAAAGGCAAACCTGTTGCAGGCATCATCCCAGGATCTTACATTTTCTCCTGAAAACTAAATATTAAAGAAAAGAAAAGCTCTTGTAGGCTTTAGGCACCAACCACAGTGCAACATCCCTGCTCTGTTGAACCCAGGGGCAGCCTCACTGATAACTCCAACAGAGCTGAACCTTGCATTTCATTACCCAGTTACTATTTTTGAGCCCAGCTCTTGACAGCCAAGAAACATGACCTTTTCTCCCTAAAATACCATCTACCTGTAATGACAGCTTCCCTAATTAAGAGAGATGACACCTTTCCAGGATTGAAGCCCAAACAAGCCCTTGGCAATCTGCTCTCTGCCGCATCCTCCGTGTTGACACGGATGTGAATAAACCTCATGCAAATGCCCAGTGACCGCAGCGGGCAGTTCCCTTCCCTAGGAATGCATATTTTCTGACAGTGTGGCAGGGTAAAGGGGAAGAAAAGCAGTATTTTGGCGAACACAAATCTCTCCAAGCTGCCAAGTAAAATTAACCCCTCTCTTAAATTTTTGAAGCTCTTCCCCAGCCCTCCAAGCAGAACAAGGCTCTTTGGAGGGGGAATGGGTTTTGTGCTGTCACACTCGAGGCATAACCAAGACTTTTGAGTGGATGATCTGACTTAATCTTCCAAAAATGTGTCCAAATTGCACGAGCAAGGAAAACCCCGTCTGTCCCTGCCCTCTCGCCAAATGGAGCCGCTCGCCAGGGAGATTCTTCAGAGCAACGCCTGCATACCAGAGGTAATAACCTCCAATACCTTAAGACAAAAAGCCAAGTAAAACTCACTAGGTAATGCATTTGGGATTAAGTTTAAATAGGCTCCCGTCACTAATAATGCATCTGCTAGCGATGGAGAGATTTTGTAGGACTAACACCGGCGTTGAGGGATGGAGGTCTTGCACGGCTCACCAAAAAAATCTGGGAGGGGAGGCAGCATCAGGGGTGCAAGAAGAGCACCCCAACCCCACCAGACCCAGGGCAGCACACCCCCTGCTCCTCTCCTCAACTGCTACCCTGACTTTGCAGGAGGGCAGAAAGGGGGGGAAAAAAAAAGAAAGAAGCTGGACTTGGTCCATTTTTAACTCGCTCGATGTGTCTGGGATGTAGACAGATGCTGTTTAGACAGGCTGGTTCGGTGGGTGGCCAGGCGAGGAGACCATGGCTGTACAGTTTATAGAAGGCTCCCGGCATAAATGAACTGTTGAAGACCATTGGAAGCCTCAGTGAAATCACAACATGCAGAAACACGGGGGAGGGAGGGAAAAAAAAAAAAAAAAAAAAAAAAAAGGCTCTTTTTGAAAAGGCAGAGAGAGAAAGGGATGTTTTGATGGAGTTTGTGAAAATTACAATGAGGTGGGCTTCACTAAAGCCTGCATTCATTAGCCCCCTGAATCCCCCCAAATAAAGTAAACACTCCTATGCAGAGCTGGAAAAAAAAAAAAAAAAAAAATTAGTAGTTTTAAATATTTTCCCTGCATCAAGGATAAGAAACAGACGTGCCTTTTCCCTGCTCCTGTCTAGTCTTGCTAGGTGGAAAGCTAATATTTGAGTTCATGCTTCAGTGGGGAACATTTGTATATTAAAAAAAATCTATCCACACTGCTTTGCCCATTTGCCAGCCTGCACAGGATTAAAAAAAAAAAAAAAAGAAAAAAAAAAAAAAGCTGATTTTGAGTTTCCTGGGTTTATTTAGAGATAAGACTAAGACGACCTTTCACTCCCCCCCACACACACCATTTGCCTAAAAATTGAACCATCTGATCCTCAAGTCCTGTGTTCACAAAACTTGATGGTTTAATGTGACAGGTTGTGCCAGAATCCTTAAATTTTGAGGCTGACAGGGACTGGGATCGCAAAGAACGTCACCGAGACTGGACTCCTCAGCCTGTGTTCTCCACTTATGTAACAGCAGTACGCATAAGTTGCTTGTTAAACCACACGGACCACAAATCAAGTCATCATTTCACTTCTGTATGTCACTTCTCCGTTTCAAGATGAGGGCCAAGACTAGAAAAACTTCCTGGGATGTCCCAGCTTCTCTCCCCTTTCCGTCCCCTGCTCTTACAGGAAAGGAACATCCCAAAACCTTGAAATTCAGGAAAGATCAGATAATTTTGCATGCATGCAAAGCATCCATGTGAATATTTTTTTCCCTGCTCCACCACAGGCTGGAGCTGGACATCAAACTGCTCAAAATCCCATGGGAAAAGAGCCTCCTTTATTGCTGAGCCGAGCAGTGGAAGGCAGCGAGCGCGGCGGCTCTGCCAAGCATCTGCTCTCCTTGAGCAGGAGCATCTGGATGCTCAGCTCAGCCTAACTCCTCAACCCCAGCCTGGCGTGACAGTCGTAAAAGAGCTTTCCTTTTCCCCCGCGTCCACCCCTTGAAGATGCCAACAGCACAGGCTGGCTAATAAACTCCTTTAGGAAGCTTTTTGATAGACTGAAGATGTTTCCTTCGCTTCCAAGGCAACCTCCTGCCTCCTCCAGTTGCCTGTGATGTCCTGCTCCTGCCAAATGCCCCTGGCTTGGTGTGAGCTTCTGGGTGGGTGGCTGGGCTGTGCTGGGACACTCAATGCAGGGAAAAGAAAGAAATTCTGCTACAGTAATGAAGGAGGGCAGGGAGAGGGAAAGGAAGCACGTGGAGATCAAGCCAAGAGCCCAGCAGCATCTTTGATGCCCAGAATTGGTCTCGGCGAGCTGGGAGCAGAGGGCTTCTGGAGTTCTTTATGACTCTGTGGTGGGACAAAAACCCAAAAGACTAAACAAGTTTGATGTACACTATGTTAAACAAAATATATAAATCAACCGTTCTGGGGGATTTCTCTGGCTTCGGGACTTTTCCATCAGCGTGATAGGCGTAATGTTCAGAGACGGACACTCCCAGCATAGAGAGGAGAGTTTGGAGGCAGCACAAAGAGCCATCTGTAGGTCTAGATCCTGAACGAGCTCTGGCAGAAACCCAGATGCTCATCTCACCAAAATTGAAATTGGGTAAGAGCAATGAGCCCCAAGGTAGAGCAGGGCTGTGGGAACCCCAGCGCTGGGTGAATCCATGTCTGGGGCCAGATGCTTCTGGGTACTTCCTAGCATGCATGGCCTCGCGATGGTGGCTTCTAGACAAAAAGACAATAAAATGACAAAAAATCCATCAAAAAAATCTCCATGTGATGAGAACCCACAGCTAAACCATTGTCCATCTTGGAAATGAAACATTTCCAGGCCAGAAAAGAGGAGCTAAAATCGATCTAAATATAATTTACTGTTCTGAACCAAGTCATGACAAATTTATCTCTAGAGTTTGGAGGATTTCTCTTCCTTTATTACCATTTCAAGTGTTACGATGAAAAATATAGGCATAAAAAATCAACCCTGCTACTTTATGTTTAAACCCATATGCCTTTCTGTACTCTGCACTTTCTGGACCTTCAAAAGAATTCATTCGTTTTCCAAGGTCACGGAATAAAACTGTCCAGCTATTAAAAAATGTGCAGCCTCATTAGTGACTGATAAAGCTATATTTCTCCCAGCTTTGGCCAAACAAAACTAAGATTAGTACTTTAACAATAAAAATTCCTTTTTATAGTTTAAAAAAAAAAAAGAAAAAAGAAAGAAATCAGAGCAATATTTCATCTGGTAAAGGTCAGCTTCCTTTAATTACATGTGCCACTGAGTATCAGAAACTAGAATATTAAATTATATTAACGCTGAAGAGGTATCTTCACAGCCATACATTATGCACAGAAGCAACAGTTCAAACACGATCTCGTTTAATTGTTCTTATGTTTGAAATACCACCAGCTCCCACCTTTCCCCCCCCACCCCAAAAGAAAAAACCCTGCTTCACCATCCTGAGACCAACCCTGCTCCCATTTCTGCTAAGGGAAAAGTGCCCATCCGCTCTGATCTCCTTTGCCTCGTTTAAATTGCTTGTAAGAAAAAAAATGAGGCATATCATCAGCGATTTTTCTTCTGTCTCGCCCCTGCTGCTGGTATGATAAGGAGAGTACTCTCCTTGCGGGCGACTCCACATTTAATTAGCTCCAGATGCAGCCTAATTAGTCAGTCTGCAGGGCGAGCATTGTTCTGTTGTCACTTGAGCCTTCCCTCACGGTGAAGTCAAAGAGATGAGATTGAACATGAAAACCAGATGCCATGTGTGTGCCTTGCTCTGGGCTGTCCATCCGAGGGATCCCCCTAATCTAGGGGGCGAAGGATAATAAATGTTGTGTTTAAAAGCCACGGGCACAGACAGAGCTTCACATGGTTCAAGTAAGACAGTAGCATGTGCCGAGCAAAGGGGTCATAGCTTAAAACAACTGATTCCCACTAATTCTCCTTTAGAGGAAGGACTGTGCATCCTCCAGCAGGACCCGTGGTGGGGTTTCGGTACAAATTGCTTTGACATCTCGCACAATTTTGCACAGCAGGCTTTTGGATCCTACCTTTCTTCACTGGATTAAGCCCTTAATGCCTCTGTAATACCACGGAGATACCTATAATTTTGATACAGAGGTTTTCCCTTCCTTTTTCTAATTTAAAAGGCAGGAGGTTTGCTTGCTGGATTGGCATTTTGTGTCTGGAATTAGGGATACAGGGAAATGAGCAGCATGCAGAAAAAATCAGATAGGCAGAGGGGCTTACCATAATGCCATCTGACACACTCGTAAGCTTTACATGATTTGTACAAATCAGGAGTATGAAACTCTACCAGCCGCCTCGTTTGTGCTCTCAGAGCGAGAGGATGCAGGAGGGAGGGAATTTGTGTCGATGTGGTTATAAAATTTGCATTGTCTTAGAGCATTGACCGAGTAAAGCTGGAAACAGCTACTCAAATCGCTGTCGGGTCATCTTGCTGGTCTCTACCTGGTTTTATCAGATTAAAATTAAGAAGAAAAGAGTCTTGTTGGACGATTGGTGTTTCAACTCAGCGAGGCCTTCTGCCTGCCTCAACGTTGCTCAAATGTGATGTCAGCGTCACCAGAAAAAACATTTTGCCCGTATTCTGGGGACACCCAGAGTGTATAATCACAGGAAGAAACGACGGCCCCGACTCATGAACCTTAGAGGCTTTGTCCTGCCTGAGCTCGCATTTTGCAATATGCCCATGGACGTATGAATCGATGTATTATGTAGGAGATACAGTCAAGGTGACTGATGCCAAATTAGAAGTATATGGATGAGTTACTGAAGAAGAGTGCCTGAACGGAGGTTGCTTGAGCTCAGGAGAGCAGCTCTGTGGTATGCGTTGCCTGTTTATTATGATTTTGGATGAGGAACTAGCCTGACTCTCAGTAAATGACATGAAACCCCAAATTGCTTCACCAGAAACCTCATCCAAACATCACGACTGTGTTATCACCCCAGCTGGGGAAAAAGCTATTTCCGTAAAAACAATATTTAGTTTAATTGGAAGTCAAAATTACTCAATGGACAAGTCCCATAGCTTGGAGTGGTACAGTTGCAGAACAGGGTCCTTTCATTTCTCAGACTTTTTGAAATAAGGCCAATAAAATAAATAGGAAACGTTCCAGCTCCTCTCCACCCTCTCCCATCCCCACCGACCAGGCTGCTGAGCTGTCTCTGCAGGCCTGAGCCCCACCGCTCCATCACTCCCACCACTCCCTACGGACACGGCGATGATCTCGGGAGGATCCTCTACCACCACAGCGCCTCCCGCCCTGGGGCGGACGATGAGGAGCGAGATCCGTGTGTTGAAACTGCCGACACGTTTCCGTAGACCCCGTGGACATGGCTGTGCCATCCCCCGTGGCTGGCTGTCCCTCCTCTCTTGTCGGCAGCAGGCTTGGTGCAGGTAACTCAATCCCAAGCAGTGTTTTTAAGCATGATTGCAGTTTTTGCACGCTTTCTGCATGCCTAATCATGGTGGAGCAGCGAGGTAGCCAGGTATATGTTTCAGGCTTTTAATAGCTTACCGTGGCAGAGGGATCATGTGCTCATTTTGTGGAGATCGTCAGCTCCATTCAAGCACCAAGGGACTAAAGACAAAGCATCCTGTGGTCTTCAGCCCTCCTTCTTCACAGAAAGGCCATCTTGCAATTCAGCTGAACTCACCCAAAGGAAAAGGAAATTACAGAAAATGACAGAGCTGGTTTTTTTTTTTGTAATCTTGGCTCCAGTCTTGCCAGGCACCCCAGCCTTCGAACCACAAAGCTATTTAAGCCCCAAACTATTGCTGAACTCAATCAACGAGCACCAGACACCAAATCCTCTTTGTGGCTCCAGTCCTGGATGACTTCTTCTCCAACGCAACCAGGGGAACTGGAAGAGACAGGTTGTTTAGGAGGTTTTTGGTTGATGAGGACTCTTATTTAGCAGCTCTGGAGAATCCTTTTGCACTCTTTTGAGCTGAAATCACTCAATCATTAGCCATCTCCTTGGGTCCAGAGAGACCCTCCCTGCTTCAAAGCCACCCACTTGCAGCACAGAATAAGACATGCAGAGAGGAAGGTTGGTTCTCCCCCAGCTGAGACCTGTATCCATATGATACCAGGTTTTTCCATTTTAATACATTTCCAAATTTCTTCTCGTTAGACTCTGCAATGAATTCACCAGAGGAAACAAAGAGAGTGCAAAATCACTTTCATAAAGTCTGGAAAAAATAATCCATTGAACCTCTATAGTACATCAGGTTAAGGAAGAGACATCTGGCTTTTATTATGTTTTATAAGGTTGATAGCAAATAAGGGTATTAGAGTTAATTTACTTATTTAGAGAGAAACGGCTCAATCACAGAAGCCGTGATTGTGACTGCATGTTAAGAGAGCTCCAAAATTCCCTCCAATCTCCTCGGGGAGTTACACAGTGCCAATGGTAAAGCAACGTTTATTTTCCACAGAGGTATTCCCAAAGGGATGCTGAGATTAGAGTTAAAACACCAGGAGTCAGTCCTTCCCAGACAGCCTGGCTGCGTAGGAAGACATACCAATGTATTATTTAGTGGCGTAGGTGTAGCTGGAGGCTGAGGACAAGACTTGGTCGTGGCAGTGCCATGATTTATGCAAACGGAGATATCCTGCCAAGGAGGTGGAGATGTTCGCAGGTGAGACAGAGGAAAGAGGGAAAAGAGAGAATTGATTTGAAGGAATTACAGACTCAGAGATGTTGCTTGGAAGGGGCCTCTGGGAGGTCTCTAGTCCAAAGCCAAATTATAACCTACATGAGGGCACATCCACCTCTGAGGACAGGGGTTTGTTGACCTTCCAGGGCTGCATCACCCTCCTGGTGAAGAATTTATTTTTAAAGCCCATCCTGAAACAGTGGCCACTGCCCTTTGTCATTCTGCTCTTTCCAAGCAAAACCTGGCTCCATCATCTTCATAACTCCTCTCCAAGCTGCTGTAAGCTAACAGCAAACCCGCTCAACCTCTCTTTCATGCACCTGGAAGAGTCCAGCATCCCAACCTCTCCTCACAAGCCCTGCAAGCCCCAGGTCCCTGATCATGCTGGGAGACCTGTGCTGGATCCTCTCCAGGTTATCAATATCCCTCTTGAAATAGGGGACCTAACATTAGACAAAACTGCAAGATGTTACAAGAATCTGAGGTGGCTTCCTGGCCTCCAGTTCCACCCAGTCTGGAAGAGCAAGAATAAAAGAAAGCCAGTCCAAGCATACAAATCAAGTACCTTAAGTCAAGCCGTGGAGCAGCCCGCTTTCAGAGATACTCTCAGGCACCTACGGCAGATCAGAGACAAAGCAAGTTCCCAGGGACCAAGACATTACCTCTTGCCCAAGACTGGAGGTCCTCACCAGCCTGGCACTTACAAACCAAGATCACCAAAGGCTTGATGAACCAGAAATTGTTGCTTTCCATTCAGGAATGGTCCTTCTGGAGAAGTCTGAAGACTTACGCGGAGTCATATTTGCATTTTATCAGAGTATCAGGGTTCACTTTTTTTTTTTTTTCTTTTGGGTCATCACTTGTTACCACTTGCAGTGAAAAATAGGTGAGAAGTATAGTTCTCCCTCACAAACCCATGGACACAAAAGCCACAGGTGACTGCACAGAGGCCAAGATGTTCTGCAAAGGGGGTGCTGCCATGAGGATTAGAGGCACAAGCTCTTGAGAAACACCTGGAATAAGGCAAGGGAAGGGGAAAAAGAGGGTTTTAATATTCTGCCTAAGTTGGTCCCTTCTTTCAGAGCTTGCCTACACAATTCAAAAAACAACTCAGAGGTGATGCACTGATCTATCCAAAGGACTGGATGTTGTTGGAACGGATGATCTTCAAGGTCTTTTCCAACCTAGATGATTCTGTGAGGACAACAGCTCCAAACCTTTCAGCGTCTGTCTGACATTTGGGGGTTTTCAATGCCCTAGTTAAATACCTGCTTGTTTTTGTTAACCCTCATCTCTTCCACCACTTCTGGACACTGCCGCGCTCCCAGGCAGAGATGGAGGATTTCATCGGCCATCCTCACCTCGGCCACCCTGGGCCTCCTCCTCCTCCAGGCAGCGAGGAGCATCAGAGGTTTTGCAAAGGCAAACCTGAAGAGTACCTCGGGCTGCAGCCAAGAACAGAGATGGGATATTTACACAGATATCAAGTACATCCAAAGGCGCTCTCATAAACAGAGATGATTTCAGAGGGGATAGTCAACCTTCTGCTTTGGACTGGGGCCAACCTCCTGTGACAGCCCCCCCCTGCCTCTCTCCCGTGCTCTCCATCTCTGCTGGGTCTCTCCAGGCACGGCGCTGCTCCTACTCTGGGTTTTTGCACATCGTTTTGCTCCCTGCCTTTGGCCTTTTTGGAGGTCTGCCACCTCTAGATGGGTTCACGGGGCACATGCCTCCTTCAACCGCAGCTGATAGCCTGGGAGGAGGCTCGTCCCTGCTACCAGCACATGAATCACTCCTCACAGGCGTGTCAAGCCGTGCGGTTTGGTGAGGATTGCGAGGAGGGATTGCACGCTCCCCAGGATGATAGTGTTTCAATTACATAACTCATTACTATTTGTTCAGGGCCATTTGCAAAATTCACAAAAGGAAAAAAAAAAAAAGTCATCGGCTTCTCCGGAGAGGTTATTCAGCCTAAAAAGTGCAGAAAGGCAGCAATGATTTTAAATTTTTTTTTTTTTTCAGCATTAGCAAATCAGTGTTACTGTCAACCCAGCATAAAAACAAAGAGAAAACTCCAAAATCTTTAAGGATTATCCACGATGGCAGTAAAGCAAGCGCCCAGAGGCCACCCTCGATGGCCTCCAGGCTCTTGGCAGAGCAAGGCTTACCCTGGGATGCCGGAGCTGACACGCAGGCATCCTCACTGCGGAGACAGCACCTTGGGAGCCCATCAGCACCCGCTTGCATCTCTCTACGTCTTAGTTATCCTAGAAAAAACAGGTCTCGCTCTACCCACAGAAGGGTTTTAGCGTATTACAAGGGAGGCAGGGCTGGGAAGATCGAGTTCCCTTGGGGGTCATTACATCCCTAATGGCACCTGATAGCTCCAAGGAAGCTTTCAAGTGCCTTTTCAGCACACCTCGACGGACACATCCATCCCAGGACACTCTGTCATCAGGTCTCTCTGCTCTTTAAATGCAGCAGGAATTAATTTTTTTCCCCTTTTAAGGAAGCAATAAATATTTTTTATCTCATTTTTGAGCAACACACCTGAGACTTCTAGAAAATTGCTTGTAGATATCTTCTCTAGGGATTTTTTAATTATTATTATTCTTTTTACTTTTCTGGTTTACTTGTGGTGGAAAAGAAATTGCTGCTGCCACCAGCTGGAGCTTTTTGGAAATAGCATTAAAATGCTTTCATGAATCCCACAGGGCACACTTACAGCCAATCTTTTATTCCTGCACATTGCAGTTAGCTGAAAACAAATTTAAACTCGGCTTGTTTCTTGGAGGCACAGTACAAAATTATATTAGAACTGATGAATTTTGTTTGAGCTGGACCCTTCAGTGCCAGTAACTTGGCCAGAAGTTAAATGAAATCCATTCTCAACCATAATTTCATCAGTTAAAACAGCTGTGAGCAAGGGGAATTTTTAGAGTCAAAAGTGGTTTGAGGAATTTGATCCTCTCCATAATTTAAAAAAAAAAAAAATCAAACCTGGAGAAATAGGTTAAATGAAATGCAGGGTTGTCTCTTCCGTGATTAATGTATTAATTGAAAAGGAAGAGCTGTGAATTTGAGAGCAACCAGCAATATAACTGGGGATGGCAGAGGCTGAAATTGCTTTTCAGGGAGCTGAGCAAGAGGTTTCTGGACTTTTAAAGCCTTGCCTCTAGCTGCAGCCAGCAACGCCCCTGAAAAACCCAATCCAGCAAAAAAATCGAGTCTCCCCCTAACTCAGTGAATCTCACTTAGATTTTCTACAACGGATTTACAAAACCAATAACCAAGGAACGGTGCTGGAAGAGGTAAGTCAGCCCCTAAAACCCAACCCAATCTCCAGGCGAGGTGATTTATGCTCGGAGCAGCTGAGCTTTCAGATGAATGTTCCTGGCTAGTTTGCAGTAATGCCACTCAAAGATAATTTTTGATTTAATCCATGCCACATGAGGCAGTGGCGGTGCTGACTCTTGGCTTTTAACCCCAAGACCTTCGCTGTTCTGGCTAAAGGAACTACTGTCTGTCCTCTGATAACCCCCCTGACATAACTCAGCTGGGTTTAATATCTCCTGCCGGTGTTTATTGATAAAGACACGGAATCAGCAGGTCATGTTAGCAGCTAGAAATGAGTGCCCGGGCAATATATTGTATCTAAACCCCCATGCAAGATTTTCACTGCCTTTTTGGCCTTGAAAATATTCTGTCTGGGGAGATCCACACATCCCAGCTGCCATAAACCCCTTTACTGAACCACAACGGTGGTTATATCTTATTTGACTCAGTCCTGGTGCTGTCATACGCTGGATTTTGCCAGACTGGGATTTAAGAAAACGCTATTTTAAATATGTTTCTTTTTCTACCAGCTCAAAGCAGATTTGGCTTTTCCAAACCAGACCCATCACCACCTCCAGCACCAGGAGGGTTTGCTGTGCTGGCTTCTCCCATTAGCCCAAGATTCTTGAAGTAATGCCTTCTTTTAAGTATTGCTGAAGAAAACTACAGTCTGATTTCTGAAAAATCTGATTTTATGCCCTGTAAAACCTTCGTCTATTCAAGATCCACCTCAGCTACCAAAGTAACTCCCAGCATTGCAAGGAGCCTTGCCCAGCTTAGCAAGAGAGGGGAGAGAAGCACTCAAAAGCATAATAAGCACGTTGATACATGAAGCAAAAAGAAAAAAACAGAAAAAGAAAAAAAAATAGGTGATGGTCAGAAAGACTAGGAATCCCTTGAGAAAGAGAAATACTGCCTGGAAGAGGAGGCACACATGCCAGTGGATATGCATTCCCTGGAGAATGTGTGGTAGAGAAGAATTTGAATCTCACCTACCCCTCGCCTCAGCAGGATTTATCGCTCCGCTCCACAAAACCCCACCAATGATGGATTCGGTGCGCTGATGGGAGAGCAGCAATGCTCCCCACGGGAACTGGCAACGGCCGGAGCCTGCGAAGCGCCGGGAGTGCGTAGGGGCTGGATGCGTTTGCTGATAAAGGGCCAGGTTTTATCTCAAACAGAATTTTAGACTAATCTGGGCTTTTAAAGAGAAATGTGTTTGGGAGAAGTCTGGCTAAGCACGCAGGTGGCTGTAGGGAGGGGGGTGTTCGGCGGAGGGATGCTCGGCATTTTTCAGAGGGGGGGTTGCTGGCAGGAGCCGGTGGAGGTGGGATCGTTGTGGAGGTCGGCGTTGCCGGAGCCTGGTCACGGGGTGGTCCTTACAGGTCGCCAGGAGGGCAGCCGTGGGGACACGGCTGGCTCTGCCATACCTGGCCTGCAGATAACACCCAACAGGAGACATCTGTGCTCCGAGCTTCCCCGCTCCAAGCAGGGATGCTCGCCTAGGAGCAGATTGGCAGGAGGGAGATAAGCCGCTGACACCCTTTTAAAAGGGAGCACACAAAAAGCTTTCCAAAAATTGGGTTTGCCCAACGCTGCAAAGAACCATCTTTCTCCAAGAGCTATGACAGTTTGAAGTCCTCTGTCTCCCCATCCCTCTTATTCCAGCTCAGCCAACATCTGAAGGAGGAACAGAGAGGAATGAAAATGATAAAAAATTGCTATAAAATGTTTAATATCTACAAATCAACTCTACAGCTTCAGCACTGCCATTTGCCTTTCCCTTGCAAAGATGACACTTAACAGTTGTGTAAGAAAATAGCTTGAAATCTCAGCCATCCTGCTTGCAATCAATAAGAGCAGCAATTAATTCTGGAAATGAACGGGCATAGCTACACTCAAAGCAAGCAGGCGAGAGGCTTTCCAGCATTAAACAAAAAAACTAGTCTCAGCTCAGTCACAGACGACAACATCTTTATTTATTCCCCCCGCAGCTATAAATAAAACCATCAATAAAAAAAGGTCGGATCCCTGGATCCTCAGCATTGAAACGATAAGGAGCTCTGCCACTGACAACGGGACCGGAGCTATGGAAGTTTTCCAATATCCAAGAAGAGCCAGCCAGGCGGCTTACGTCTTCACGTATCGCCTGGCCATTGTGAGAACTATTGTATTAAGGTCTATAAACATCCCGGGATTTATCTGGGGTTGGGGGGGGAAAGACGGAGGAGGGGACCGAGGGAATCACATGCAGTGATTGCCTTTGGCAGGATGCTTGGTGCCCACTTGTTCCCTTTGGGCACAGCCTCCTGCTGCTCTCGCCGCTCTCCATGGCGTTGCACAAGGTCCCAAGTTAAGATTTTGCCTTTTGGCTCTTTCCAGCTGGAGCTTTACACGAGCAAGAAAGTTGTCCAGGATTGAGCAAACCCCTTGCTTCAGCGCTATTTATCCAGCCAGTGCTGGTGACAAGGACCTGCCTTTCCTCCAGCTCATCATTCTTACGTCTTCCCCTCCCTGGGACGGTTTCCCTCAACGTCCAACTCCAGCAGGTCTCAAGGTCATTCCCAGTGGAATAACACTGGCAGGGAAGAGACGAGGCTACAGTCACCTTTCACGCATCCCCCCATGGGGGACCTTCAGGCTTTAGTTGCAGCTCTTCGCTCCATCTTTTCCACCTACAGTTGTACCACACCCAGTGCACTGGAGTCTGGAGGCTGGATTTGGGCTCCCAGATGCAACAGTGAGATACACAAATGCCCCGAGCTAACAACGGGAACTTGGATGCAGCTGCTGTGCCCAGCACTTGCCAAGTATTTATATATACTTTTTTTTTATTTAAAAAAAAAAAAAAAAAAAAAAGTCTTTTTCTTTTGTAAAGGTAAGCACAGAAGAAAAATGTGAGGGAAACATTTGGCCAAACATGGTGGCCAAGTTTCGCTGCTACACTGGAGGATGCCAAGGAAAATCAAAACAATAGCCTGGGAGGGACAACAGCAGGGGCGGAAGGATAAGGCTGTGGTTCCCCATGCCACAGGAAGGCTTTGGTTTAACTTGAGCGGGGCTTTAACTTTTGGAGGCAAAGCCATAGCCCCGTTTCTGTGAAGGCCTCCAAAGCTCAAGCGTCTCCTTTTGGCATCAGTCCACTTCCCCTTGCGTGGTGGGTGACGTGGTCTGTTTGACCCAAAGTCTCCCTCTATGGACCAACTCATATCCCTGCTCACCATCACGGGGTTTCAGTTTTGCATTGGTGGTTGGGATTTTTGTTGTGCGTTTGGATCTCTGACAACGTGAAGTTTGCATGTTAGTTTGCCTGCGCAAGTTTTTACGTGGGACTCATCCATCATTTTCCTAGTTAAAACAGAGCTGCTTGTCGAGAGGAAGTCATTTGTCTCTCACGCAAGAGTCACCCTCCCACTGCCGCCAACCACTCCATCACGGCGCAAGTGAGGATTAGCTTCCCTGGAAAATGCTTCATCTGATGTTGGGACTAAACTTCAGACTAACAAACCCCTCGAGAGGACACAAAGGAGCCATCTCTGTCACCCTGCTCACTGGTCAGGTCAAAGCCTGACCTCTCTTTCCATTAAAGGTTCAGTGCCTACTTTTTAAGGAAAATGTTGCAAATTGGCAACAACCCTATGTTTGGCAACCAGAGTCAGCACCCTGATTCCCAACCTCCCAAGCAGGCTCCTGGCTCTTTTTGAAGCCCGTTTCTGGAGCTGCTGCCTCTCTTCTCACTCCTAACAAGCCAAACAGGGAAGGAAATGCCTCTTGGAGGTGAATGGCTGAAACAACCCAGAAATAAACTCTCCGAGCAGGAGGGAGCCCATGCTAGCCGAGGAAACAGCCACTCATGCCTTCACGTCCGGCAGCGCTGCAAGCTCCGCACCACGCAGGAGCAGTGCTGAGGGCAGGGCTCCAAAGAAAACACCCCAAACGCACGTTCAAGTTCATTTTCCCCATGCTTAAGCCCATCTTCTAATATTAACGCTTCTCCCACGGTCAGAGTGGAGTCGCACCCTCCCTATTCCAGACTTGCAAGCCTGGGAGGATCACAGGAGATAATTTCTCCCACCCTGGTGTCCCAGCAGGACCCAGGGTGAGGTTTGCTCAGACGAGCCCAGCCGCAACATTTCCAAACATCTCCAGTGTCTTCCATTTGAGCAGGTGAGTTGGGATGTCTGTGGGTCCCGTGGGGACCAGTCTCAGCTGGGAACAGCGACGGTGGCAATGGTGCCTTCTAGGAGGGTTCCTCCATCCCACAACCTCTTCATCGCTGGACTAGAGTCTTCCTCAGTCTCATATGACAAATTGAAGGAGCAACCAACAGCCGCCCCTTCAAGCAGAAACACCCACGTGCAGCCAGAAACTATTAGTCAGGGTATTTCATCTGCTGAAAAACAACATTTTTGAAATTTGGGTCTAGGAAGTTTTTATTCATATCGGGTTTATTTCTTAGTGGAAGGAGAAGAGAACATTCATTCCATTAACTCCCACATTGAATGATAATTTTTTTTATTATTTGGGAGTTTTTCTAAAATTAACAGCCAAAGAGAGTTAAAATGATTAATAATCCAGGAATCTAACAAAATAGGTGTTTTGCTCACCAAACTATTTTTTTTAAAACTTTTTTTGCTCAAGAAACAAACCCCAAAAGGAATTGTTCATACAGGTCTAAATTAAAGGAAGGGAAAGAGAAACTTTGCCGCTATATCTAGTTGGAAAGTGAATGAGCTTTGTATTATATGCATGAGAAAAAAATTAAAAATAATAGAAAAATAAAGAAGTGAAATGAAAAATAAAGAAGATATATATATCTCTAACTAGGGTACCGTGAGGCAATACAGCGAGTTTCTAAATCCCTGGTGAATAATTAAGCATCTTTGAAAGTTCATTCGTGGACTTTCTGGGATAGAGCTGTGAAAGCAAATACAGCTGAACTCCAGCGAGGTGGAGAACATCACTGCTTTGAGACAGAGGTTGTAACAGATTCAGATTTAAAGACAACAACTTTATTTTTCTATGGCCTTCAGGGGATTAAGATAGGAGAGGAGTCTTGCCTCGCCACTGGAGATATAAATCCTGGAGGGTCACTCTGTAGCCATCCGTCAAATGAGAGGAAGGGAGGAGGCAGAGTAATTTTCAGTAGTAAATTTTGGGAAGAACAAGCACTAATGGCCTAAAATTAAGAAAGAAAAACATTGGGCTAAATTGTAGGAAATGCTTTATAATGGTAAGGTCAGGCAGACAATAGAGAAACCTGTCAGGGGAGGTCAGGGGCTCTCCAATAACGGAGATGCTCATGGACGGACCGAGGAGCCATGAAACAGGGGGCTCCATGAAACAATCACCCCCCGAGCCCCTTGGATGAGGCTCCCTCCCCCCATAGGGATGTGGGTGATCCCCAAGGGGATGGAGATTTTGGGGGAAATGCAAAGATCCTTGCAAGCTTCTTTTTGTTCTCTCCCACCCAGGAGCAAGGTGCAGGGGAGGGCGGGGGATCTCAGCTGCAGCCCGCTCCCCTTGGAGCAGGAAAGATCTGCCCCAGCTGTTCCCCTTTCCAAAGAGGCTGCCCCAAGAGGTGGGACCATCCACACAGAGAAGGAAGAAAGAAGCCTTTCAGCAGAGCCTTCCCGCCAGGAAACTGGGAGAGTGAAGCGGCAAGCAGAGGACCAGCCCGCATGCCCAGGGGTCCGTGTGGATGCCGGCAAAAGCTGCTTTCTTAAGGCTGTCAGGTTGATGATTTCCTCCCAGTTCCCCACACGGACACCTGCGGTCTGTTACACGACACGTCATTATATTTTTGCAACTTACGGTGTCCATCATCACCCCCGGGCAATCACTGTGGAGCTGTGATAAATGATACACAGGCAGTTTATTATACACACTAAATCCTCTTCACTTGGTGGTCCAAGGGCGTACCTAATACATTTTATTATTCTTCTGCTTGGATTTGTGTCTTGGATCCATTTGATACCTTAGAGCTAATGCTGAATAGGTGCATCGCATCAAGCATAATTATTTCCTATCATCTCCTATCCAGTGAGGATCCAGTTAGCATTCTAATTTTTCCGCATTTCTAGAAAATCTGACCATGCGTAGAAATATTAACTAGCAGAAGTGGAGAACGCCGCTCTGACAGCCCAAAGCTCTCAGTAGAAAGCTGCTGGAGATCTGACAGCAACCGGAGGGGAAGGAAGGATAGGCTGCCATAGCCATCTGAGATCATAGGTGGCACTTAGGGAAAGCCAAAACAACTCACTCCCGTTGGAATATGACCATGGAGAGGCCAGCACACTTGCTTTTTAAAATTAGAGATAATTAGCAACCCTAAAAAATTAAAACCCTTGGGTATGGGTCTGACCTGAAAGACAGCACAGGAACACCCATCTGTGTCCTTTCGTCTGCCCTCTCCTCCGAGAGTCTTTCCTGCTTTGACATGTTGTCCAAAACACCTCCTGAAGTGGACTGTTGAGGGCAAGGGAGCACTTCTAATGTACAAGGTGTAATTAAGTGCTGGTAACACACAGCAGAGGGCACAACTCAAAGAAACATAGACTCCTTCCTCCAAGCACACCCTCCAGCACCATCAGAGCAGGTTTCCACCAGCCCACTGGAGACAGCATTCCACAAACGTGGCCTTCCTTACCCAGATGTGAGCAGGAAGGATTTTTCTGCTGTCACTCCGGCATTTGGAGAGGCCGTTCCCAATTTTTTCCCTCCAGTACCAATTCCTTGCTGCCAGGGCCGTCCAGGATAAAACCTGTGAGAAGATGCCTGGTGGTGGTTTCTTGCCGGGGGAGGTCAGGGCTGCTATGGAGGATGCTGAAGGAGGAGGGCGAGGAATGCAGAATTGTCACAGGAGGTCATGGGAAGCCAGCAAAGGGAATCTGAAGAGGGTTGGATGGGATGTCAGGGAGGATTTTTCAAGCTGCCTTTGGACAAACCAAGAGCACAGAGGGGTGTCAGGTCACCGGTGCCTTCAGCTCAGGTGTAGGCATGGAAATGTCTGGTTTTGTAGACGATAAGGAGGTAGGGGGAAAAAAAAAAAAAAAAAAAAAAAAAAGCGCACATTAACCAGAAGGCTGAGGAGAAAGGAAGAACTTCAGAGGAATGGCACAGCCTGCTGGACTAAAGGGCAGCTCTTTCCTCTCCGAGAGCTTTCTTTCTGTCCGGCTCCTGGGGGAGGAGAGTTGGCCTACAGCTACAGCAGTAACTTTGAGTAACTTCTCAGGAAACAGCTTATTTAGATAGCGCTGCCTATTCTTCAGAGGAGGGGATAGAAGAACATATTGCCTGTTACTAATGAATGGCTTTTCCACAACTAATGATGTTTACAGGGATGGATACTCCAAGGTCTCCGCAGTATCTCCACTAATAGGATGAATTTTGGCACGAAGGAAGCATGGCTTTTTCACACACGCCCCCCCAGTAGGAGAGAGTTAAATATCTTCTCTGTTTTTAATGGAAAATTAAGCAGGCAATGACGCATCTGTTTAGAAGGCTTTTTTTCTTATCTCCAGGATCGAAAAGAATTCCAGAGCTCAAAGACCAGAAACCGAGATCAGTTCATTCACTGCCAACACATGCAGACTGGAGGAGTTCAGGTTGAACACAAACTAAGGGTTGGAGTCTCGGTCCACCACAATAAATAGATTGTTTCCACTGGCTGCAGTAGGAGCAACTTTGGACCTCGATTTCTCTACACGAGTTTGTAATAAATAAAAGCTTCAAGCAGAACTCATTAAAACTGCCTCGATTTCCAGGCTCCAAGTCCTTCCAAAAGTTAACTCTTATAAAATTCAATGTACACAAATGCTCTTTGGCTGGGTAGGAGAAGGATTCAAATCATCAGATGGTCATAAGCTTCTGGGTCAAGGATCTTCCACTAATGGGGTCTGTGAATTTGCCACCCAGTCTGGAAAAGGCTTAAGCAAAGCATTCCCAGAGACAATAAAGATTTTAAGGGGGGCAAAACAAAACAAAACAAAACAAAACCAGAAAGCTTTTCAAGAACTTTGCCAAACTGTGGTGTCCAGATCCTGCTCAGCCTCGCATCCAGGTCCCCTTTGCAGCCTCGCTGTTGGGACCTGGTTTCACATAAGCAGTGTTTTTAGGTGTGAACTGAGTTCAAACCACAAACCCCGACCTCTGAAGGGCCTTAGAGCTCTGGGCTAGGCTTCACTTCCCAGGTGCATGGCTGCAAAGCAGAATTTAAGTCAGGAAATCTCAACCATCCTTGCAAATGTGCCTTTGGCAGAGTCCAGCCCCGCACTGCTGCTCTCACAGTCCAGCTCAGGAAGCATCTCTCTGCTCAGTGTTTTTATGCACAGCAATACTCAGCCAAGCCTCCTTTTTTACAAAGTACAGTCACTCCGAAAGAAAGCAAACAAAACTTAATAGCTACTACCTTGAAGCAGCTGACTCCGTATTCCAAGACAGGGTAGGTCCGTAACTTAAAATTGTTGGCTCTGGGAATCTTTACCATGGCTGGATTTTTGCTGCATCTGGTTGAGCAAGTTTTTATAATGTCATTTCTGATCAAGTTAGTTTTCAGTAACAACTTTCAGCGTATTACAGGTCAAGGTTAAGAGGGAAAGGGAAATGGCGAAGGGGAGGCGCTCTTGGTGCTCTTTGAGGTGGCAAAGGCTGCAAGAGAGAGGACTTGTTCAGAAATTAAAGGCGTTATTGTAATTCAGACGGGCTGTTACAAGGAAAGGAAGAAGTAGCATTTGTGACACCGTTAGCAAATTACAACAATGTGCAGCTGCTTGGAAACGAACGGAGCGCCAGCTTTAAAACCATCCGTAGCGAATTGATTTCAGATCATCAGCTATTTCGTCCAGCCTATTACAGCGAAGGCTGGTTGTCTTGCGGAAACGCACTGCGCATTTTGGAAAGCAGTTTAACCGAGTCTGGAAAATATCTTGCAAACCAGGACCTGTCTCCCAGCAGAATCAAAAACTTTACACAAACTTTTTTTGCTTGTTCTGGGCAGGTTGAGAGCAGTCCTACCGTGTCAAATAGTAAGTCAAACCACAGTCACAGTTTGAGTCTGCAGCATCACCCTCTCCAAGTTCAGGAGACCCGTGTGAAGAAGCTGAGCTTGCAGCTACTCTTCACGGTGCAGGGGCTGGAAGGGATGACACAGGCTTTGCAAAGCAAAAAGCCACCTTTCCTCACTCACAAGGAAGCAGAACAAACGGATCGGCTATCCGAGCTAAATCCCGGGGCTAAACTAGTGTGATGCATTTAGCTGCATCGAACAATTTCTTGCCCTGCGCTCCTGCGATGTTTCGTGACCCCTGAAACACTGAAACCAGCTCAAGAAACCAAACAGACAGCATCTCCGATTCATTGTCCCGTTACAAAACATAAATAGAAATTGCCTTTCGGCCAGGCGGAGGCAGGATCCCACGATTTCCCAGGCTTGCAGCCCTCAGGCTGGAACCAGACATTTTAAAAACCTGAAGGGTGAAAAGCACCCTCTGCTTTTAGGTGCTGGTTTATTGGATTTCTTGTTCAGGACACCCTGAGCTTCATTTCTGAAGATGTCAAGTGCTTCCAGCTGCTGTTAATTTTATGCTGAGTTGTGACTGCTCATCACTTTGGAGAAAGATGACACTCCGGGGATGCATCCTTGGGAATTTGTGGGAGTTTTGCCATCATCTTTGTTGTAACCAGGACTTTCGCCCTAAAATTCAGCTCTTCAAACCCAGGAAATTTTAGCATTCAATACCAACAGTGTTACAGGGTAAAAATACTGTAATGTAAACCTGTGCTCAATCAGCTCATCCTTCTCAGAGGTGTGGGATGGAATTAGTAAGTGAATTTGGAGATGTAAAGTAAATCCAGCGATGGGGCATTCTGGCTGGTGGATATCCTCAGAGAGAATGTATTCCTTGCCCTGTGCTTACGACTCCATTTTTTCCACATCCAGTCTTCCACGTTCTTTGGGAAATGCTCAGTCCTAGGCAGTGAAAAGTATTTCATGAACATTTTATATCTGTTTACTTCTGTCCGTCTGCTTTCAGCTGGAATCCTCAAAACCTCCCAGAAATGAAGAAAACTCCAACGGCAGGAATGCCAGAAGCAGAAGTATACAAAGCCCAGACTTAATGGTGACCCTTGACTTTTATGAATGACAATAAAGAATTGATTAACCCCCTTTGCATTTAGTGGGGAGAAGCCATTTAAGCCAAAGCTGCTGTGCTGGCAGATGTGCTGCCATCAGCCTCTCTCCAAACAGAAGGGGAAATCCTCTGATAGACTCAGCACAGGTTATGTCACCATTTCCCCTCTCTTTATTTGATCATTTGGCAGGTGGATTAGTGGCGTTTAGAGGGAATTATCAATTAAACATATCAAACATGTAAAGGAAGAGTCATTGAAACAGGGAGGTTATCAGGGGAATAAAGGAACGAGATTTAGCTAGGAAGGGAAAGCAGAATGACAGATACAGCCCAAAGGAGGCAAATCAGTAAGTTGTCGGAGTGGTTGGTGTAATTTAATATAGATATATAAGATTTAGAGATTGTATTAGATATCTAGATCTAGATATGCAATATTGCAGACATATAATCTATACAGAGGTATATATAACCTATAATAATCTATAAATGCTATATATATTTATATATACAATAAAATTAAAGCATATATCTATATACATATATATATATATAATAAAAAAAAATTTAAAGCATTGGAATGGAGGAGATGGCTTTCATCAGGGGGTGCACCAGTCTGGAGAGACCATGATGGGCTACAGAAAATGGGACAGAAATTCCAATTCAGTACCCGGTACCTACATTTCCAATAAACTGGGTTGGCACCCAGTCGCTCACGCTTCAGTGCACGCGGAGATGCCAAACACCTGGTGCCACCTCGTCCCCAAGCAGACCCTGAAAATCATTTGGGCCTCAGTAACCAAGATGCCTTCCTTAACGGTCTGGTTTTTGTGAAGTGCCTCACAGTTGTAATCTTTTGGTTTCTGGGATCACCTTACAACCACAACTGGATTTCAGAAGCACGCTGCAACAGTCTGAGTCCCGGCATTGTATCAAGATGTTTTCTTAGCTGTATTTTCTGTTTAGTCTGAGTTCCACATAGTTTAGGGCTTAGGAAAAAAAAAAAAAAAAAAAGGCAAAAATAAAATTAAAAAAATCCTCAGGTAGTTCAAATAACCCCTGTGGCAGTCTCCTTCCAGCAGGGCCTGCCTTGCTCACAGCCCTGACAAATCTGGAGGATTATTTTGTCTCTGCTACCAGCCAGCATGACGTTAGTGGTACAGACTGAATGCATGGCAGTGCCCTGGAAACCCTCCCCTCCACCACTATCCACCGGCAGCTCCCAGCAGCTCTCAGCCAGAGCAGAAGTCTTTGAGACAGCCAGGAAAAAAAAAAATCTCTGCCCAAATAGCCCCCAAGGCCTCCTCAGTGCCTCGGAGGACGCCCTTTCTGTACCAGAGGCAGCTAACGGCCAGAGCACTGACCCGGCCCTGAACGGTGTCCCTCGGATGCCAGATGACCCCGGCGCAACATCCCCCTCCTGCTCCGTGACCTGGTTTCCCCGGGTGTAAAAGGCAGAGCTGACATTTAACCTTCTGTAAAGTGCCTGAAGTTCCTCTACGGGAAAAAACGTCACCTCGCTGCTTCAGCACCTCATCGCAAACCAGGGGCACGGCTGCCCATCGCCTCTGTCCCCCCGCATCCTCGGCCGTGCCCATGGATGCTGCATCAGCCCGAAGCGAGACGGTGCCGAGCAGTTCATCATCACTGACCGGGACATTATAAACACGCTGCTTCGTGCGACAGAGTTAGTGGTAGATACAACACAAGTGCCTTGCACAGGGAGGCATTTCAGTTACCGGCTGCTATAAATTCCATGTGTGCTTGTGAAAATTAAGCTTTAATGCCTTTTGCTGCCTGCAGCGGCTCTGCTTTTTAAGAGGAAAAAAAGCAAGTCCAAAATTACAACTCCTCTCCTACAGCTTGCAGGTACATGGAGGATTTGCAGCCAGGGGGCTGGAAGTAGCACACACAAAGCACAAAATTCCCATTTCTGTCACCAAAGCTCCCTGTGGAAAGCCCCAACCCAAATTAATCAATCCCTACCACTATCACCCAAGGAAGACAATTTAAGTCTCCAGGCTACTGGAAGACGGGAATGTCAGCCCCAGCTATAACGACTAATTGACAGTGACAGCAAAATTTGATGATATCCTCTCAAATTGTCCCTGTCAGACCTGACGTGATTTAGGGATCGCTGAGGACGAGCTCCCTCTGCTGAGGCCATGGCCTGTGGGATGCGGAGGGCAGGGTGCTCCTCAGCAAAGGGGATGCAGCTTCTTCCCTGCCAGCATCTTTGACTCCACCCTCACGTGGGCATCTTTCATACAGCGAGGCTGAGCTGGGATGGAAAAGGTGGGTCATAGGGTTAATTTGTACATGTTGAAGCTATCTGACAGATAAGAGGCTGTCACCACTCGGTTTTGGGGAAAAAATCAAAACCTTTTGCATTCAGGTCCATCTTCCCCTGGACGGTACCTTTGTGGCACGCAGGGGCAGATGTGGTTTTAGTAACTGGAGCCCTGGCTGTTGGAAAGCTTGCAATCCCAACCACTCCAGTGGAAAACATCCCTTGCAGACTTCCAGAGAGTCCGTGAGCAGCCTGAGACCTCACCTCCTGGTGCCTGTGAGCCTCACAGGACCCTCTTGGACTTCTGAGAGGCCACAGAGATGCTTTCTGCTCCAAAGACCTCCCACTGATGGAAAATTCAGCTGCTGTCAGAGAAACAACCCGAAAGAATTTGAATCCGGCTGAGGTGACGGGAAGAAAAGGCATTTTAAGAGCAGAAAGGTCCGGCAAAAGGGAGGATTCAGCTAGGAAGGGACGCTTGACTTAGCTGCCACCTCTGTCTTCAACACTGGGGCTGGTGTTACCTTGCTGGCACCCAGCTCTTTACCTGGTCCCCACATGCCACAGGCTCTGGGACCCCAGCGGGGAGCAATGAGGAGATGCCATCAGCATCCCCAACGCTGCAGCACCCCTGCGCTTCACAAAGCAGCATCCCCCAGGCCTGGGGGAGAAGCTTTAACCAACCCCTGGGTGGTGGTCTGGAGGCTATTTTCAACACATGGCCCTGATTTCATGCCTCCCCACTTTTCAGCAGCTGCCTGGACCAAATGTGTTGACAAAGCTGGGACTTTCAGAGCACGAGCTGCGTCTCCAGCTGCTTATGCAGCCACAGCACATTGCTGCTCCTGCGTCATCTCCCCACTTGCTCACCCATCCTCCCCAATGCCCCCTGTTTTTCTCTCCCACAACCCTGAAAATGCCTTTTTTTTTTTTTTTTTTTTTTTTTAAGAGTCGCCTCATTGTTCCTGGCAGGATGGGCAGAGCGGCAGGCTGCACAATGCAAGTGCCCTTTTCTCAGGATGTACGTTGGTCATCCCAGGGCAGGAAAATGCTTACGGTGGGGCTTCCTCAGCAAGCTGCCTTCAGCTCCCCACTTTCCCTCCCCCTTCCCAGCAGACTCTCACGCTGACCCTGGTTGGGCTGATTACCAGACACCCTTGGTAGGAACTCCCTGTAGGCAACCGAAACGTTGTGCATCATGCACAGCTTCATGCAAGATCCCATGAACGTTCAAAACCCGCCAAGCTCTATCGCTCTCCCCAGTTAAATGCACCTCTATCCCAGCACCTGCACTGGAAGAGTAGCCCCACCACGTCAGGAGTGTTGTGCCCATCTCATCCGATGACAGCAGCCTCCAGCCTCACCGACGTAACGTGTGTAGACGCCGGTGCAGTAAACGAGGGCAGGAGTCCTTTCATCGCCTGCCAGCCTTTGTCCTTGGATACGCATGAAACTCCTGAGCATCCTGAGCTTGGGGCCAGAACTGGTCTCCATCTGCTCGGCAGCCCATGGAACAAAGGGCTCTCTGGGTGTGCAACCCACGCCCACGCTGAGCTCTGCAAATGACATTAAGTGGACGTATATAATTAGTTATTAGTACGACACGGTTCAGAACAGCGTGTACCGCTGCTGAGCCCAGCACCAGCCTCATGTCATAGACATCCTCCCTGGGGGCTTGTACAATGCAAGGCACTCACCCTCACCCTCCTCCAAGACATCACTGTTCCTCATAAACCCAGATCTGAAGCGGCTTTTTGCACGTCAGGCTTGAGTTCACATCCTAAAATAGCTCATGGTAAATCAGGTACCTGCAGTCATGATACCAAAGCCCGGACTATATTTCATGGTGGGCTTCTGCTATTGTACTCCCATATCAATCCCAAACACCAGGTTTCTACTAAGCAGAGCAAATCTTGCACCCTGAGGAGCTCAGGGTAAAATACAGGCCATGTTTCTTGGCACAGTCAATGTTATTTTTGAAGAACAAGTTGTCAGTGTAGGTCACATCAGCCTCTCCAAAGGCCAAAAACATCTTCGTGACCAGCACACGGCCCGCTTGCGGCATCGAGTAGTGCTGGTCTACAGTACTGTGAACTGCAAGATCTCACAGATCTTGGCTGCAAACATCAAGACCGAGTCCATCATAAAGAGACCACAAGAATGCAGTGACTGCCTCACCACAGACTTTCTTCACGCCTTCGCTGCTCTTCTCCACACTCATCCAGGATGTATATCCTCAGGAGGATTTATTTCTGCCTCAGGACTCATCCTTCCCCCCTGCAACAATCCATCTCTTGTTCACGCATCGCCTCACCCTCATCTCAGCATCACCACTGCTGCTGACGGCCACGTGGATGTCCTGTGGGAAGCCCATGAGATGGTCGAGGCTTGATGCCTGCTTGGGGTAGGGAATGCAAGCCCAGATGAGACCACACTGTTCCCAGAAGTTCTCATTGACTTTATACGATCGAGTAACTCCTGTGAGTCTTTTCAGGGGCTCAGCATCCAAGATCTTCCTTCATTTCATGTTGAGTTACAGACCAGAAGACCTACAGGGATGATGTCTCAGCAGAACATATAAGCCTGCCCACACCACTGGGAAAGAATCAGTTAAAAATACCAAAGTGGTTTGAATCTTTTTTCCTCTGAGGCCTGAATGAGCCTTTGAGAGGAAAGTGCTTCTCAGCGTCCTGACATCTGAATGTGTTGTTAAGGAAGAGGTGTGTATCCCATACGCAGTAATTCATTTGGGTTTGAAAGCTACAAGTGGCGTTTTGAATGACAATTTGCTCGCAGAGTCCATAAATACACGACGTGATTTATCAGGCTTTGGTTAACATGGGAAACATCCCAAGAAAGAGATTTTGTAATTGTGGCTTTGCCTTACGCATTTAATATATGTTCTGTCCAATTCATAAGCCTGAGGAAGAGGAGGTGTCTGGGGAGGGATGATCGTTCGTCCCAGCAGTGAAAAGCAAGATAACTTTTTGAATGCAATTAGCAGCTCAGCTTGCCGTCTGCGGTTACTTTTATTTGATTAAGTGGGTGCAGCTGCCTGGTGGAGTTCCCAGATTTTGGGGAGGACGAGATGTTGGAGAGATGGGAG
This sequence comes from Athene noctua, assembly GCF_965140245.1. Lineage (NCBI taxonomy): Eukaryota > Metazoa > Chordata > Aves > Strigiformes > Strigidae > Athene > Athene noctua. The sequence continues at coordinate 24,745,759 of NC_134045.1, forward strand.
AAGGGACCAGGGAAAGCGATTCATTATTTCAAGCACGTTCAAAGCCTGGAGTAACCTGGAGAAGCCTTGTTTCACTGGACAGTGAAGGAGGCCAGCAGAAACCTGGTAAACCATGTCCAAAAACCAGGGGAGATTTTCCAGTGATGTCCATGCACCAGTTTGGACAGGCCTGAGAGACCTTGTCCCATCTAGAAGAGTGGAAACTCACCAGGTAACTCCTACTTTTCACCATGCCGCTGAACCTCAGTCTTTTACACCCCAGCTAAACACAAACATCTTGCTTGCAAAATTACCAAAAAAAAAAAAAAAAAAAAAAAAGTTGTAGTTTGTCCAAACCCACTTCACCGCTTCATGATTGTGTGCACATGGAGCAGAATGGCTGCAAGAGGACATAGCAAAGATGCTCACTTGGAGGCTTCCCTGGGTTGTTCTATCACCGATGAGAGATTAGACACATGGACATCCTTTGTGGTGTCTCAGACAAGCGCTGTAGCTGCTGGACCTTGGCTAAGCCAAGGCAGACAACAGCTTCGCAGGGATCTTGTCCAAGGGTTTGTTGTTTGTTTGTTTTTTCTCAAAGCCAAACGAGAATATTTTCTGGAATCATCAAAGACTTTTGTAAGGAGGAATAGAAGTTTCCAACTTGTGTCTGGTTGGAGCCAAACTTGTGTCCTCATCCAGCGGGGCTGGTGAGGGGCAAGGGTTAGAAAGGAAACACATGAAGGTCTGGAGGAAAGCAAGCCTCAGGCAGAGGAGAAATCAAATGGCTACCCACCGAAATAATAATAATAAAAAAAAAAAATCCAAAAGGAAGTTTCAGATCTCTTCTCATGACTCATTCCTGCAGCATTATTCACCAGAAATGATTCAAAACGTCTCTCCTGGCCCGCGCCACTCTTCTCCACCTCTGGAATTCCCGCGCATCCTGCCCGACGGAGCAGCCGCAGAAACACGGACCTCGGCACCCACCTTGCTTCTGCCTCCTCTACAGCACCCACCCCTCCAAAACCAAAATAACCTAGAAAAAAAAAAGAAAAAAAAAAAACAACAACAAAACACAAACCTCTCTGCCAGCTCTATAAGGAGAAAAACAGGGTACCCTTGTTTTTAGTATCTATTCAGCTGCTTAAAAGAGCAGGAAATTTGGGCCATTTGCTTTAACCATTGTATCTTCTGTTATTCATCAATTTTGGAAAACAGCCTCTAAAATTGTTTCCGGCTCCCCTTTCCCATGTAAATCACTCCAAGGTTTTGAAAAAAAAAAAAAAAAAAAAAAAAGCTAAACATTCTGTTGTTCACAGCAATATTTTTTGACTTCATTCTAATTTAGCAACTCCGTTGAGCTCTCCTTTCCCTACAAGCCTGCAAACAGAGGAAGCAGTTCCTGCCTGAGGCTGCACGCAACCAGCAAATGCCACAGCTGAATGTTTTTTTCCTGTCCCCTTTTAATGCTCCGTCAGCTCCCTCCAGTAACGAAGGGGCATCGGTCAGTCCAGGGAATAACCCCCCTCCTGGAGAGCTTCCCAAGTGCTGACTCCACTTCGAATCCTTCGGAGAGCATCTGGGTGATAGAAAAGGCTCTTTGCAGCCAGAGAGTGATATTGCACTTTGGAAACTGTGAGGCAGGTATTGCAATGTTCAGGTTCAAGTTTGGGGAGGAAACCTGGAAATTTTTTTTTATTTTTTATTTTTTCCAAACTCGAAGAACTTCCCTAGGTTTTGCGGGGAGATGTGCGAGGGCAGATGAAATCAGGATACGACCATAACCACTCCTGACAGCGTGATACACATGTGAGACCCTGTCTCAGATGCTTGTCGAGGGGAAGAGCCAAGGTCAGTATAGATCAGGTTTAACAGGGAAAACCTTCGTATTTACACCACGGTCCTGCCCTGCTGATCTCAGACCAGGGTCTGCTCACACGTAGATATTTCACCTGCCGTTACCCTTGAAGCTCCAACTTCAAGAGTCATCTGAAATAATAAAAAAATATATTGTTGGCTTTTTATAAGCTCCATTTAACTGCACACCTATTGAGCCTCCCCCATTTCCTTTACCCAAGATGCAAGAAGACACCATACACATCCATGAGGAATGTGGACATCCTCTAACCTTTCCCAGAAGGAGCAGAAAGAAGCTGGAATATCTCAGCTGAGTGCTGCCAGGCTGTGCAGAATCAGGTCAGCCGGTTTCACACACACACACACAGGGAAAAAGAATAATAATAATAATTAAAAAAAAAAAAAAATCATGCTGTAGCTTTTGCTTCTGGAAATCCCCGGTTTGGTCCTGAGTGAGTCAGCCAAAATGGTGACCTTGGAAGTACGATGGGAATGTCATCGGACGTAAAAGGGTCAGGGAGCAGCCCAGCCGCAGCGTGATGAGCCAGGAGCTGATGAGCACAAAGGTCTGACCATGCTGCAAAACGCAGCATTGGTGGCTCCGGCATGAGAGGACAGCTGTTTTCCAGCAGAAAGCTGCAGCCAAGGAAAATAGTTCCTCAGTGGCTGCAATCTGTGTGAAAGCAGCCCATCAAACCCAGCATCCGCAGGGATGGGTAAGAAACAGGTTGACTGAATGCCTTGGGAGAGTATTTCCCTTTTAAACAGAATTTTTCAAGGCTTTGAGGAAGCTATCCCAGCGCCTCATGCTTTGAAGCAAACAGAGAATGAAAATCCAGCCAGAAAAAAGTTTCTCAGAAAAAAGTCCTGGCAAAACAGAGCTCGTTTTTTGGACCAACTCCACCCACAGAAGCAGGTGTGTAAGTGTGTTATTAATGAATTTAAAACAGAGTTGTTGCCAAAGGGAGAAGATACATAGGAAAGGAAGCTGGGCCTTAGTCCTCCTGTTGGGAGGGAAAGGTCAGACCCTGCAAACACACATCCCAGGCTGGTTACCCACACAGAGCCCCGTCGTTGAAATACGGGCTGTGGGTACACGTTTCCTCCAGGTTTGCGAGCCTCTGCCGGGCGATGACCTGTTGATGACAGGTTACCCTTCCTTTTAGTCTGAAAAATCCCCTGCTTTCTCCGAAAGGGGAGCGAGAACGGGGGGGGGGGAGCAAAAACTGGGAGGAAACTGCGATGACTTTTCTTTCATTAAAAAAATTTCTTCGGTTGCTGTGGGGAAATTCCAAACAAAACATCCAAGCCAAACCTTGGATGGACGTACCCTAGAAGTTACCCCCATCGCACCCGTAGCTCAGCAGTTCCCTAACCACACGATGATGACTTCTTGCTGGATTTAAACCCCGCTGACCACAGCGACGTTGGAATGAGGCATCAAGTACCTCCCAGGCTTGGCGTTAAGGGGTGAGACCAGCCTCCAGCTCAGGAGAGCATTAGTATCACTACCCCAGCATTTCAATACGCATTTTTTATTCGATTCTTGATTTCCCAGAAAAGCAGAGGCCGGGCTGCATACTTCAGAGAGATAATGGCAAAAAGGAGTCCCTGTAATCTCCCACTGACCCCAGCAGCAGTGTCTCACTTATACCTTCTCTTTAAAGTATATATATATATATATATGCCTGTTGCAACCGGCCGTCTGGTCTGCCCTGAACCTCCTCCGCTCCAACTCTGTCTTCCTTAAGAGCAGGAGATAAGTGCTTAATGAATTAGCAGAGCACATAGTTTCCCCGCAAGAAGCATCTCTCCAGGTTTCTGCCAGATGCCGAGCCTCTCCCCCGCGCAGACCGCCCTCGGAGCCAGCCCTGAATTATCGGGGGATTTCAGAGACTTCCCACCAGCCTCGCAGACAAGGAACCTGCAACCTCTCCACCTCCCAAATGCAAGAGCAACTTCGCACCCCTATTTGCAAGGAGAAGGGATGATTATTTGGGGGGAAAATCTCCTGGAGACCCACTGTAGCCCCGGATCATGCAGAAAAAACGCTCCACCGAGTTTAGGTCTCTAACAAGGGGCCGGATTCATTAATGCTCTGAGCAGAGGAAGGCATTGGACTGTATTTCTTAGGTCACAACGACAGCAGAGGAAGTCTGGCAGGGCCATGATGTGGGATGGAGATTGCTCTCCAGGGTGACTCCAAAAGGCAATAAAAAAGACAATAAGGAGAAAGATAATAAAATCCTCCAGCTTTTTTTTTTTTATTTTCTCCCTGCAATGTCAGGCTTTTCAGGAAGGCCTAATGTTTGCCTACAGATTTACTATCCCCCAGGTGCAGGGTGCAAAGGGACAGTTGACATTACTTGGCAGCTCCCGTGAAGGGCTGTGTAGCCATGACCCAACCCACTCGCTGGCAGCGAGGATCAGCCAAGGTATCTTTACCATCAAGCATGAAAAATAAGCTGCTGGATAGAAACGAGGTTAGAAGTGTCCTTTCCCTGAAGAGCTTTAAGAGAGGACCAGCTCACACAGGACTTTAAATCAGAATTATTCCTGCTGGAGGCTATGACAAACACCAGCTTGTTCTGCTGGGAATAAGAAGGGCCTGAACAAACAGTGTCACAACCTTGGGACATCCAGCTGGCGCGTCACCGAGCACCCTTGGGATGATAAAAGCTGATGTTGGCTTCTCCAGGGGCCAAGAGGAGCTCCAGTTGTTCTCCTTGGCCTCAACCACATCCAGCCCTTGATGTACCCACCACCCAGACCTCAGCTCTGCTCCACGAGCTAACACTAAGCACATACAGAGGAAAAAAAGCCTAAATCCCAAGCCAGCACAGAGGATGCTGGCTGATAGGCCTTGCCTGACAACCATCACTCCTTGGAGGTCCTGGCTGGTCCCCTGGGGATCCCATTAGGTGGGAGCCAAGGGAGCAGGACCCAATTTTCAGGGCTGCTCTGCAAGCCAAACCCACATCCCCAGCAGCTTTGCATTTGCAAAGCAAACCTTCAGGTGAGGAGGGACAACAACAAATCCCTCCCGAGGAAGTACCCTTAAACACAACCTGTCACAGGCTGGCACAGGGGTGACAGCCCCATCAAGGCACCATGATAACAATAACTCCAGCAGCTTCTCTGTCAGCATGTTGAATTAATACTGTTTGAATCAGCCCCGGCTATCGCATCTCCTGGCAGGACCTGTGGCAGTCAGCATAATTCATTGTTTCTGTTGCACGCTCGTTTGTATTCCCAAGCAGCCTTGGGGAGTAATTTCTCAATGAGTCGACGGCTGCTGGGGGAGAAAAGCAGAGCCAGGAGCCTGAGATGGGGGAGAGGATGTGGGGAAGCCTGGGCAGGATGGCTGGGGCCGGACCCACGGACGTGGAGAAGCTGCGGGAAGGAGCCGCAGGAGCATCATGAGACAAAGCACTACTGAGCGGCCAAATTTTCAATGGTGGCATCCACCCAATTGCTCAAAGCTCTGCCTCTCTGCCAGAGCCACCTGGCTTTTATGGGGCAGCAGGGCAAGTAGAAAAACCCTAGATCAAGGCAGAAGCTGGATGGGTGAGACCTTATAGATGAATATTGTTTCCAACAAAGCAGGGAATAGGAAAAATCACACGATGCCTGCCCCTAATACCGTCCCAGCCTTCAGCTGTCTCAGCCCACTGGAGATAGTGCACTGCAGCAGCTCAGAAACCACACAGCAAAGGCATAAGTAGCTCTGCGAGCTGAGAAGCCAACAAAACATGTTTCCCTGAGGCTTTCAGTCTCATGGTTGGCTTCTCTGGTGGGTAGCACGATCCATATTTCGGGCAAAGCCTTTTTCACACTGGGCTGTTCACGCTCCTCCTGTCCCTGCAGGGTCTCTGGTATCTCACAGGGGTTTTTCTCAGCCTGGCTTCGTGTGCAGGAGGTTAACAGTGATGCTCTTCTCTAACAACTCACCCGTTTTCATAAAAAACGCTGGTCTCCAAAATCTCCATCCTTCCATTAAACCGCACTCAAACTGGGTATCAGATCTGGAAACGGCGAGGGAGGGTGGGAGGATTGAGTCAAGCCTGGACACCAATGCTGCACCAGGGCAATGACTTGCTTTCATCTTTCTAAGCCCAGGCTGTCCAAACCTGGGTGCTGCACATCCCCAAGGGATGCTCTTGGGGGAGAACCAAGCCTGTGGGTCCAACTCCTTGAAGATGATGCTCCGAGGCCAAAAAATGTGGAGGGATGGGCTAAGGCATGGGATGCAGAAAGAGCAAAAAACATCTTCTGAGAGATGTTTCTGAGTTTTGTTTTCACCCCGAGGCAGACCGAACAGTTGGTACTTCACTTTCTTCTCTTTTTTCCCCTTCAAACAAGAATGCCTAAATATATATATTTGGAACCATTGGAATGTTTCGTTCCAGGGCAATTGAAATATTATGCTAATATTAGCGGTACCGTGTGATTATAGAATTACATGACGATCTGTATGAAACGAGAAGGCTCAAACGGGTCTCTCTTTCATATTCTTCTCTCGACATTTTTCGGTGAAACGAAAGCATTTCCTGCACAGGATTCGATTGCAGCCAAACTATTTCCAAAGGAAAGCTGCTCTGCCTGACTAGCTCCAGCACAGGGAACACCAAACTAGGTGGATAATGGCAAATATCGTGGCTGCTGGTGAAAGCACAGCACAGGGACTGTCCAAGCTGTGCATTACTGACTGCTCTGGAGGAAACGTTTCAAGAGCTAAAAAATCAAACATTTGTCCTCACTCAAGAAAAAGACAGTGATTCCTGATTTTATTCTCTTTTATTGTTTTGTTGGGATTGTTTTGTTAAGGTTTTTTTTGGCGGATGGGGGGTTGTTGGTGCTCTCCAATCAGTGATTATCTAACCGGAAAGCAAAAAATCTCTCCCTACTTTTTTTACAAAGCACAAACACAAGACACCTTGACCATGTTTGCTGGATGTCCCACGGCGAGATGCCTGCACCTTGACAGAAGTGGACTCATTAACACATGCCAGAAACACTTTATAGCACGGAATATTGGGAATATGGTAAAAGGCACCCAAGAAAAAAAAATAACAATCCATGCCTTTTAGCTATACGGTCCTGTCCACAGCTGAAAAACACATTAATCTTGCAGAACACGGCCAGCAGACAGGAGCCAAAAGGTTGACACTGGGGTGTGGTGAAGGGGAGACATATTTACATGCTATTGCTCAGCAGGTCACAGAAACAGGATGCTGATAACATCCTGCAAACTTCCTCCCTCAACTGGCGTGGAAAAAAAGGGGGGAAAAAAAAAAAAAAAAAAAAAAAGATGGCCCCAAGGCACATAATGACCAGTCAACCATTCACAAATTCACCTTCTGGGAACCTTGCATTTCAGAGCAGACTGGCAGACGCGTCGCTTTTCTCTGGTTATAAAGAAGATGACTTGAAAGCAAGGAAAACAGGGCAGAGGCAGCGGCGAGCTCTGCAGCCGGCAGGACGGTGGGGTGATGGCTCAGCGAGCACAGAGCTGGCAAGGTCGCTCCTTTTATTGTTCCAGATGTATTTTAAATTGACTAGCACTAGAAGAGAGGCTTTTTAATAGCTGCGTTTACACACTTTCCTTGTCCTCTAGACAACAGAGTTCAAAGAGGTTCAGAGCCACGTTATGCTCTCAATGACACCGATATAAATCCAGATGAAGTCAAAGCAACAGGCTTAGCAGGAGAAGCACTGGGGACTTCCACAAAAGGCAGGGACAGGAGCAGATTCTCACCACCTCTGACATATTTAAAATCCCTAAAATTAATTTAATTTAGGCTTTGACGAGAGATGCACAGGATTTCTGCAATGTGGTCAGGCTCGGGGTGGGGGGGGGGGAGGGCAGCAAGAGGAAAATTGATGCTGAGAGTACCAGGGTGGGTTTTTTTCTCCAAATGAAAAGAAACGTGTCCCCATGAGAGAAACAAAAAACTGCCTGCAAAGAAAAAAGGCTGAGAATAAAAATCTAAATTTGTCTTGGTTTGAGCAAAATAATATCCTCCGAACAGTCACTAAAAATCCACTCCAATCACGACACTGGTTTGGTTTTCAAACCAAGGGAGGATGTAACCAGGATCTCCAAGAGATGCTGAGGGCATTCACAGACCCCAGGGAAGGGGCTTTTGCCTCCGAGCATGACTCATTTTCCCCAGAGTGTGCACAGCCTGTTTTCCAAGGATTTCTTCTGTGTATTTAACTCTCCCCCTCAAAAAATCTTAAAGATCAGTTACAAGAAATCTCCAGTTGCAAGAGCTCCTATTCAAATAAATAATCTGTCTTCTGGGCGGGTAGGAAAAGCCAGAGACAGGACTATACATGTTTTGGTTATGCTCCCACTAATTTTAATCCTCAAGGGTTACTCTTCACCCTCAAGCAGAGCTCTGCTGAGCCGGTCCGTACACCTACGCCACGGGTTCTGCTTTCATTTATTTGCTCTGATGATACGATCAGTGAGGTGGGATGGGGTGGTAATGGTAAGCTGGTGGGAAGGAGGCAGGAGGTTGCTCTGGCCAGGCAGGACCCCGTGTCCTGCACGAGGGCAAAGCCCTTCAGCCTCGGCTCACGAAGCTTCGCTGAGCCCCAACAAACCTCCACTCCCTAAAGAAAAATAAAAGCTCGTTGGCCCATGCGCATTCTTGGAGTCTCGTGCTCAGTTCTGGTCCGTTTTGCCAAATTCTGGAGAAGTCAAACATGAGCACGCCTCTTCGTTATACACATAGACACCCACAACATACACGCCTGTATGTGTGCGTGTGTATATATGTTCCCTTTCAATAGTAAACCTGAATTTTGGAGCAGATCCACGATGCCATCCTCATCCCCCACATTTTTAAATGGGGTGCTGGCAACACCGCAGCATCTCACAAAGCCTGCTGTGTCATTTTTACTTTCTCCTCCCCAAAAATGCTTCTGCAAAAGTGAGACCCGCCCTGGAGCAAGTCTACCTTCTGCTCAGCCGCTCAGAAAAAGTTTTTTCCTTTGTAAGAAGCGTGGCCATTTATCTTGGCAGGATCTCCATCATCAGCCTGGCACGCAACCTCTGCAAAACCCTTCCCTCAAGTCGCCCCCACACACACACAGGTAGTGGGGCCATTTCACCCGTGAAGGGTTTCCAGCTCTATCTATGCCCTTCACTGCCCAGCTCCTGGGTGCTTCTGGTGGAAGGGATGCAAAAAAAAATAACCCAAGGTTTGCAAGGAGAGGGAATTTTCACCCAACTCAAGTAAGTTGAGGAAATCGGGTGGTGGTACTGCTTTTTCTTCCTTTGTGGCATCTCTGGTGTCCTCACACATCAGTTTTGGGGTTTAGCCAGCAGCTCAGTAACGACGTCTCTGCAGTAAGTAGAAGAAACGCCCCCCAGCAGCACTGTCCCACATCCTCCTCCTCCCACCCCTCACTCCACGTTGAGAACGTCTCCCCTTGAACTCATCACAGAAAATTAAGGACAAAATGGAGCTGATAACATCTTCTGGGGGGTCACCTGCTCACTGGGTTTCTTTGTTCAGCTAAACAACATGCCCAGTAAGTGCTGCCAAGCTGGGGCTCGCTCCCTCTTGGGCTGGCTCCGTTTTCTGGCTGCAGCCCCGAGCCACACAGCGATTAGCCTGGTTTAATTTTCAGGTCATCGCCCCTGGAGCACCAACAGGAAAGGAGAGCCACAGGGCAGGCCGACCTGCTTACACAGACCCAAGCAGGAGCACACGGGGACCGATGTGGCACACCAGGCCGCCATCCCCGGCAGCTCCTTGCTCCCAGCACAAGCTCGCCATGGAAATCCACCGAACACAGATCTCGTGCAAGCCAAATGCAAAGGCAAGTGAAGGCTTTCTCCGGATCTGCACCAGGTTTTGCTGTGTTGCTGGTCATCAGCTTCCAGTGACAGGTATTTTGGAAGGACTTTTGTCCTGGATTCCTGCTCTTTAAGGGTCACATCCTCCTGGGAGCTGCATGCAATGAGCTGGGAGCATCCAGCATCAGGAGAGAGGAGCGTGATGGAGAGTGTTTCTTATTGTGGAAACTGGATTTAACAAAAATAAATGGCTTTGGCAGATCAAACATTCCCGACTAGCTGCTTTAATGCCAAAGGAGGTGACATAAACAGTAATTTCATCTGCCTCCTTTCCCCGAACACACACCTACCCAGATTATAAGCAGCCAGGGAAGAAAAAAATCTCAACGCTGAGAAATGAGGTCCGATCAAAAAATTAGGTTTCCTTCTGATCTGGCCAAAAGGAAAAAATCCAGAAGAACAGAAATGCTTCAGGGGTGGAAACTGGATGTGCCTCCTTCCAGTTTTGAAAGGGTCTATGGTGAGAAGTGAATTAATCGGTGAGTGCCGGGGAGCTCTGCGGTGCCACGTGGTCCCAGCACCCCGGGGAGGTGCAGGGCCTGGGGACCCTGCCCCCATACACCCTATGGCTATAGGGGCAAAACTCCCCAGCAATGCACAGGGGCTACTGCAGCACCAGGAGCTGCCGACCATCACCTGGGTGCCTGCCTTCACACCTTCCCCGGGGAGAAATGGCTCCTGGGGCCCGCCAGCTCCAGTTTCACCGCACACAGCATTTGCTTTCCAGGCAGGGACAGAGCTTGGAAACATCTGTTGTTCTGGGAAAATAACTTCTAAGAAAGGGCTTTTTCAGATAGGGTGGATAGGGTCATTCCAAAAGTAAAAATAAAACCCCCTATAGCACATTTCTCCCTCGGGCACAAGCACAGCCAGGGAGAAAGAGAAGCTGGAGACTTGACGGTGGGGAATTGCCAAAGAAACCAATCTGTGGACATGAAAATTACAATAAAATAAAAGGGGAAGATGGAATAAAAGGAGAAGGAGCTTCTTCACCATCCTGTTTCCTTTCCCAGGATCCAAGCTCAGGAGGCAGAACCAGAAGATGTCTGGAAGTGCTGGTGGGGTTGACAGGAGCGGGGCAAGGGCTGAAGAGCAGACAGCCCTGGGCCAGGGTGTGGGCACCCCCGGGAAACACTGCTTCACCCAGGCGCTTCCAGCACACCAATATAGCAAGGAAAAGTGCAGCTCCGCAGGCTGGTTTCTGCTCTGGATGAAGCAGGTTGAGAGGTTTAAAGCCCCAAGAGAGAGTTCATTGGTCCTGCCCATCCCATGCGTCCATCTCTGATGCCTGGCACTGAGAAAGTCCCGGGGAAGAGCCACTTCCATCCACCTCCACCTTTTCTCAACCAGCTGGCAGCAGAGTAACTCAGCTCAGCTCAGGTGGGATTAAAACACAGCTGATTAAAAAAAAAAAAAAAAAAAATCCCTTGCACAGTAATGCAGTGCCCCAGCCTTTTCATGCACCGAAGGCTCTGCAGCTGAACTTCAAGCCCCAGGAATGCGATTGTCACCAAAAGGGGAAACGGCTGGGGACACTGTCCCGATTGCTATCTGGGCACCCTAATTAACGCCTTTGAGCGGCAGCCAGCCGCTAGCTGAAAAATGAACTTTCCTCTGAACTCCATTCCTTGCGCCAGAGGGAGCTTGTCAGGCCCTGCCTCGCGTCCCCACGCCCCTTATCTCCCCCCGGAGCTTTCCTGTTTACATTTCCCATTAGATTACTGTAATTAATGCAATAACAGCAGATAGTGTTTGGGAACAGGGCTGGCTACCTCTCGGCGGAGGAGGGCTTGGTGCTGCTCGGAGGGATGAGCAGCGGCTCCTGCATCACAGCTTTGCAGCTGCTCAGCCCCATCCATACCTGGAGACGCTCCCTGAGCTCCATCGCTGCATCTCTGATCCCAGAAAGTTGGGGTGTCACCTCCCCTATAAAGCTTCACACAGATTTGGCTGAAGATTTATTTCCAGTAGGAAGAAAGCAAGCAACCCAAAATGCAACCAAGCCCGTCTCTAACGCACCCAGAGGGGTCTGGGTGAGTGACAGGGGAATAGATGCAAATGGTCCCTCTGCTGGGCGTGCATTTTTGGCTGCCACAGCCCAAAACCAGCTCCAGGGCTGAAACTAGCCTTGGACTAGGGGAGCACCTTGGGACAAAGCAGTGGGTGCTGTAAAATATCACAGAGAGAGTCTCCCTGCCTCCAACCCCGCTAATCCTTCCGGAGGTGCAGTTAATTTCCAGTGGACAGAATAGCACTGCAGATATTTGCACCACTGCGTGGCATAAATGCTGCCTTTTCTCAGAAAATGACCAATTTCTCCCTTTTTATCCCCAGTTTTGCCCTGCAGACAAAAAGCACAGGCATTGAGCATGGCTGCTGGGGGCTGTCCGTTCCAAGGGCAGGGGAGGGAGGATAAGAGCAGTACTGTATGCTCCAATACAGCCTTTACACATTTTCCACCACTCCTGTTTCCCCAAGTATCTCTAATTTTAAACAAAACTCGTCACAGGGAATCTACACTCTTGGTCTAGGAGTGGGTCAGGCTCAATTACCTCCAGGAGGGAAGAAAAAAAAAGAGAACCCTGCACAGATTTCCCTGCAGTCCTCTTGTCCCCCCTCCGGGAGAAGACCCCATTACTCCATTCCCTGGGTCCCGGTAACAGCCCATGCCATTCCCTCTGATGCCGACGAGCAACGGTCTGGTGAAACCAGAGTCATAAAACCCATCCCTCGCCCTTAATTGAAGGCGAGTCCTGTGCAGATCGCTATCTGAATCAAAGTCCCCCCGCTGATGTATGGGCTGGGCTGTGTGTCAGGGACTCTTTGGTGGAAACAGCCCCCTTGCTGTTATATGGCACCCAGGGGAACTGGGGCTATCGGCTTCCAGGCCTCTCGAGTCCTGGGGGATTTACGAGAGTCAGGGGGAGGCTGGGAGCTGCAGCACATCTGTGCTCCCCCTCATCGACACGTAGGTAGCAGGGTAATAGGTGCTATATAAAAGCCCAAGACTGGGAGAGGGGAGATATGTATCTTCAAGGAAGGAGGAAATTTAGCAGAAGGGTGAAGTAAAATGAGGGGGAAAAGAAGAAAAAAAAAAAAAAAAAAAAAGAAATAGGCTTTGAAATCAAAGCCCTGACTGATCCCGTCTTGGTGCTGGGAGGTGGCCTGGGGAGGAGACGAACAGGGAGAGGAGGGCTGAGAGGGGAAACCTGCCCCGGGGATGTGGATGTGGTTATTATTAATACATCTTTTTGGCGGGGCACAGCCAGAAATCAAAGCAGGTTGGCTCCTGAGCTGTGGCAGAACCAGAAGTGCCTGCGCTGGTGATTTCCAAGCAGGTCTCCTTAAGGAAAATCAGTTTGGCCCCAGCCACTGTGAGTTCTTCTGCTTAACAGGTAGCCCCACAACACCGATATTCAACAGAGGGCAGAAAAAAACCAGACATAGGCTCAAATTTGGAGTGAAGGGGAGAGCATGTCATGGCTCAAAATCCCCAAAAGAACAAAGCTGTGTCCTGGTCTTGGCCCACAATATTGATTTTCTCGCTCGCTGGCCAAATGACACACATATACCCTGGAACATTACTGCTTGGCATGTACTTCTCTCCAGACCCCATTTTTCTAGCACATTCAGCTCATTTATTTTTTTGCCTTCCGTGCAATAAATCCTGCTCATTCTCTAAGTGCGATCAAAACAGACGCTGCAGTCTGCTGCCGTTCCCCAGATTTCTTGCCCGTGGGTGATCTCTCTCCTCTATCGCCCGGGGACCCTCTGCAGCTGCCACGCTCAGCCCCGACAGAAACCTGCCACCTTCCACTTCAGGCATGGAAAACAACATTTCCCTTTGGAAACCTCATCAGCTGCCAAAGCAGAAGGGCTTGGAAACAACCCCTCTCGCTGCGCCTGCATATGTTCCCCAGCTGGAAGATTTGCAGTTTGCATGTCAGCGGCACTGACCCCGCTGCGGCTCCCGCGCTGGCCCCCGCCGCCGGCGTGATTTGCGGCACGCTGCCTGCCCGAGGGTCGCTGGCTGGGTGGGAAGGGAATTAACCTATTTGTAAGGATGAGCGGGAGAATTGCTGATCTTGGTTTTCCCCTCTCCCTCTGGCCCTGTGAGCAACGCGCCTCCCCAAGAGATCTGCAACAGCCTTAACTCCTCCGGCTGAAAAAAAAAAAAAGCACAAATTGTGATCCTCGCTGCTGGGGCAATAAATATTCCCCGCTCCACCCACCCACCCCTACAGCAGGGTTGAGAGCCTGCAGGTCAGCCCAGACCAGCTGAGGATGCTCGTAGCTCGCTGCCCTGCTCTCCTCCAGCCCCGCAGCTCACAGCACTGCCTGCCACCGCTTTAGGATGGCATCCAAATCCTTCAGAGCCAACGGCTACAGCTGTGCCAGGAGCAGAGGCTCTGGCTGTGCCAAGGGAAGGACCAGGAGTGCTGCCCTGCCTGTGGCTGCGGGGAGATGTTCTTGTGGTAGGAAGCAGGCTTTTGGCGGGGTAGCTCCGTTTTGCCTGCGCCGGTTGCTAAGGGCAGCCTGGAGGAGCTAAGCTGCAGGCAAACCCTTGAGGATGTGGTGAAATTATACAGCTCGTTTGATGAAATCATACCCTTGCTGGCAAATGAAAAATCCAGCAGCGCAACAAATCCTGCCTGGGGGGCTCTAGGATTAGATTAAAAACACAGCAGCCTCTTGATGCAGAGCGCCAGTTCGGTATAAAACTCAGGCTGCTGGTTCGCAGCTGCCTGTTTCTCTGGGGAGCTGCAGATTTTGTGGCGGATCAGGAGTCGCCTGCCCCGCTCCCCGCTCCCGGCTGGGGCATCGCCACTGCCCCCCAGGCAGCACCACTCCGCTCAGTGCGGGGGCTCTGGCCAATCCAGCACTCGAGGCCTGTGCAGTGTCCAAGGCGTGACCCCAGACATGTCCACAGCATCCGAGACACCCACAGCACCCTCGATGGGCTCAGCACAGCATCCGAGACACCCACAGCACCCTCGATGGGCTCAGCACAGCATCCGAGACACCCACAGCACCCTCGATGGGCTCAGCAGCCTCAGTGCCTGCAGCACAGCACCCGAGATGCAGATGCACAGCATCCAGGACACATGCAGCACCCTCGATGCACACAGCACAGCACCCAAGACGTGCACAGCACCCGAGATGCACGCAGCACAGCACCCGAGATGCAGATGCACAGCATCCAGGACGCATGCAGTGCTCTCGATGCCTGCAGCACAGCACCCTCAGCGCACGCAGCACAGCACCAGGAGCACACACAGTGCCCAAGACGCACAGCACCCTCCGTGCGCACAGCACAGCACCCAAGAGGAAGGCTGGGCCCGGCGTGTGGGTGGCTCTGGCTCTCACTAGAGGGAAGCAGTCTCCAAGAGAAGCCAGACGAGGATCTCTCTGGGCAGCTGGAGCTTTCCAGGCTGCCTGGAGAGGGGCCGTGAAGCAGCCTTGGGGTGTCTGTGCTCCCACCCTGTGCGAGGCACTTCCCTCCGAGCTGCCTGGCATCAGCCTGGCCCTGAATCTCCCCGGCACTAGCCAGGACAGAGAGAGGCTTTGGCAAGAGCCATGTAGAGTCTGAAGGAGAGCTGGTCTGGGTCTGGCACTATTTTGGGTTGCTTGCCTCCCTCCCATCCTAATCCCTGCCATCCTCAAAGGCCGGTGTGTGCCAGCATCACTCACCCAGGGACCTTTCTCCGGGCGCTGCGGACCCTCCACCTGACTCCAGGTTTAGCTGAGTCCCGTCTCACTCTGATCACATACCCCTGTTTCCTTCCGTTCCTTATTGCTCAAAGTCACTGAAACTCAGTCCTGTGTGGATTAAAGCAGGAATGGAAAGTGCTTTGAGACCCAGGCCACACTAAGCATTGCTCAGAGGTGGCTTATACCAGCACAGAAAATAGCAGCTCTCCTAAATTTATTATAAAGCGCTGCACCCATTACAACCCAGAGATAAAACTGCAAATCCCTTTGCTAATAGCAAGCCAGGGCAGGCAGGCACGGAGGAATAGCATTGATAAATACATCTTCCCACTGCATCAGGGCTTTCTGTAGGAAAAAATAACTGTGGAGCAGCCGAGAAGGGTGTAACTGGCCAGTTAAAGATAGCAGCACAGGCAGAAAAGCAGAGAAATCAGGCTTTTGCCTTCTTTTTTTTTTTTTTTTCCTCCAAATCAATTTGATTTGGGATGAGTTTTAGCTGGGACATTAATGTTTTAAAAGCTTCGTATCTTTATGAAGAGTATTCCCCATACTTATTACATAGACGTGCAGATTTTATGTCGAGACACACGCATATACAAACTACGGTGTAGTTATGTTTAGAAATTAAACATAAATACCACCATTCTGAATAGGTTTTTTTCAGGAATAAGGGAACAATTTTTTAAAAAGACGGTATAATGGCTATATTAAGGTATCTAGAAAAATATCTGCTAGGCTGGGCAACTTGTTATATAGCCAGTTAATGGTATGATAGACAGATAGACCAGCCAGAGGGCTAGAGTATAAAAAGTTACAAAGACCTGATGCAAAATCCCTTTCTTAAACATTCAGCTTTACATCTAAATGCTGTGGTTTTTCTGAAGCTTTATGAAATAGTCTGGAATAAAACCAGATACTTTAAAAATCAATATGGGTAGATGGTTCCACTTCCCCTCTCGCCTTAGGGAAAGAAAGAGCCCAGTGAAGGAATAAGTTAAATTTTTAAGGAAGTTTGAGAGAAGTTTAGATTTTGAAACCCCAGAGTGCTTTCTCTAGGCTGATTTAGGGGAAAAAGCTGAGTTTCTGCTTTCTCGTTTGCGCTCAGAGTGACATTTTTGCTGCTCATCTGCCAGGGCAGCGTCTCTTCCAGCTGAGATCTGTGCAAAATCCCTCTCGGCACGGCCGCCTAGTAGGGGCTGCTAATTTGGGTGGCCCATTTGTGATGTCCAGTGCTTTCAAACAGCTCCCCGTGTGCTCCATGTGCTTCGGCAGCTAAAAGTTTTGCTAAAAAAACCCGAGATGCTAAAATACTCTCAGCGCTCTCCTGAAAGAGCGCAGAAATAGCTGAATTAGCACAGCCCTGAGAGAGGTCGCTAGGACCTGACCTTATTTCGTGACAGCTATTTATCTAAAGAGACAGGAGATCACCCAAAGCTTAACTCCGGGCAAATGGCACAGCAGAGCTCCTCCTGCCTTGCTGCTCCTTTCCGTGAACTTGGTGGTTGCCAGAAGGTATCACTCGGTGTGTATTTAGCATCCTAAATATCGTACTGTTAATCAGCAACAATAAATGGGAAAATATGATTTAATCTCAGCAAGGAACTCCCGTAGAAACTGTGTTTTCTGGCTCCCAAGGCATTCTAATACAATATTCACCTAAATCACCACGTTTAGGCAACCATCTGTTACAAGCACTGCTTAATATAAATGGCTCAGAAAATTCGAAGGGGGATTCAGACTCCAAGTCTCTCCCAGCTGTGAAGGGATTTATCTCTCTGAATGAAGATCCAGTTTAATTTGGGGTCTAAAAGCAGATTTGTTCCATGAGGAACTCAAGTGGGTCACCCAAAGCAGCGTTCTCTTCATCCCTGCATGTAGCCCCTTGCCTTAACACCTAAAGGTGACTGGTCTCTACCCAGCTCTAAGGTACAGACCTAGAAATGGGTTTTGGAGCAAAACTCAGCAAAAGAGGAAGGCTGACTGCTTCAGATGCAGTTTAAGGCATCGCAGTTGAATTTGGGCTGAGACAGAGCCCTTCTGCAGCACATTCCCACCCTGTGCCTGCTCTGAGCCACCCTGGGGAGTCGATCCAGCCAAAAAAATAGTCATTGGTCTGTTCAGAAAGGTTATTTTTGGCAGGATCGGCTCCTTGAACCGGTTGGTGTTCCGGCCCCTGGAGCACCAGAGTCTGCAGGAGCCGTGTCCCCAGGGAGAAAGATGGACCAGGACTTCTGATGCAAACCCATGGCCGCGCTCACTTCCTCCCGCTGCAGCTTTCCCGTGTGACCTCGGGGGTTTTTGGGAAGCTAGTTTAGCCTCACAAGGCTATCTCCCTGCCGTGGGCAGAGAGGAGCTCCCTAGCTCCGACCCTACCCCAAACCCCTCCTTGGAGAGCCCGGCCAGCCTTCAGGGCTCTCCCTCCCCACCTCAACCTCTTTTCCTCTGCTTCTCACATCCCAAGTTTCTTCCCATCGGGCTGAGGATGCTCGTGTTGCGAGGCCTGTGCTACATCAGCGATCTAACCTAGCTGATACCCAGCCCAGCAAGCTTACGTGTAGCTTGCGCTGAGCTTGCACTTTGCACAGCTCCCAGCAGAGCAGCGGGGATTCCTTCCCCAGCTCGGATGTCTCCTGGGGAAAGGAGCAGCCACAGGGCCTGGCATCAAGCGTGCACTGGTCCTAGCAGTTGATTAGGAGCAGGATGTTGTCCCTGCAAGGAGGAAAATCTAATGATGGGGCTGGGGTGCCACATCCTTACCCTCTCGCATACAAAGGCAAAGCTGCCTTCTTCCTCACGGGTGTCCGAAAAGATCCCCTGAGGTGCCTGGCCCATTGTGTTTTCAGCCAGCATCATACCCAAAAAGCTTTTGGCAGCCTTTTTTGGAAGATATGTCCCAAGTTATATACCCAAGCTGAGTTTGATGCCTTCATAAACCTTCTCCCTCCACTTTTTTGCTTCTTTTCACCCAGCTTCGGCCACAACTCACTCTCTGCTCTAAGCGCTGCTGCGTGTTTGCTTTGGCACAGAGGTTGCATGAAGGAGCTCTCCTTCGTAACAAACATGGCTTGCGTCTCGTGGTTGGGTCCCAGTGAGATCTAACCCATCTCCAGATGAAAGGCTCCACCAAGGCTTATCTGTGGCTACGTGTTTGTGTACAGACCACTCTTTCCCTGTTTTGGCCTCAAATTACCCAGGCACACCAGCAGACACCTCTGCTACAACCTCACCTTCGTCTCTCCAAGCTGGGATTTGTCCTACCTGCCTTGCAGCACAGACAAGTTGCCCTGGGCTCCCTTCGGAGCCATCAAAGAGGATTCACAGCCCTGGGGTGACCAAGCCCTCATGAGATGGTTGCAGGAAGGTGCCTGACCCCACCAACCCCCCAGAAGAGCCCAGGGCAGATTTCCCCGGCGGTGCAGCCAGCACAGCCAAGCACCCATGGGCTCTTACCTTCCACACCGATGCTCTGGATTTCAGCACAGCAGTATTTATAGCAGCCCAGGCTATTATATAACAAAAAAGGCCGATTTCACCCCCGCTAAACCCAACCCGAAAGAGATGCGTGGTCAGAGTTTTGTCAAACCCCACGAGCTGTGTTTGTCCCCTGGCTCAGCAGCGCGTCTCGCAGAAAGAGGAAATGGTTTGGAGGCTGCTACTTTTTTGGTTTGGTTTTTTTTGGGTTTTTTGGTGTTGGTTTTTTTTTTCAGATGAACCAAGTGTAAACTAAATGCTGACATGAAGGAGCAACAGGGAAGAAGTTTTGCACTGAGAGAAAGTTTAGCAGTGGCCGAGCTGTTCCCACGAATGCTCTTCTGCAGGAGGGGATCCGCTTTGCTGCAGGAGATGGGCTTTGTGTATGAAATACTTCTGCAGTGGTGCCTTCAGGTGCCCAAACATCTTCAGAGACAGTCTGCAATTAATGCTGGAACAACTAGCACTGGGATTAGTCTTGCAGTTAATGCTGGAACAACCAGCACTGGGATTTTTCCCTTGCAAAAGCACCAGGTGATTTCTGCAATCAGGCATCTGAGAAGAGATTTTAGGTTAAGCCCTGTGCTTTGGAAGCATGATTGAGAAAATAATTTCTTCTTAACCAAGGGCTTGCTCAAAGCCCCCACCCCCCAGAATTGGTGCTGACATCAGGGTTTGGACTGGGGGCTTAGAGCAGACTGGAGTCATCTGGCTCTGGACACCCACTGCAAACCCACACAGAGCACCTGGGTTCTCCCAAATTCTGCCTAAGAAATAAATAGTCCTGTTCATTTTCCGAAGTTTTCTTTGATAAAGGACGAGGTCACTGAGAAAGAGCACCTTGAGGTAGTCACGGAGCAGCCCTCGTGGGGCTGGGCTCATTACCTGCGTGATGGAGCAGGGAAGGGAGCTCACTGCAACACCCAGCTCTGCCAGCTGCCGGGACACAAACCCACTGCAGAGCTATTTATCAGCCAGCACAGGCACTTGTAGCTCAGCCTAATGGGATTTGCTAAGCAGAAAATCCCCAAGGAAGGGAAGAGAGCAAAGGAGAGGGGACACCCCATGCCCCCCATGATGGGGAGCAGCAATGCTGCAAAGGCAGCGCAAGAGCAGCCGATGGCACTTGCAGCATCCCTGGCAGCCATCGCCTAAGCTCACCAGAAGGGTTTCTGAAGAAATACTTCTCTCCCTACAGCTTTGGGATCAGGTAATTTATGCTCAACAGCAAGCCTTAAAGAAAATCTGCTAGCAGCCATTAACTCTGAAACAGCTCTCCCCAGGCTCAGACAGCTATAGCGTAGGAACAACCCACTCAAAGCATTTCCAAGGGATGCAGCATACATCTGAAATGAAATTCAGGGAATATGCTGGCCTAACAGCTCCAGCAGCAGCTGTAAGAGGGAAAAAAAAAAAAAAAAAAAAAAAGGATGAACCACATAGCTCAGCCCTTTCACCTCCCTTCAGCAAACAGTTACACAGCCTACAATGTACATGACCTGCTCCAACCACTGAAGCATCAGAGAAAAAAATAAAATGCTGTAGTAAAAGCACTTCCTTTCCCCCAGCGCCTTGCTCCTGATTAGCCGTATCAGGGTGTACCCTGCTGAATTTAAAGGGACTGTGGTCAAATAAGCGTGTTGAGGAGGTGTCTATATAAAGGTGAGGCTTATTTGCTATATAAGTGATGGAAATAAAGTTAAGAAAGCTTGCGCTGGAGGTGGAACTAGCTCTGCTGCAGGCAATAGGAGCAATTCTCCTTATTGATTATGTCTTCTAAAGGTGATGTCAATGCAAAAATATAAAACATAACCTGGAAAAGATCACTAGGAGAGCTTAAGCAGAGGAATGTGATTGCTGCGGGGGCCTTGCTGTTTATGCTCTAGGCAGAAAGTTAGTGAGAGCAGAAAATAAATCCCAGCCTGGGAGGAGGGATTAGCCGGAAAGCCATCTAAGCCCAGGTCCCTGCAGGACCCTGATGGCTGGGTTGTCTCTGACCGTGTTCTCTGTGGTGGAAACTTGCAGCAGCCACAGATTTAGAAATTACCTCCGGACTTGCTGTTTGCCATGACCCGAGCTTAGGAACAACGTTTTTCACCCAGGTCCCTGCTGTGCTGACGGTGAGGGGTCTGAGGATGGGGTCTGCCAGTTTAAGTAGTGCCTAGACCAGAGAGAGTATAGCCTGAGGTGTATCAGAAAGGTTTTCTCAGCTCTGCCAGAGCTGCAGAGTTTCCCTGAGTGCCAGGCTCAGCTGCTCGGGAGCGGCAGTGGCTTGCACAAAAAAAAAAAAAAAAAAAAAAAAAGGTTTATATCTCCCATACACAGTCAAACCGCCCTGGCTGTGAAAGAGGAGAGCTCTGAGCCCAGAACCACTGTGCCGCAGGCTTTGGCATCGCTAATGAAGAGAAAAGCGACAGCTTCAGCTGCCAAAAGATCTGCGCTTTATTTTTAGGGACTTTGCAAGGCAGAAAGGCAGCACAGCACAGGCAGCCACTGGGTGGCAATCGCCATCCGGCTGCAGCACCGAGCCAGCACCCCCGGGACCTGCTGAGCATCCCTCCCCTTCACCCCACATGCAAATGTCGGAACATCTGGTAGCAAGGACTTACAAAGATAGCCCTCAGCTAAGCAAATACAGGAACAGGGTCTCAACCAAGCTGCCATGTAGTTAAAGCTTTTTTCTTTTTTCTTTTTTTTTAATTATTATTTTTTTCAATGCTCATTTGCGTGTTGCAGTTCACCCTGGTGCATCTTGCTTGGTTTTATCTCCTGTCTGCAAGTGCTGTGCAGCGTGCAGCCCGGCCCAGTGGCAGTATCCCCATCCTGCTGGGGAAAAGTGGCCCTTATATAAGAGATACTGTCCTTTGAAGTGTCTGAATTATCCTTAAAAAAAACCCTAGTTTACTCTCTCTGGCTGCTTTGAGCAGGGCTGGGTGTCTCTTGCATGTGCCCGGGGCTCAGGCTTGCCAGCATCCCGGGAACACACAGGCAACGCTCGGGGAGGGGATGGGGGGGGTGTCTCTGAAATGAAGCCAAGGCATTCGTGCAATTCCCTCCTGCTCTCTGCAGGCTGGTTTGGGGTTAGGGCCGAAGGGCTGGAAAGGAAATCTGCGGTCTGGGAGACTAGAGCCTGCTCAGGGTGGGAGCTGGAAGCAAATTCATTGTGCTTCTGACACCGTCTTCCTTTGCAGCCTTGGGTAAATCCCTCCGTGTCCCCTGCCCTCTGTTCGCTGCCTACGCAATGGGGACACCAGCACAACCCTGCCTCGGGGAGGTATTATGAGGACAAGGGTATATCCGAAATACCCAGAGCGCTTAAGCTGCACTTCCAGCCATTTTTTTTCACGTATACTGTGGAAGAGCATCGTTTAGACCCAAAGACCTGATGATTCAAGTCTACGTACTCAAATGCAGCAAGCGGCAAACCACTGCACGGACCTTTGGTTGGGTTGGCTCTACCCAGGTCCCCGCTGCAGTTTTCAGAGCTGCTTTACCACCAGAGTTACCCTGAACCACACTTGATAACAAACCTTCAAACGCCACCTTCATCCCTGCCTCGCAAAAGACGCTTTACCCAGACCTTGGCTTTTGTAGCCCAGGCTGGTTTTGGAAAGCCCCAAGATGTTGTGTTGATGACCACGGAGGAGACCAACCCCCTGGACCAGGCAATCTGTCCCAAAATGAGCACAGCCACCTCTTCTCCCTCTCCCCAAACCACTGCCCACCGGGAAGGAGGTGATGGGGGAGCATCACTCCAGTGCCAATGAGTAAGACGCTGTGGTTCCCCTCTGGTTTTGTGGGGCCAAGCACCATGGCTTGCGATGCTGCGATAGGTCCTGGGGCTCGCCACTGCGGTCGCTGCTGAAGAAATAGCTGCAGTGGTAACGGGGAGAGGAATCGTAGCGGGCGGTGAAGAGAGGAGAACAAGGGCACTGCTACCACGGGAGAGCAAAAGGTACCCGGGACCTGGGCCTGATGGAGAGGGAGAGGTGGGGTGATGGTGCAGGACCATCTCCAGCGTTGCTGGTGCTTATCCAAAACCAGTTGCCCTGAGGGAATGGTGGGAGACTGGGAGGGAAGGGTGGGTGCAAGGAGGGATGGGGAGGAAAATTGAAGGAAGGGATGAAAAGATCAGGACAGACTCGCCGACGGAGCAGACGATCAACTGGATGTTGCCAGGAGCAGGCAGTGAGGGGGGACCAACACCCCATTTCATTTTAAGGAAGGAACCAAAGGCTGCCAGAGCCACTTCTTCTGGGAGGTGATTAATGCAAACATCCTCCAGTGTGGCGGCCAGGCTGCTGTCTCATTCTGCAGGCGGTTGGGTTTGCCTCCAGAAGAGACGCTCCCTGTAGCAGATGGCCCCGCTGCCACCCTGAGCACACAAGGCAGGAGATTGCCATCGGCTCGGTGCTGAGAGCCCATTTCTGACTCCAAGAACAGCATTAACCATAAAACCATCTTGTTCTTATCGGATGAAGGCAACGAGTGAAGAATTTACATGGGTGCGGCCTTCCCAGAAAGGGTGAAGCTGATACCTCAGCTCTCCATGCTCCTGAGCACAAATATGCTAATCCAGCCATCAAATTTCTCAGGCTAATCATTAAACAGGAAAATGCCTTTACAGCTTACAAGAACTTCACTTGCTGCCAACATCTGCTCCCAACACAACGCTGCCAAAGCTTCCAGGAAACCCTCTCAGCCTTTTTTATTGTATTTATTAAGTGCTGTAACTCAATTCTGGTGGCACATTTTAAGCAAGTGTCTCAGGAGATTAGAGTCTTGTTTTTAACCGTGCAAATGGCCTAACAAGTGTTGGGTGAAAGAGATGTTCAGACGTGAAGGAACTTTGTTCTGCTGGTTTTCGAACGTGGATATGCAGATACTCCACCACAAGAAGCTGGTGTTTGGGCTCCCCAAACTCAAAAGGCCACCAGGTTGACAGGAGGTGGTTGCAGTGCTGGTTCCTGTCCAACATGGCCACCAGATCCTTCCAGTTTACCTCCAGGAGACGTTACCCTAGGTGGCATCAGCTGGTCGTGGCTACAGAGATGCTTTACGGGAACCAGGAGCTCTGTGCGGCTGAGCCGCCGTGCCCATGTGGAAGTGAAGGCCCTGCTTCAGTTTCGCACAGGTGGAACCAAGAACAACAGGAGGCACCGACACCGAAAGTCCTGTCTTGGTTTCAATGGTGAACCACATGGTTTTGTTGCATTGTTTTTATTCTCGGCCCCAAAAATTACTCCAACCTGGTTATTTCCCCCGAAACCATCATGAATCAGTGTTCAGCCAATCGGGGCAGGGCTCCTCACCCGATATTCCGTTCTTCCCTTTTATGGTCATAATCTGGCCTCTTTGAGGAGAAAAAAAAAAAAAGGTGAGAATGGACCGCACCAAGATGCGGTCGGTCGGTTCCACATGACAGGTTGTCCTGTGACCTTCTCCCGTCGACACCGCAAGGCCAGAGAAGGGGAAAAAAACCTCATCAGGCGGAAGGTGATGATGCTTGTGGGCTCAAAAAAACAGAGTCCCGGCAGGCATCTGAGATGATGAGACATGGAGAACATTGGCGGATGTGCTGTCAAACACCCTGACCGCCTGTGCTAATGAAAACCAACTAATTGGGGCCCAGGAGAACAGTATTGGGCACCATGACTGATGCTGGTTGTGGTTCTGGGAAGACTTCCAAGGCTTGGCTTTGAGTTGGACACATGTTGCTCTTGTTGTTCAACTGACATGGGAGAAAAATGCTAACAGAGAGACCTCGGTCCAAGTGAGAAAAGGCCTTTCTCCTTCCCACCCATAATCAGGGGAGCAGATAGACACTGATTCCTGTTTGGGGGGGGGGGGGGGGGGGGGGGTAGATGACATTTACAGACCTCAGTCTCAAAGCTCCTGGGACTGCAATACCTCAAGCCCGCATTGATTGATTTCACGATCAAGCCCTGATCTGAGGTTTGTCTGCAAATTCACACTGCAGGTCCTGGTTGACATACAACAGAGATCAAACCCCACCACCAGGTGCCAACCCAAACCTTCTCAAAATTGAAGATGTTTGGATATTCAGGTGTTTTTTCTGAGCCCCTCCTGTTTCCCAAGCAAGTCATTACACATTAGTCTTTGCTCATCTTAACCTGAACTCAAGATAACTAACGAGCCATAAAGCAAACCTCTTTCCCACTCTGACCTTCAGCATCCTTCCTGGGGGACCTTTAAGGAGCACTAGATTTTGTTCTCCCCAGCATCAGGATTTGCAATTATTTGGTCTTTTCAAGTGGGATGAGCTAGCAGAAGCAGTCATGAAGAATCAGGAACCCAACCACTGATCTCTGCTTGGTGCAACTCCACCAGGTCCTGACATGGTTGCCTCCATCTCAATCCACCCACCAGTATTTACCGTGCAGCTGCGTGCTCTTGCCTTTCAAAAAATGCAGACTATTTCACAAGCAGAATTTCTCCTCGTAGTCTGCCACTCTTAATTCCACTCTCAGATGGAAAAAGAAAACAAATTTCTGGAAGAGGAAAAAAACCGCTGCTTGAAGCAACCTTAAAGCAACGCTTGGTATCTGTCTCACCCTAAGCTTAGTCTAGGGTAGCCCTGTGAGTTCAATAATCTCCCAGGCAACATGTTTATTCCCAGCACCCCTATGTATTCCCTCGTACAGATCATATTTAAGAGTCCTCTCCTGACATGAGCACGTTCAAGTATTTGGTTAGAAGGCAGATTCCTCTGCCAAGAGAGGGAAAAAAAAAAAAAAAAAAGAGGTGGCGTTGCTTAAAAAAGATTTAACGAATGTCGAATGTCATGTTGGGCCCAGTTTGAGTCTTTGTCATGTAAAACCCCTGGAGCCAACGTAGTGGTATTAATGAGCAGGGGAACGGCCTCTGAGTTTCATCACCCCTTCTAAGGCAGCACAGTCACCCCAAAGCTGCAGAGGAGATCTAGTTTCTCTCATGTGCTGCTTCTGACAGCCCCATCAGGTAAAATTAGAATGCGGGAAGTTTCAGGAACAAATTCTCAAATGTGCTTCAGTTGCAAGAAGAAGAAATTAGTACCATGGGGAAAATTTCCTCCCAGGTTGAAACTCTTGTCTTGACAAATGAAGAGAGAAACGCCCTGCCGGGTCAGAAGTGTAGAGAGTGGGGAAGGACGGAGGAGACCAAGCATTTAGTCTCCAAAAATCTCAACCCAGACTTTCGTGACTCTTTGTACCAGGAGTCTGAAGCAAATCACTTGTGCAATTTCTACTTTCTAATTTCTGCGTATTCGCTCATTAAAGGGATGCGGCGACAGGAGATGTAGGAACAGAAGGAGCATTTCTGGGCATCCGAATCAGCCCCAAGACTCATCTGAAAAGCCTGCGTAATGTCGCTGTATAAATTCATGAGCCTCTTCCTCTGGGGAGCTGTGCTGTAGTGCCAAAAGATATTGCAGAATTACAGCAATCAGAAAACAATAAAGAGCTTGGGAAAACGCTGATGAGAGAAACTGGAAAAATTAGGGTAGTTAGAAAGACAAATGAGAAGGAATAAAATCCAGGTATTAAATAATTGGTGGGAGGCAGGAGGTAGATTAAGAGCTGTTTTCATGGCTTGTACTCCAAGCACAAGGAGTCATTAGATGAAAGGAATAAATGGGAAATTAACCCCCCCACACAAAGGGCAGCGCTTTTGCTTGGCAGAGGTAATTAGACTGGGGAGCTCACTGCCACGCGCCCCTTCAGCTGAAGGCACCATCTGAAGAGGTTCACGTGAATGACAAGAAAACCATGTGCTACCGCATGAGCAGCGCGGAAAGGGCTTTCAGAAACTGAGCCTTCCCCCGCCCTCTTGCTTTTTTTCCTTTAAACATCTGGAGGGAAGCAGCTGCCGGACCACAAGACCAAAGCACCAAGTCTTGACGTTGGCCAAGAGAGACCTCAACCATGCCAGGGACTGCTGATGCCCACGCCAAATCTCCCCCACGAGCCTTAACCCACCACATCGCAGAGATATTTTACAAAAAGTCATCATTCATCCCTAAGGATGACCTTAGCTCCACAGATTCCTGGTAATCCAGTGTCACGACGGCTCATTAATGTTTAATTCCGGATTGGGGGTTTGCTGCTATCAGTGCACAGGGGAGGTGGTGTTCCCACTGAGTCTTGATAAGAGATACCGCATCCTACTACAGGGGTTAAATAATTAGGGGTTAAATAAGAACAACACGCTATAACTGATGGAGGTTTAGGGCCTGGCTTACACACTCCTTGTATATTATGGTTATAATCTTATAAAACAAACCATATTCAAGAAGCAAATTGACGGTGCCTTCTTGCAGAGCTGGTTTAACAAGACCAGAGGGAAGCGCGGGTGGTTTCTCACCACTTTACGATGAGTTGTACGATTTTTTTTTTTTTTTTTTTTTCCCCCATATATCTCCAGCTCCTGGAGTCCTGTCATTACATCAGAACCGTTCTTCCTTTTTTTGAAAAACAAGAACTGCAAAGACGCTCCGAATGGAGAGACAAAGACACAAAAGGGTATTTTTGCCGAGATTATGCTTTTTAACACAAGTAATCCTGGGTTCTCTGGGATCTGACTTGTGGCGTTTTGGAACTTTCTGATTTTTTTGAATAATGACTGACGCTGGCAAACGCAACATAACATGATGGCCAGCAAGATAAAATAACTGGAAGGATTAATCCTGCTTCTTTAATTCTGCCAAGTTTTTTAAACTGTTTGACCTCTGGAAGGCAAACACTCGAAAGCGAAAATAAAAGACAAGACAAAGGTCACTTATTTGATGCTGGAAGGAGGGAGGGGGCAGAACGTGCTTGGTATTTCCCAAATACTCTCCCAGAAGTTTTCTGAATGGTTTGTCAGACTTCTCAGCAACACCCACGTCCCCAAATATCTTCCAGCAGCTGGCATCTGTCCAGATCCACCGCACGGGGATCCCAAACTGGGAATGCCCAGCTCATCCTGGCTCAGCCCTGTCCCTGCACTGCAGGTTGAAAAGGAGATTTCCTTTCCACTTCATTGCAGCCCCTCCGGGTGAACAAGTATTTCTAAGGGAAGAAGAGGATGGTTGCAATCTTTCACTTTCCTTTCCAGTCTTCCTACCTCTCCTAACGTCAGGAAGTGACATTTGAAGGAGAACAGCCCAAACACTAAGGACCTTGACATTCAAAGCTGCCTCGCAGATGTCCTTCTCTAAACAGTATTTTTAGTTCAGAAGCAGTGTTCCCGTCTGTTTCTTCCTCCTTTCCTATAAATTTAAAAACTAAAATTCCTGGAATCTCATCTCCTGCTTCATTCAAGTGACTCGCTAGAAAAAGTGTTGAAACACATAAGCCACAGCTGCTTTGCAAGTGACCATGGGCTGCAGTTTTAAATCTCATCATGTTTTGAGTTTTCCTCCCCACTGGTCTCATCAGTTTGCCTTAATAGTAAAGAGCAATTTTTTAGCAGCCAGAAGTACTAGAATTTAAGATTAAATTTTCCTCTCTGTTATTCCCCTCTCTCCAATCAGCAAAACATTTTTCTCTAGGCTAGGAGAAAATGTCACGCTGTTGCATGGTTTATATCCCAGCCTTGCAGGCATGCTGACGCTGTTAAGGACATGATTGAAGCAAGGTTTTCGAGATGAGATATTTTTTCTTAGCTCATAATCCATGCAAAAAAACACAAGCATCTATAGATGTGCCTGATGACAGCCTGAGCATCTCACCCATCTCCCTAGGGTGCCACCGGGTCTGGGATGAAGATAGGCTTGGGTGCAGGATGTGCTTTTTTATCGACTGGTCTGGAGCAGGGCCACCCAACAAGCTTCGCCTTTATTTTCAGTGAGTCTTTTTCTGCAGTTTGGAAGGTTTCAGACAGAGCTAGTGTTTCCTCAAGCCAAAAATAGGCTTTAAAATGCCCTTGTCTAAATGTCTGACTTCAGGGCACATGCCTAGAGCTGCTGCGAAAGCCGTGGTGCACCAGAGACACGTTCTCCCCCTGGCTGGCTCGGGTCAGCAAGTGGAAATGCCAGTAAATCCAGGGAAAAAGAATAAATTGATGGGAATAGGACCCCAAAAACTGTGACGCACCTTGGTGTAGCTGTGTTTAGTGAGTGACTATCCTGCAAGATGCTGTAAATCTGTTTCATTGGAATTAATTAGCCCTGCTTCTGTTTTAAGCTGGATGAGCATTGATTGGAAGTGGAGAAACTCCTTATAATTATTCTCCCCAATACTCTTTAATGGCATTCAGGATGGTTTTTTGCGGGCTTGCTCACTCCTTTCATGGGAGCATCACCCGGGTGAAGGCCCTGAGCAGGACAGAGGCTGAGCGGAGCCGTTTGCTCTCTTGCGAAGGACCTTCACGCATCGGTGGGGTTGCGTTTCCTTTCTGGGAGGGCAGGCAAGCGGCCGGGCAAGCCGATGCCAAGTGCACAGAAAAGGGTATTGCACAACGCCGGGACAACGCCGGCTTCCAACCGTCAGGGCTGCGAGGCGGCAGCAGCAGCGGCAGGAGAGGACGTGCAAGTTGATGCCTTTTGCGGCCCCCGGGGTCTTTTTATACTTTTAGAGAAGTTGGGCTCATCCTAAGTTCCTCTCCCACAGATTGTTCCTGTTGTTGTTGCTGCTCTGACCCCACAGATCATGTGGCTCGGTGTGACCTGGACGCAGCAAAGTCGGACGCCGGGAGCTGCAGGTGCCCTCCCCACGCTGGGGGACAGGGGAACAGTGGGGACAGGGGTTCTCCTGGCTCCAGCATCTGGGTGCTTTTGCCTATTTGCCATCCTTCTCACTCTGGGTCCATCCCTTTAGGGAACTCCGTCCCCCTTTAACTTCCTAAATATGAAGCGTGCTCTGTTTCTCTACCAGCTACCTTGGCAGCTATGCCAGGGAGCGACTCCAGCTCCAAAATCCAAAAAAATTGTGCACAGGTAGAGAAAAGGGGTCTCCTTTCTAGGGGTCATCCCTTGAACGTGCTTGGCACGAAGGTCAGAGCCATGTATAAGGGTGAAGCTCTCCCATCCAGAGTCTCCTTTAGCTTTTATCTGCTGCATCGTGGCCTGAATCCAAACCCTCTGTCATCTGGATGCAATAAACCATCATTTATACGTGGGGCCCAGTTTGCTCAAGGGCTCAGCCAGGAAAACAAGCTGTAGCCCTGCTTTAGCTCACGCCTGGACCTGGTCACTGGTTGTCTGGCCAAAGTTATCCACTCTTGGCCCCAGGGATTGCATCAGGGGACACCAAGCTGGGGACAAAAGGGACAGCACCCGTGTTCCCTCCTCCTTGCTCCCAGGAACACACCCAAAGCCTGGCTGACGTGGAGAGCTTTAAAACCCAGTGCCAGGACAGTTAGAAGCATCACTGTAAACGCTGTAAAAAAGATCACTAAACAGTCAATTAGGCAGGTCACTGGGAAGGGTCTGCGGCAGCAATTCCGCACGTGCTCTGTTCGGAGCTGCTGAGCTCGGGTGCTTTTTCCGAGGCTGCTGATGCCAGTGGGCAGCGATGGATCCCGTTCCCCTCGTCTCTCCTGCCAGCTCCCTGGAGCAAAGGGTGGATTTTTGTTCTGCTGTTTTTCTAAGGGACAAAATCCCGAAGTGGGGAAGCATCCTTTTGACAATGCAATGAAAACCCTCCGCAGAGAACAGACCTGAGTCTGGGCCCTACAGACATAGGCACAAACCCAGCCCAACCCCAGCGAATATTCTAAATTATTCATGCCAGTGACTAGTTTCTGAATTAACTCTATTGATTCACAGCACAGGTCCTGCTGCAAACCCCGAGCAGAGAGAGCAGCCGGTGAGTCAAAAGAGCAAAGAGTTTGCTCAGTTATATAAGAAACAGGATGGTGAATAATAGCAGGACTCTGACCGTGCCATTACATCTAGAGCTGGAGCACGTGGGGAAGGGGATCAAGGTGTGCAGGGAAGAGGGAGAGCGTGAGGACAGAGCCAAACCAGCCCCAAACCATGCGAGAAAACCTGCAACGAGAGGTGGGGGGGGCTTGTTTTCTTCATCTCCCGGCCCCAAATTGAGCCAAAAGAGCCAGTGATGGAGATTCTCTTGCCCAGTGCACGGTCCAGCTCTGCAGAAGGCAGCAGACACCGCGAGCCCCAGCCGGGATCACTCACTTATCTCGCTAGCAAGGTTGTTCAAGCTGCATGAATTTATAACAGAAAAAAAACTAATGGAAAAGTCATGAAATCATAACTTTCAGGGTTTGGAGCAAGGGGCATGGAGATGGGTCCCAGGGGTCCAGCCCCTCCTTGCAGAGCGGGGGTTGCACTGAGCCCCCGAGGCTCCCCATCCCCTGAGCGTGCAGAAAGCGCATCCCAAAGCCAAGAGGAGCTGCATCCCCGGCCGGCCAGAGCCCCCCCGCTAATGCACGGTGTGCCTGTCTGGTTTTTACAGGCCCTTCAGCCCTTCCAATGGTGAAAAAGCAGCTACGATTTTGGGGAAGTGGTTTTTCACGGCCCTAAAACTTTCTCTGGAGAGAGCAGCAGGCAGAGGGAGGGCTCCTGGCTGCCATCCCTGCACCCCTGCTGAGGCTGGATGCGGCCACGGGAGCTCTGCCGGCAGCAGGATGGAGGAGGAGGAGGAGGGCTTTTAAATTCCCTGTTTTCCCCCTTTTGAGGGCATGGGCTGCACAGGGAGTGCAGCTTCTCCATCCACGTTCCTGCCTTCACATTTCCTGGGATGCACATCCCTGGCAGGGACGCAAGGTCTCACTCTCCAGAGCATCCACCTTCGCTATCCCCGGCTGCAAAACAGGGCTGGTGCTGGGGAGCAGGCAGCACCCCCTCTGTTACCTGGGGCTGCTGCCCCATACTGGGCTCCTCCATCATCATGGAAAATCCCACCTGCTCATATATATATATTATTTTTTAACATGTGGTTTTCACAGTGACTCAGTACAGGCTCTGAGCAGCCCTGTGAGCAAAGCCAAGCTCATGTCGGACTCTGTTTTTAGTCAATCAGCCCTAATTAACCCTGACTGTAAATGGTTTTCAATGGCTGTGGATTCTTCCTGTTCATACGTAAGAATATTTCCACTGTTCACTTTCCAGTCTGTGGTTGTTATTTCTAGCAAGATATTTTCCCCCATGATCCTCAGACACATTTTCCAGAAGGATTTGAAACTCCTGATTTCAGAGATTGCCTTTGCTTGCTTAAAAGTCATCTTTCCTTTTTGCAAGCCGTGCTGTCGTATTTATTACAAACAAAAAAGCATGTTTTTCGATGGCAACTACTAAGAATAAGTGGCTAAAAAGAAATCTCTACACTGAAGCCACTTCTATCTTCTCTTTTTTAGTAACATTGGGATTAAGATATCTGAATTTTGATAAAAGTTGGCAGCAGTAAAATAAATCCCAGCCTCCCTATAGGATCCTCGGTACAAACATTCACACTTTAAATGATCCAGAGGGTTGTTTCGGAGGTGGAATTTAAAAGAATCCACAAAGAGAAATGTTTTCAGCCCCTTGAAGTGCAGAGGAAATATTGAATATATGCAGAGGGAGCGGTTTGGCTGGGTAAGTGCACAGCACCGGGGAACGCAGGATTCATGGCGCACGTAAAGAAATGCACAGTGGATTGTCCACATGCCTTAATGGTGCATATAAATAGATAAAACTCTGCTGAATTTGTTATTGGCGAGCTTAATCTTGTCTCAAGGAGTGTTTGCTGTCTGCGGAAGGTTTATGTGTATCGCCTGTTAGAGTGCAGAGGGTTTAACAAGCTTATCGGGGGGGGGGTATTATATAATTGATACTGTGCTATTGCTGGATATATGGCCCCACTGCACAGCAGCCCGGGTCCCCCAGAAAGACCAACAGACAGAGTGCGGTGGTGCTGAGCGAGCAGCACGATGTTCAATCATCTCCCATCTTTATGGGTCTGCCAGAGCCGCGGGCAGTCATGATATATTCATCCAGCTTCGGCCCCGGGCTGGCTCTGCTGGGACCAGCATCGGGATGCAGCGTCAGGGAGCGGCTCTGGACAGACAGACGGACACCCTGGCAGGGACCCCACACCATGGTGGGGATTTGCACCCTACCGCAGTCCCGCAGCCCGCACGGCAAAGCAAACCCCGGTCGCAGTTCAGCGGCACTCGGTGCCAAATAACCCCCGTGTCCTCGCTACCACCTGCCCCAGCACCGCCGCCGAGAGCAGCCCTCGCCTGTGTCCTGGCCGGGAAATCAGTCGGAAAATGAAAATTAAGTTTCCCTAACCATCAAAAATACCGTGGTGAGGCTGATTATTTTAGGTGATCGCTCCAGCCAAGCAGAACCAGGACTGGGCTGTCCCCGCCTTCGAGCAGCACCCACTGTTCTCTCACCCCTCTCTAGCGTGTTTCCTGCCGTCACCCAACCCCGGCGATTTCTGGGATAGTTTTTACAATTAATCCCCAGCTGGGTGGGATGAGAGAGGGGCCAACATCGTGCCCAAACCCCCTGTCAGCACCCAACATCCTGCCCCAGCTCCCCATGAGCACCCACCAGGAAAGGTGATCAGTACAAGGCGTCACGTGCAAACGTAGCTAGAAATTTTCTTACTTTCTTACAGGCTATTTTCTTACAGGCTCCATTATTTCAATGCAAAGCTTTTTCTTTCCCCCACTGTGGCTTCGTGCATGCAAGAAGCTGCGGTGAAGCCCTTTCTTGGGAAAGCCGCCTGCGTTGGGGGAATTTTACAGGGCAGGCGGCCGGCACAGAGCTCTCCCCGTGGAGTGGGGGAATGGGGAAACGCTCCTGAGATGCTGCACGGAAAGGTTGAGCTATTTTTTAATTATTTTTTTGTTGCGTGGTTTTTTGGTTTTTTTTTGGTTTCAAACTACCTCCTGGCTTTATAGGAACTCGTGGGAGTCTTTCGGTGCGGAGCATTTTCATTAAGGAACAAGAATCCTGTTTTCTTACAGATCTTCCTCACCACCAAAACCCAAAGGGAAGAAAGAAAATTATTACCCAGGAGACAGCGAAAACAGGTCTTCCTAAATATGTGTTTCTCAGCTGGCTGCTCCTTGCAAGGCTGCAAACAGCAGGGACAAGCCCCCGGGTCCTTTGCAGAAAGGATGGGGTGGAGGCTGTGATGCTCCAGTCCGTGAGCCCGGCTGGGATCAGCTTCCCAGAGCAGCATCTTCAGCTCCATCTGAGCCAGAAAATGAGATTTTGTACACGGGAAAAGGCCCACAATCTCTGTAAGCCATCCCTGCAACACACTTCTTCACATTTCCTAATTGTCTTTTTGCAGAGGTTATTATTGAGTAATGCCTATTTTGTTGAAAAATTGCACCATAAACAGCCAACGGGGAAGGAAATAAATAATTGCTAATAAATGTCAGAGTAGATTAGCAAACCAGAAAGGCCAAGAAAGAACAACTTTTTTTTTTTTTTTTTTTTTTTTTGGCTTGGAAAATAACTGCGGGGTTCTTGCAAAGATTGTATTTAATGAAAACTATTCCACTACCTTGCAGGGGAGTTAATGCTTTGTCATTTCCTCAGAGTGGGTTAAAATACTGTCTGATTCCTCCACGGTCTGCAGCGAGCCTGGAAAAGAACCTTTTCTTCTGTAAAACAAGGAAAAGAAGTAAAAAACTGATGGGTTTCTTCTGAGCACATAGGGAGCTCAGAGTCCTGGATTCAAAAAGCTCTACCAGGCTCCAACGTTGGGAAATTCGGAGGGTTTATTCAATTTACAGAGTCTGAAATTACATAAGATAATGTGCATCTCACCGATATTTAACAAAAAAATATGCTTCCATGTCCCTTCAAAGCAAAGCCAAGCTGGGGAAAATAGAATTTAAAGCCTTAAATAAACTGTAGAATCGTATATAAATAAAAACCAAAATAAGAAAAAAATCAAATAATAAAGCTGAAAATGCTGTAACTTCGCAGACAGTTGGCGTTTGGGAGTTTTCTGCATCTCTGACACCCTGGGCTGTTCATCCCCAGCCTGACCCTTTCTGGAAGGAGATATAATGTTTGATTTGGCCAACAGAACCCTTCAGCTGCCCCTTTGATTTAAAGACTCATTAATGCTGGTGCAAAGCTGCGCTTCCCAGACTGACTGCTGAGAGCCGTAAAAGTGACTTATGGAGAAGGGGAAAAGGGAAAAAGAGAGGAGAAACCCCACTCGTCTCTGTCCATGGACCCGCCAGCACAACCCCACTCTCCTTCCCAGGGTGTTGCCCTTGCTGCGAAAGACCTGGTGCCTCTGGTTTCTGCAATGACCTCGCTTTCAAAGTTCAGAAAGCTGCTTTCTTTTTTTTTAACAGTATGCAAGGAAACAGCCCAACATGAGCTACTTCAGCACAAATCCTGGGCAATTTTTTTTCCTTTTCATTTTCTCCTCTTTACTCAGCAGAAACCCATATTTCCTTGCTCTTGTATTGAAGAAATAAAAACCTCAAGAGCATAGAGGATGCAGAAATTAATAGCTAACCCTTCTCTTATTCCTCGTGGCTCCCCTAACTACTGCCAGCTCAACTTGTGGTTGAGATTACAGCGATAAATCACAAGCTGCTCTTTGAAATAACAGCTCTGATTTCACCCAGCACAAGGAAGAAGGACCGACGGGTTGTGCAAGGTTGGGGGGACGGGGCCGTGATGCTCCCCTGGGCTCAGTGGTGGGTCAAGGGGACCCAGACAGGACCACACACCTTCAGGCGTGGCACTACTCATAGCTCATGGCTGGAATCATCAAAGAGAGATTTCTCCCTGTCCCAGCTGCCATCTTTAATAAAAGCCTGGAGGGCTTGAGCATCCTCTCAGGGCAGGACGGAGCTCAACCGATTTGCACAGATGCAGTCAGGTGTCACAGGGGGATGCTGGGCTGGATGCAAACCCAGATGCGCTGCACCAGGTGAGGGGGTTAAACCCTGCGGTTTTCATCTCCAAAAGAAAATCTGTGAGTACAGCATAAGTTTATCACCTCTGGCCCCCAAGAAGGCAGATCGTTGCCTGGGTGGTGAGCCCCAAAGAGCAAACACAGGTGATGCATAGAGGTGATGGTGATGGCCCACCGAATCCGTGCACGAGAGCTGCCAAGCTCCCACATTTCTCCGGCTGAGCCTCCCTGAGCAGAAATAAGCCTTTCGAGACGCTCAGCTCTTCCGTTAACCCGAACCAAGTTTCACCTTATATTTCGGGATCTTCTGAAACTCTCACCGCACCCCTATTTTTAGCCCATCCTCTCTGTCCCAGCTGCTCTGGCTGCGAGACCCTCGCAGGACGCCTGTGGCCAGGAGGTATTTTTAGGTATTTTTAGCCATGTCCATCTGCAACAGGCCAGGCTGGGTGAAGACGTGTGTGGTTTGAGCATCTGCAACCAAGACCAGCCGGGCAGGAGGAGGAGAAACGGCTCCAGGGCTTTTTGGCCGTGGCCGGGGGAAAATGTGGAAGTGGCTCCTCGATCCTGGGGTCAGGGAGGGTTAAATAAAGAAAAGAACTGCTATGGCCGGTGTGTCTTTTTGGGTGCAGCTGAGTCTGAGCTCACCAGTGGGATGTGACTGTGTAGGAGGGGGACCAACAGAACAGCCCCATGCCCAAACCCATCCGTGCAAAGCCCTAACAGGGCAGAAGGTGAGGATAAGGGGAGGCTTCTCCTCTGCAGTACCACACACGAGTCTCATCCTGCACCTCCCAGCTCTGCCACAGAAACCTCAGCATCGCTGTTGCATTGCCCAAGCCCTGATGCAACTCAGGGTGCTGGGGCTCACCCCCCCATCTTTGCTCTCCTGAGGGGCACCCATGGAAGATGCACAAAGCCAATGGCCTCAGCACTTCCCCTTTCTCAGAATAAAGCATGATGTTTTTCCAAAAACAACAGCAACAACAATAAAAAGAAAACAAACCCAAAAAAAGCAATGGAACTCTTACTTTTTTTTACGCCTTTTTAGGTGAGTTTTTCTACTTTTCGGGTGGGATTTGGGAAGTTGCCACAGGTTTGGTAGCTTTCGACTTCGTGTTTTCACTTTTTAAAGTCTGCTGTGGTGACTAATATCTGCCTGCCCGTATCACACTACCTTGCTCTGGAAATACCCACCGGTACACGGAAAATTAAAAAAAAACAACTCCAAAGGAGACTCTGATTTCTCTGAAGGCCTCAGCAGAGTCCCCAGAGGCCAGCAGGAGCCAGGAGCCCACAGGGTGGGTGCGGGGCAGCACTCAACCTGCCTCTGATGTTGGCGGGGTCCTGAGCGGCTTCTCCAGCGGTGGTGGCCAAGGCCAGTGGTGATGCCTCCAGATACGGACCTGAGCCATGGCCACCTGACCTCTCTGGTGCTGCTCCCCCATCACCCAAACTTCACTGAGCCACCCAGGACTTCATCTCCCACCAGGCAATGTGGGTTGCAGCCTGGCATCACCGTCACCATCATCGGTTCAGGGGATGACCTCAAGGTCCTTGGTGGAGTCTCCACCACAAGACTGGTCACTCAGAGCCACCCAGCCCCAGCGTTTGCACTGTCACCCCATGGGCATCACCCCATGCCGTATCACACAGGGTCCAAGCCTGCCGTGACCCCACCGCCGGGCTTTTGTACGGCCGCACTGTGTCACGAGGGCTGCTCTTGCCCTCTCCTGCACATTTCCTAGCCCAAGAGTGTGTGCTCAAAGCACAAAGCTCGGGATTTATAAATAAAAGAAATAAATAAGGTCTTTTTCTGTTCAAAATTAGCCCTGGGCAGACAATGTGTACGCGCAGTGAAAGACTCGGTTTCCTGTCTGTTTGTCGAGGCTCCTAACAAGCTTCCTCTGTATAACAAACCCGGCCGGAGGGCGGAAGGGGTAAGGACCGAACTGAAACATGTACAGTGGGATTGCACAATAGCCCTGGCCACTGGCGGTCTCCAGGGTTCGTAATCCGGGGGGATCCAAGAGTTTGGGGGTGCAACATCCCTTCTGCACCCACCTACCCGGGGTAGTTTAATATCCCCAGCAAGCCATTGGCTGCATGGGACTACACCGGGGAGGCGCACCCTCTGTCCTGAAATAGTTCTTTGGATCCACAAATGAGTCATTTAATTTCTTGACCAAAAATATCTTCCTTGTCAGTGCATGGGTCTTAATAGGAAGAGCCGGGCGCCGTCTGCGCCGGGCGCCGTTCAGCGACGCTGCCCTGGGAGATGAAGCCAGCGCTGGAGGATCCGTAGCCCGGGTGATGTCTGGGAGGATAATCCCTGCCAGGAGTGTGGGAAGAGCAAAGCCAGCGCCAAGGATGATGACGCAGCGTTGTTCTTGCGGTATTTCTGGCCCAGCCAGAAGTGGGAAGTATCAGAAATCTCATGAGACGCAGCTTGGCCTTGTGAGATTTCCAGCTATTTTGCAAACACCCCCAAGGCCTGGATTTGTCTCTGACCCGTTTTTCTCCCTTTTTTTAATGCTTAGCCCTGTCAAACTCCTCCTTTTGCCCTAAGGGGATGCCCACCTGGACACCTGGCTCTGACTCGACACCCCAGCACGGGTACAAGGACAAGGCAGGAGCAAAGAGTTAATGCATCATCCCACCCTCCAAACTCCTGTATGAAAAAATGGTGGGGGAAAAAAAAAAAAAAAAAAGATGAGGAGCCCAATGGTATTAATAACAGCAGTAAAAAGGAAATATCTCTCTCATTCACTGGCATAGTCAAGATGGTAATAACAGCCATCCTCCCCGGCTCTGCAGCTTGTCTGGCACAGTGTTTATTGAATAAGCAAAGTGTGGGATGCAAGGGAAGCTCCTTCATTCACTGCTAACTCTGTTAAGCACATAGATGGGTTCTGCCGTCCCCAAGCTCGTCTTCTGCATCTGTGTCCAGCAGGTTAGGGCTGCAGGAGCACGGAACAGAACCACCCAGAGCATCCCAGGGACAGCCCAAGGGAATCCACGCTCCCAGCAAGCAGCCGGAGTACCAGTTGCCCTCCATCGGGGCGTTTTTATTTCCTTCAGGCCTAAAGACATTTAGGCAAACTACCTTTTTGAGCTTTACTGGGGATGAGCAGAGGTTGGAAGATGCAGAATTTTTTCCAATTTCAAAGAGAAATCCGCGGAAAAAGTTACCCTTCACTGTTTACTCTGAATTTCAAATGGACAAAGATGCATAAACGCTTTGATAACTCTTAGCCTGCTTCTGATGGGAGGGTGTGTCATGGAGCCGATACCCAGTTTCCCTTTCCAACACCCC
This sequence comes from Athene noctua, assembly GCF_965140245.1. Classification (NCBI taxonomy): domain Eukaryota; kingdom Metazoa; phylum Chordata; class Aves; order Strigiformes; family Strigidae; genus Athene; species Athene noctua. Next base: position 24,784,805 of record NC_134045.1, read on the forward strand.
CCTCTGAGTCCCATCTCACCCGTGCGGACAGGGGTGCTATGCATGCAGACGGACAGATGAGGCTGCAAACACTCAGTTTCCTCTCCAATTACATTTCTGCCACTTCTTCTGAGCAACCCAGCCCTTGGAGGGGGGAGAGACGATGACAAAAAAGCAGCCTTAATCCCAGCAGTGTTAAGCAACCAGCCTGCTGCAGGGCGCAATGCAGTTGTTTTGCAGGCGTCCCCGCCGTGTGTAACGATTGAGTTGCAATGCTCCCTCAAAACTGGGGACCCACAGAACCACCCGCTAAGGAGCTTTGCAGCAAGCTGATGCGTTGCAGCCCCGATACCCAGGCTGATCTCTCTTCTCTGAGCTTCTCTAACTCCTCCTGGGAGGAGAGGGACCTGCAGCGGGACACCCCAATGGGTGCAGCTTGGCACAATGTGTTGCACCAACCCAACGGAGCGGGGGACAATTTATCCAGTCAGTCCTGGAGAGGTCCCCAGAGACCCTTGGAGGTCCTGGGGGTGCCTTTGTCATTGGCAGTGGCCATCAAACACTTAATTCTGCTAAATTCTTTTGAGGTTACCACTGGGGAGAGGGTGAGATGCTGCTGGAAGTGGCCCAAAACCAGGCAGCCTCCCAGGAGGAGGGAGACCTCTGGGCAGCACGCAGGGCTCAGCAAGATGGGGGCCCTTTTGGGGTCCCATGCACAGAGCCCGGGCTGGAGGGATGGACAGCACATGCGGGAGCCACAGGGCCATGGGATGCTGTTCGCTTTCTGAGCAGAGGGTTTGCAGGTGCTTCCTCGCTGTCACACCGCCCGCAGCACCGGGAGCCACTCGAAGCCCGCGGTGGCTCAGCCGCCAGAAATAACAGCTGGACAGGTACGAGCTGCGAGAGTCAGATGGGTGACAGCCCGGGGAAAGGAGGAGTCATCTCTGCACAGTGAGCCCTGGGGGTTTGCAGCTTCGTTTCCCGAGGAAGGGGATGCACGTGATTGTGTCTGCACATCTACCTCGATGTCTCAGCTCTACCTGATTTCAGCAACTTCAGAAATGCTCAATTCCTGCAAACCTCCTGGAAACAACAAATATACCAACAGCAGCGATGAAGGAGGGGCAAAAGACCTCATTTTTAACAGCTTCAAAAACGCTCAATTCCTGCAAACCTCCTGAAAATAACAAATACAACAATAGAGGGGATGAAGGAGAGGCTGAAGCACATGCTCAAACCCATTACTAGACACCAGTGAATCCACTCACAAGGAAAAGAGGCTCGTCAGCTCACAAGCCTTTTTGCCCTCCGAGGTCTCTCTGCCAGCCCTGAGAGAGATGAAACAAACTGAGGGGTTTCAGGTCGAGCCAGGCGCTGACAGGAAAGCGGCTCACGCCCGACTTCTCTCTCGATGAGATGTAAATGAGCCCTGAGGCCTCCAGCCTGGGACGGACCCCGTCACCGTCAGTCACCAGGTCTCATCGAGTCACTTTTTCTGCCAGAATTTCTGGGAGGAAATTCTGATTTTTAAAGCAAGGGCAGCCCCCGGGCTCAGCATCCCACAGCAGGAAACCAAAGAGTTGAAATCTCAGTGAGAGCAGCGCGATGCAGGTTAACTCATTCCCGGCAGAGGCCCAAGTCGAAATTCACACCCACGGCTTGGTTCGTTGTCAGAGGGAAGGGGTCTCATCCCAGGGATGTGGCTCATCCCAGCAGGAAAAGTCCTCCTTGCCTCTTTAGGGAGCAGGACGAGAGCTCGGTCAAGCAGAATGAACATTTATTTACTGGATTTCGCTTTTCTCTGTGTACGGGTTCTGTGCAGAGGAGCTCATTTCTTTTGCTTTTATCTATTTTTCTTTTCAAAATTTGGTCTTAAGCCAGAATCCCTCTCTAAGTCAAGATACAGGAGGAGGCTGTAACAAAAGCACACAATAAATGGCTGCACAAATGACAGGGGTTACAGGACAGGGAGGCATTTTCACGGCTCGTTTCAGTGAAACTCCAAGTTTTCCCAGCATATAAAACTGAGAGTATCTCTCAGCTCAGGGGGAAGAAGCTAGGGATTTTTTTATTTTTTTTTTTTTTAGCTTAGTGGATTTTCAAAGCCTAAACACTAATCTTTCGCAGGCAGTGGGGCTATTTCGGAGCCAGCTGAAATAGCCGTCGCACCTGCAGCCTGAGAAGCTGAAGCGTGTGATGGAAAGATGCTGGTTTTGGGAAGAATTGAGTCTGTCCCAAACCCACCCTGAGAAAAGCTGGTTGAACATACAGGGCAGCAGGGCTGGCTGAAAGTGGCTCTGATCCCATCGGCCTACTCTTCTGGCCAAAAAAAAAAACCAAACAAACAAACCAAATGGCTAAAATTGCAGAAAAGAAAGGAATAGGGAAGATATGATCAACTGGCAAATATTTCCCATCTCAAGAAAAAAAAGAGGTGTGCTAAAGTCAGCTCAGCAGCGGTCCATGGGCCACCATGGGCATAATTCCCAGAAAGCCAGGATTACCACGTCGTGCCCAGCTGATCGCTCAGGCTGGACCCGAACATTTGCAGCTTGCCAATAAAAGAGAAAACAAATGCTACAGTTCATTCCCGTCCTCCTATTTTAAGATCTGGCCCTGCCCTGAACACCAGATCACCCCTCTTGGCAAGACTTGAACATACATCAGTGACAGCCACGCAAATCAAGAGTGAATTATTAAATTCACGAGGCTCGTTTCCAGCCTTACCTCCACCAGTCGTCCTCCGGGGATGATAAGGCACACGGTAGCTCAAGGGCCAGGTCATGATGCATCAGCTCCTGCTGAATGGTTGTTTGGAGATGAATGAAATCACGGCGGGGCAAGACGGTAACCGGCGTGAGCGGCTACGGATGATTCAGCCTTTGGCAAATAAACCTTCAGGCACAGGCAAGGTTTGTGTTGGTCCTGCGCTTGGGGTTGACGCTGCTGTGCAAAAACACTCCGTAGGCTGCCAGTCATCATTTCTACCATTTCTCACTTTAGAAATAGATGGATATAAACTACATCGGTTTCATAAAAATTAGGGTGAAATCCTCACTTTACCACTATCGTGCTTAAGCGTTGAAAACTGAAGCGTTTAAACTACTCGAGAGCCAAAGTTAGGAGGGAGGATGGGAAGAGACACAACAGCCCGTGCAGCAATGAGTACAGCAACCTCCCTTCCTCCAGCAACTCTAACTGATGTTGTCAGTTTACTAGAAATATGAAATAATTTCTGAACAAGACAAAACCAAAGCCAGGTTTTGTTTTCATGCTCCTACTTTCACGTTGAGGGCTGCAAACCTGCAGCGTTAGAACCCTGCATTGAAAGGCCGTTTCAGACTCGTGGCAATAAGAGCTCCAGGCTAGGATGGGTGTTAGCAAACCAGCCCAGACAGATGACTCTGTCTGCTACTCAAAACCCTCCTGCAATGCCATCTCTTGGCTTTGTGGTTCATCCTCGGGGTGAACAGCTTCACCCAGAAAGGCTGATAAGGGGGAAATTAAAAAGATGGGCTCCTCCATTCACAACCACCTTGGAGCACATCTCCCAGTGCTTTTTCTAAACACCCCAAACCATTGCCCTCCTTGAAAAACCAATGTCCCCTGAGCCATCACTACTATATATTTCATGAGAGGACACAGCTCCCAGGCTGAAAGGCTGCACAGCCAAAGAAAGGGGTTTTCAGGAGGTGGCTGATAGTCCCAGAGGGCTCGCACCGATCCTGCCCCGCTCCACGATACAGCTCAGCTGGGGCTCGGTGTTTCTCCTGGGGGAGTTGCACACCGTGACTTTGACTGCCCGGCATGGCAACCTGTAAAGCCCCTTGGTTTCTCACAACCCACGGCGAGGCTATAATTATACCAGAATTTCCAGTCTCTTGTAAAGACCGAGAGTTTCCCACATCCACCCCGAGGGCAGAGCCATGCAGACTGGGCACAACAGGTTCATTTTCCCCGCTGTGCGTGGCCTGATGCTGCCTCCTGCCTCATCTCAGCCCCACGAAAGGAGACTCAGCACCGTCACTTGCTGCGGCCAGGAAAGAGGAACCGAGGCAGTGCCGTGCGCCAGATGTGCTCTCAGGCTCATCAGGAGGAAACCAGGAGATTCCCCCTTTCCCAGGAGCGATTCACACCATATCCTTCCCAACGGGGTTACCCCATTCTCCTCCTCTCCTCTCCTCTCCTCTCCTCTCCTCTCCTCTCCTCTCCTCTCCTCTCCTCTCCTCTCCTCTCCTCTCCTCTCCTCTCCTCTCCTCCATCCACCTCTTGGCCATCCCTTCATAGGGGCTGGCTACCATAGCCACGAGCCAGTTTAGGGCATTAAACACACGCATGGGGAAGAGCTGTGCTGGGGGCTATGACCCACCACATTGCAGGCACAACCTGAGGTCTAGGCTGTCCCTCAGCCACGAGGTTTTGGGTTCAGCACAGTAAGATTCATCTGCCAGGCTTGCTCCTTCCTCTCCCAAACATCTACTGACAGCTGTTGGGTGTAGGACCTGGGCTGGGTGGAGATTTGGTGGGCTTGGTACAGCAGATGTTCACCCTCCTCTATTGACTTCTTTCCGCCAACTCGTCCTTCACTGCATCAGTAACGAATCTTTCCGTTCATCTATCCTCATCCCTCACTTTCCCCCACCTTCTCCATCTCCTGCTTGGTGGTGAACACCACAGACCACCCTCCCCAGATTCTCAACCACAAGACTCCTTCCTCCAGGCTCTCCTTGCCCTTGCTGGTGACACCACAAGGAAACATTTTCAATTGTCTTTTTTTTTTTCCTTGCTTGAAAGTGCAATCGAGTCATCCCTTCTCCACCTGAAAACTCACTGCCCCAGAAGACAGAGCTGCGAGGCTTTGACCATCTCTTTGGGGAGGAGGTCTCCTCCAGACCTCAGCGGCACCCTGGGGAAGGACAGGAGGTTGCAGTGGTGGTGAGCATTTGGGAGCAAACAGAAAAAAAAAAAAAAACAAAAAAAACAGAGCAGGAACCTGGGTAGAAGCAGCAAAGCAAACCGGCAAGTTCTAAATATTTAGGATTTTTACAAAAGAAGTGTCCAGACCCTCCTCCAAAATAAAACCAGACGATTTTTTTCTGGGGCAGAGGTGTAAAAACATTCCCTAGACTGATCCCTCTATTTTCTAGCTGTGCTCACTGGAAGACCAACCTGCAGATGCGCTGCCTTCTGCACCCTGAAGCCGTGTCCATGAGCCAGATATATCTCGGGGAGAAGTGGTTACTTCTCAAGAGAAATACAGAACAGAAAGATCCAGGCGAGGGAATCACTTGTTTCGAACCACCGTGCTGCTTCCACATACCTCGGCCTCCCCACCCCACACCTCCCCCGGGGGCTGCAGCACCCGGCTGATGGGGACCTGCTCTGCCATCGCTGTGCAAAAAATGGGGAAACGCTGATTTTGGTAGGAACCTCACTGGGAGCCTCGAGAAGTTTCAGGTCCCAGGGTGGATTTGCGTGGCATTGTCCTATAGTGCAAGGTTAGTCATGGATTGGGGCTGTTTGGTGTGGGAGGAGACCTGGGCATCCTTGGATTAACCAGTGCAGGTGACTTTGCCGGCATGGAGACACCAAGGTGATGTTTGGTGGCCTCTGGACACGGCCACTGCAGCATGGCCTGGGTGGACACCTAGCTCCGGTGCACCAAGGCATCCGATGTCAAGGAAATGTGTGTTTCCTTTATGGCCTCGGTGAGCAAACAGGTTATTACTCAATTACATCTCCAGTTTCTGGGCTGGAGCTCAGCACCAAGCTAAGAGGTAGATACAATCCCCAATCACAGCCAGATCCAAGCGCCGGCCGGGTTCAGATCAGCTGGAGGCTGCCTGGTGACCGTGGTTTAAAGGACATCACTGACCTCACCCTCCCGCTGGGTGACAGAAATTGCTCCACACACCTCTCCCTGCCCACTCGGCTTGCGGGCGAGGGCAAACAGGAGAAGTCCTGTCCACACGTTTTGCTCTCCAGTGCAACAGAGACTGTCGCTGCCATCCTCAATCCCTCAGCCTCAAGTTACAAGATACAGGCTACTTTTTTTTTTTTTTCTTCTTTTTTTTTTTTTTTTCTGAAAGCAGCTGAGCTCACAGTTGGGCTCAGCAGCACCCAGTCTTGCAGCAGAAAACACTACATATGTGAAAGCAGTGCAGGATTCATGGGAGCAGCTCCCACACCCTCGCACCATTCTCCAGAATCTTTTTTTTTTTTTTTGCTCACTGCAGTGGAGATGCAGCTGATGAACTGGGGCAAAATTCCCTTTGAAGCCCATCAGAAGAAGAAGCAGAAACCATAGCACACTGGGGATTGATATTATTGAAACCTGCAGCTTGCTTTCTCCAAAACTCAAAATCATGTTAGCATTTGCAGTTCTCTGTAAAACATCCAGCACAAGTGAGGAAGCTTTACATCAGCCATGTGAACTCTCAGTGAGAACTGGAGCAACTCTTCTGAACATCCAGCTACTCTCCATATTGTGAGGAAAAAAAGAAGGAAAAGAAACGTTTCTTCAGCTTGGAGTATTTTTTTAATTGCCGCGTAATGAAGATCTCTTCATCCAACATCCTGAAATACCCTTTTGTTTTTTACCGTTTTCATGAATGTTTCATGACTGAGTCAAAGTTCTCCCATGTTACTCTTCCGAAGAGCAACAAAATCCCACGTTACCTGGTATCTGGGTGGCTTGTGACTCACACAAAAAGCTATCCGACTGTATTTTATGGTCCTAGCCACCTCAATACATCAGGGTGTCTGCATTATTTGCAAGCACTAAGAATAGGCTCAGAGCAGGACACAACATCTAGGTGCATGCAAACTTGTGGGGAAGGGAGGGGATTTCAGCCTGGACCTTGGTTTCACAGACTTGGTCTCATACTAAACCCAAAAGACTGACACAACAAAACAAGTATCGCCACGTTTCTTCTCGTCCCTGCGTATTTTTGCAGTTGTGGCTTGGGTGGAGCCTGTTTTCATGACCTTGTATCTGTTGTTACTGCAAAGACTTGCAGGAGGAAGAGGTCATCTGTCAAAAATGGATTCAGAAAAATACGTGGCTGTTGTGCTTGCTGGAGTTGGGGATCTTCTTTTCTCTGCGTGAGACCTGTCTGCAGCCAAGTCTAGACTGAGGAAACCAGGAGGTTGGCTGCTTCCCCAGGCTCAGATTCTGCAGCTTCAGCCTCCTCATCCTCAGCTCTTCCCACCACCTACTCCCTTTCTCAGCCAGCCCTGACGCAGCTGCGATGCCCGGAGCTGAGATGCCTTTGGACCATCCCTCCCCTCCCATTGCCTGCACAGGTCTGATTTATGAGATCTGTGGTCTGACGCCTGAACCAAGTCCCACCAGCCACGTAGGGTGACCATCCGAAGCAAGTGTGAATTGAAAGTGCCACATAACACCAGTTTGAGCACTGGGCCGTCACACAAGGGTGCAAATCCTTTGAGGTCCACCAAAGACAACTCTTGGTTGATTGTCCTGTCAGGCTTCCTTCACCATCCCCTCCTACACCATCACTGAGGTGTCTTTGGCAGTAAGACCACCCAAGGGGGTACAAATCCCTTGGAGAGGGAAGTCCAAGCCCCCATGGAGCTGTCCTGCCTTCCTGAAGGCAGGGAGGAGATGTCCTGCCGCTGGTGACCACGCGAAGAGGAGGGTGCTTCCCATATTACAACACGCTCGCAGGAAGAGCCCAGAGATGCTCGTCGTGGACAGGCTGCTGTGCTGAAATGGGGCATTGAGCAATCAAACCAGTTGGAAACCCTGGTGTCTAGAAATAAAAAGTGACTGTTTGTTTTCTAACGCCTGTAGGGGCCGGTGGGGGCCCACGCCAAGGGGCAGCAGGTTGGAGGAAGCAGCTGTAGCTGGTTTGTGTTGTATTCCTGAGCAGTTCAACTGTGAGCTGGGACCTGCGATTGAATTGTGGTCGTCCCTCTGCACAGAGCACTTGGCCTCCAAAGCTGGATGGAGATGCCTGCCAAGCTTTTCCTATTTCTCCAGGCTGAGCTGGACTAAAACTCAGGAGTTTTAGCTGGACCAGACTTCACCTTCCTTCTCCCCAGTCCAGCCAGTCTGTTCTCCATGCAGGAGACTGGTCACCAGGTAACTCCTCACACTGTATTTCAAGTGTGTATGAGGGATGGGTAGAAGCTGGTTGTCCTCACAGACGCTGAATTCTGCTCCCGAAGCCACACACAGTGGTACTCTTCGCAATTGTTGAAGGGCACATCACGGGAAACTACTGAACCACATTAAAGAACAAAATTGATAGAGCTGCAGGATATCACCAGGCTCATTTTCTCCCAAGGAAGATGCTTCCCACTGGCAAAACTGCCTTCCAGCCATGACAAATGTCAGGAGTAAGCTTGGCTTTGAACCCAAATTACACCCCAAGTCGGTGAGCAAAACATCACGTGGGGGCTGCAGTGTTTATCGAGTCCTTTGCAGCACGCAGAAATCAAAGTACTTGAGTTGTAAAGACATCTACCATGGAGTGATGTCTTTACATCAGAAGACCTTAGAGAAGGGGTTGATGGAAAATTCCCCCACGTTGTCTGCCCTCGTCCACCCTTCTCTGCTGGCTGACAGGAGGATCGCGTAAGCCCCTTGCTTCCTCCCAAACACACTTGAGGAGAACCATGTATATCCTGGAAGTGACGGCCAGTCTTCCTCCATGGAAACCCAGCTCCTCTCTCCTCATGTGAAACCTTCACTCCGCTCTCCTGCTCCTGAAAGCAGGAGTTTAGCATGGATATCTCCCAAAAAAAACCCTTCCCATGTCCGCAGGGGCTGCAGCCCTCCCCAGCAGAGCAGCAGCACCCGTTACCTGCATCGTCTTTCCCGAGAAGCAAGGGAATATTTCCACATCAGGTGGGAGTTTGATGGCATTACTGCTCCAACTCAAGCACGTGCTCAAGGTGAAAATTTGGGCAAGCGGCAAGCATTTTGGGGGGGACAGCCTTTGAGCTTCACATTCATGCTATCCACGATCCTGCTGCACCAGTGAGGATCATTCAGTGGAGTGGATGCAGGCTGTATGCGGTGGGTACTGCATCCCCAAGGTTTGAGGACAGGACGCTGAGCTGGAGAAGACATGTGCCACTGTTTGGATTTGCCAACAGATGAACCATTGACAAAGAAGAGTCAACACAAGGCACCAAGGTTTCACTTCAGTGAGGCCATAGAGAAGAACCCAAGTGAACAGAAACCAATGAAAGTATTTGAGTCCCCAGTCACCCAAAACCACTAAGACTCGGTGCAGCTGCGCTGAGCAGCTCACTGGAGCTGCCGGGGGCCAAGTGAGGTGCTGGGACAGGCACCTGGGATGCAGGCACTGCCTCCAGGTCAGAGCACTCCCAGACACCACCAGCACCAGCTCCCCAGCCAGGCTGGTAGGGATGGCAGTGCCTTGCCTGCCCGGCCAAGAGATTTGGAGCTGGGAGGGGGGAGAAGTATGAGATGTGCAAAAATTCCTCCCAGCTTTTACAAAGGCCACCATGAGCTGGGCCAGAGCATCCCTTTGTGCAATCTGGCACAGTTACCTCGAAACCTGGTCCCGTCTGCCAGAGCATCTGGTCCTTTGTCTGTGAGGGAGCATCAGCCTTGGAGGCTTCTCTCGTGTTGGATTTCAGGGGTGGGATGGAGCCAGGAAGTCCAGCTTGAGCCAGGCATTAGACAAAAAAACCACAACTGCGAGTCCTACCTGAGCCCTGAGCAAAAAGTGGACCCCTGCCCTCAGTCACGCATCCCACCTCTGCCAGAAGATGCTGTTCCCACCGTTTCCTTCCCAGTCCCTCCACATCCACCAGTTGTCCCCTCACAGACGCGGCTCGGAAGCCGTTCAGGACAGGAGCTGTGCTGCTGGTTTATGGAGCGAGGCACAGCACAGCTCCAAACCAAGCTCTGGGCTCTGAGACACAATGGTAACACTAAAAATAAACAGTGCGGCCGGGTCCAACAAAAGGTACCTCTGCTCCCCACTGCTCTTCTGTGGTCTTGGGGTGGAAATTGAAAGAGCCCTGAATACGTAGCAGGTGGCTCCAGGCGAGCACAAGATGGTGGTTTCTGAGGAAGGACTCACACCAGGACATCTGGGGAAACCGCAAATGGTGTTTATGTTGTCCCATGTGTTTCACAAGTGGGCACGTGTTGTTCCAGCACAGACCACAGCGGGTGCCATGCTCCCACCGCCACGGGAAGGTGAGTCTTCCTCCCACTCTGAGGGAGCACTGAGGACTGGAACAGGATTAAACCCCAAGGGAGACACCGTGATGGTCCACGGAAGGAGCAGGGAGAGGCTGAGTGAATGCTGCCCGTGCACCTGCAGGGTGTAATCCCCCTCACCGTGACCAAGCACCCGTAAGAGCTTACAGGAGTTGGGGACTCCACCACACTGAGGATCCCGGTGCATCCTCAAAAATTTTGGTCTGCAGCCATCTCCGCTCACAAGCGGCAAAACCTCAGGCCACAAGGGATGTGCACGAGCGTGCAGGCAAGACTATGAGCATCCCACCAACACGGCTGGGGCACGGAGAACAACTCAGTCACAGAGTGGGGTGCTCATGGCATAAATAGCTTGGGATGTGGGGCCTCGCTCAATCCTAATGCATAGCCACAAAGTTTCAGCTGGGTCTCCCATCTCAGAGCACTTTCTGGGTGCTAGAAGCTGTGTGTTGTCTGATGCTCTTTGGGACAGAGGCTGTAACTGCTTATGCTGGAGGGATGCAGGGGAGTCAGCTTCCAGTCCCCCAAGAGCTGAACACTTAATTATTTTAGGGAGGTTTTGCTGGGAAGACTGAGTTGCTCACCCCAAAATAACTAACAAAACTGCAGAGAGAACAAAGCTCCTGGCAGAGGTGAGCTGTGGGCAACTAGCCCTAGGTCAGGGTCCTCACAGCTTAACCGTGCCCTGATCACACACTTGTGCTTGGGAAGGTCTCCATCATCAGTAGAAAAAGGCAGAGCAGCAAAAAAAAAAAAAAAGGGGGGGAAAGGGGGGGTGATCTGCTTTGATACCCAAGCAGGGAAGGCAGCTTTGCATCCATCCCCTCAGGAGACTGAGCCTGGCATCCTCTCCACAAGTGCCCACATCCCCCTGTGCCTCGGGTACCAGGGTCACCCCGTGAAGCTTGGTGCTTCCCTCCCAGAGCACATGGCAGATCCTGCTCTGGGCGAAGAGCTGGGGGCATTGATTCTTCACAGGGGGAAGGTGACAGAACATGGTCTTCATGACCTAGAACCTCTTGAGGCCCTGCCCCAAACACAGACTTGAAGCGCAGGCAGGTGAGGGTGCATATGCTCAGCCTCCCCTGCTGCAACTTTGTTTGACCAAGGCAGATGCTCCCGTTTTCCCCTTGATTCCCCCCAAACACCACCCACAGTCACTAAACAAGGCCCCATGAGAAAGGGGGATGGAGAAGACAGTGGGGAAAGGCTCCACCAGGCAATAATGGGGGAAGGACCAGAGGATGCCTTTGAGCAGGCCCATAGATAACTGCCCTCCGTTGGGGCATCACAGCCCAGGACCAAGAGCTAAGGGCAGCCAGGTTCACGCTCCCTGGAATGAAGGCCCTGCAAGTGATACCCTTCTCCCTCCACCACAGCATTTTGGCTCATTCCTCTCCTGCCCCAGAGATGAAACCAGGCAGCTACAGAGCAGGAAGGAGGCAACAGAATGGGCTTAACACAGACCCCAGCACTGAGGCAGGAGCAAGACAGACTAGACTCTTCCCACCAGAGATACAACACCCTGCTCATCACAACCAAAAACCCCAGTGCAAAAGAAATACAAAATATAGCACTTTAATCGCAGGAAGATAAAAAATTACAAAAAAAATTTAATAAACCTAAGGCATAAAATAAATAGGCAGCTTAGTAGCACGCACACAGATGCGGTCCTGGTTTGTGTCAGCTGCAAGGGACAAGCCCGATGCCCAAGCAGCTCCCCGGTGCTGGGTGCACACACACAAAGCATGTTAATGAGGATTTACACATGGATGCCACTGCCTGGTCACGCTTGGGAGAGACCAACATGTGTTTAGGAGGGTGAAGCCAACCTATTCACGCTATGCTGCGATCTTTAAAATTAAAGATTTTATATTTATATAAACTCTGTCTCTGGTTAGGAAAAATTAAGATTCCTAGATTCTTATATTCATTATTTACATATATAATCTCTGCATCGGTTTCCAAGTTTCAAAATACTTTGGTATTACAGATAAACATATAGACCTCAGAGCAAAAATAAAGAGGAATTTGAGAAGGTTCTCCTTGGAAGGCGTACCCTAACCTCCATCAGCAGGACTCTAGGAAAAAAAATATGGTTTCTGGAAAGAATTTCCTACATTTGAGCATTTTAAGGCTTTTCCGAGAGTCACCTGCTACCAAATCACTATCCTCAGCAAGGTTCGAGTTGCAGACCGCTGGGGCGGGTCGTTATAGCTGTTGATTTTCAGTTCTGCTTGACTGGCCATTAACAAAGGCAACACAAAACACTCCCAGCCCCAACTTTCCTGCACAGCTCAGACACTGTCCTCCCCCACCATTTGCTAGAGACAACAGTACACCAACTACCTACCCTGAGGGGTACAAAAGTCATTTTTATCAGTAAAGTGTCCGCAGGACACACTAAGCATCCAACCTACTTTCTCATGGCAATTTTTACTGCTGTGTTTATACAGACTCTGGACTGGAAACAGCAAAGAACAAGAACCAACTTGCCAAAAAGGGAATTTAGGCACTAATGGGACTGAACTGGGTCTAGATCAACCCATCCCATCACATTATGTGTGCAGAGGAGGCAGCTCAGACAGCAATTGGTTGGTTTTCTCTGAAGAGTGGCCGCTGGTGCGTCCCACAGATGTCCTGGAAGATCCTGTACACCTGGTCATGCTGTGTCTCGTCAGCTATGGGGAGCATGGGGCTGCTGTTGCAGGTCTTCCCAGCCTCCTCCACCACCTGCCTGACACTCAGCTGCTCCACCTATGCAAAGAAAAAAAAAAAAGTCTTGAGGACACTGAATGAAGAGAAACCTCTTCAGGTGACTCCTGCTGCTGCCATCTGCCCCCACCAGTGGCATATGGGGTGGGAGAGATACAGCAAAGTGGTTGTGCCCAACAGATCCAGGTCCAAATCCACAAACCACCTTGGCACAAGCCCCTCTAGGAGAAGAGGAGCAGTCACAAGAGCTCCTCTCGCAGCAGAGCTCTAGAGAGGTGAGGACAGGCTGGGGGACATCCCAGCAACTGCAGTGATCCTCTGGTGCAGACACCCAAGGCAAGAAGAGGTGACCAGCTCAGAAAGTTGTGCAGAGAGGCACAGGAGCAGTCTTGGAACTTGTAAAAATCCCCTCCAGGACCTCATGGACTTGGTGGGTCTCTGCTTGCTCAGGAGTGGATGCAACACCCTCCCTGTGCCCTCCATGCCATGTCCCTGCTGGCCCCAGGGGGCCCCACACTGGCTGCAGGCTCCAGAAACACCCTTTGCATCACCCCAGGGGCTTTGAGATCCCAGAATTGCTTCAGCTTTTCCAGGGAGAAGTTTATGGACAGAGCCACAGGGACTGCCCCTCTCACCCCACCTCCTCCTTCACCCTCCTGAAGGTTTTCCAACCCCGCTGTGTGCACCAGTCTGTCCCTTAACCATTCCAGGGATTTATTGCCCCATTTCCCACAGAAAAGGACAGCAGTCCCAGTGCCAAAAGGCAGGAGCAGGAAGAAAAGAGATTTCCTCACGGTTTAGAAAAGCTTTTGCCCTTCGGGAGCTTTGTCTGCAAACACAATCTACCCAGATCAAGGAGTCTGACAAGCAACAGCCCAAGAACCTCTCAGGAAGCTGTAGATAAGCCAATACTCATGCCACACCTGCAACCCCACCAATTTGGGCACCCAAATGGTCTGTGGCTCCAGGGGCTGGAGCTAGAGCCCTACTCACAGGGGAAAAAAAACAGGCAATATGCTCCAGACAAGGGGGAAAATTCAGCAGCAGAGCTCCAAAGGGCAGCTCTCCATACCTGGACAAGGATGAGCTTACACCGCAGGGGCACAGCGTCTGGGAACTCCTCTCCGAAGCACAACATGACTCTGCTGTCCGGGAAGCGGCCCTGGTTGTTGTAAAACTGCTGCAGCTCTGCAAGGAGAGAGGCACAGCTGGAGGCTGCCAGCCTTTGCTACACAGCTTCGAGACTGAGCACCCTGCTGTGGCAGACAGCTGTGGGCTCGAGAGGAGCCAGCTTTGTTGGGCAAAGCCTCCAACCAGGAGGAGTTTTCTAGTGACACAAGACACCTGGAAATTCCTTCCCATGTCCAGTACCATCAGCTACTCATCCAGAGCACTTGGGTAATACATCAGTGAGGGACAGTGATGACTCCAGAGTGCTCCAAGGCCAAGGACTCCACCCTTTCAACCCCACCAAGTGGCTGAAAAGAGGGAAATGCTCCTACAAACCTCTGAAGAACAAGTTGGTGTCGAATATCTTCACCACTTCATCCCGGTCCAGTTTGTTGGGCCTGTCCTTGTAGACCATGGTGTTCCCACTCCAGAAGACCCTGCCCTGGCACAACCTCTTGATGAAGATGCCCTGCTTGTTGCTGTGCAGCAGAACACCCCTCTCCAGGTGCCCAAAGAGCTTTCTGGTGATCTGCTTCTGGCGGTCATTCTGGATGGCATCAGCTGAGGGGAACCGCACATGCTCCAGAGCATCTGGGGCGTAGAGCTTCTCACCGTGGCTGGAGGGCTGGCCGAGCGAGATCCGGCAGCCCTCGGAGCACGAGGTGGTGATGTGACCCACCAGCCTCCCGCCGTAGTAGAAGCTGATCACCATCTGGGAGTAACCTGGGAGGGGATGGGCACATACACCACCCATCAGGAGAAGACAAACCCTGCCTGCTCCTCACTGCAATGCCCAAACCCCGTGAGAGCAGCAAAATCTCCCAAAAGCAAGTCTCACTTGGATGGAGGAGACCTCCTACTTGCTGGAGGACATCTCCTCCAGCACACAGCCTGGTAGCAGCGCTGATCAGGTTGATTTAATCAGAGCTGATTTAATGGTAGGACTAGGTGACCTTCAAGGTCTTTTCCAACCTTGATGATTCTGTGATCAGCGAGCAAGAGCTCCTGATACTGAGCCCCTTCCTCCTGCCTTTGCTCCACACTTCCCTTGCTATAGGCAGATCTCCCCCTGCCAAAGGTCCCAGCACCCCAGGGCATCCCCCCAGGCCAGAGCTGTGGCCACAGGACAACAGGTAGGATGAGTCCCTGCAGATACTCAGGAGGGTGTGGGACCTCCCAAACCCAGAGAGCAAAGCCTCTCCCAAGGCAAGGAGGGGAATCAGAGCCACCTTCTGCCACCACACACAAGGCCAAGCCTCAGAGGGACTTTTGATGGCCACAGTCCAGAGCTGAGCAGGGGAGCTGCCTTACCTGAATGATGCTGCTCATAGCCAGAGTATCCATTCATCAGGGGCAACGCTGCAGGCAGAGAGAAAGCCAAGCTGAGCCTAAGTGCCCAGCTCCCAAACCCCAATCCCCCCCCTCCACCAGCCCCAAGTTTTCTCTCCCAGGCACATCAGGCTTCCCAGCCCCACACAGAAGATGCCAGCAAATACTCCCGGGTGGATTTAATCTTGTGCAGTGCACTGTTGGGTGCCTGGTACCAATCACAGTGCTCATAACTAGTATTTTGAACATTCTTAGTAAGATTAAATACAACTGTTTTCCATTATGCACTTCTGCCCCAGACAAAAATCTGAGTCCCAAACACCACCCACAGTCAGCTACTTACCAGGGCTGGGCTGCTGCACCCACCAGTCAGGTATTGGGGGGTTTCTGCAGGTCTCCTGAGGGGGTGAGGGGCTTCTCTTGATGATCCCCAGATAATCATCTACACAGGGGGGCTGTGAAAGACCAGACACCAAGATCAGAGCAGGTTCTATGCCACAGGCAGCCACTGCCCTGTGCCAAGACACTTGCAGTGCTCAGAGAGGGTCCAAACAGCAATGCCATGGGATGCCAATGAATTTGTTTTGGTTAGAAAGATCAAGTTTGGCATTCCCCCAGCCGTACACTCTAGCACCCTCAAGAGCTACCGAGCAGAAGCAGCCCAAGGTAACACCACCAAAGGGAACGGAGCTGTGAAACAGCCTCTGTCCCCCAGCAAAGGTCTCGCCTGCCCAAATGCATATCAAAAGCAGGAGCTGTTCATCACTAACCACGTCCTGGTGCGCAGGAATGAGCTAGCAAACCCAGCGCTGCCCACCAGGCCGATCCCCAAAGCTTTGCCGACTGAACTTTAGGAAGGCAACACTTTAATCAGGCAGCTCGACACCATGAGTCCACCTCTGGCCAAGGTGACCTGCAGCCACGGTGAGGACTTACCTCTTTAATGAGGTCATCGATTGCAGAGGAACTGCAGTCCATCTCCGTGATGTCATTCAGGCCGCTTCCATTGGCAACACCCACTTTGCCTGCAAGGAGAGGCCGGGATGCAGTGAGGCCACACACCTCCCCCAGCCACAGCTCATCTCGCCGCTGAGTTTTAGAAACCCTTTGCCCCCGTGAAAGTCATGAAACAGAGAACCACAGCACGGCCCCTTGGTGGGGCTCACAGCACCCTCCAGCTCTACCCAAAGCTGCTTTTTGGGACCTAAAACCAGTTTGCAATCTATCACCCCAGTGCGCAGCAACCAGCAGCAAGGCAAACCAAAAAATCTGGCTGGTAACAGAGACAGAGCAGAAGAGAAGGGTGGGTTGTTTGGGTTGGGGTTTTTTTTTTTTTTTTGAGCACCCCAGAGACTGAGGCTGCTGCTTCTCCTTTTTCCACCAGCTACCCCGAGCACAGTCGTGCTGCTGGTGGGAACCTGCAATGCCATTTGCATAGAAGCAGCGAGCCCCTTGTGTGAACGTGGCTGGAGGAGACCAAGAAGCTAAAGGCAGATTTCCTGACAGCGAGATTATTTTTTTTCACAAGTTTTTTACTTTAAAAATAAAAAGGAAAAAGCGCACACACACCTAACCACAAATAGAGATATATTTGGTGTGACCTGCACCGCAGCAGACATTGCAGCAGCGACTGCTCTGTGAAACTACTGCTACTCTAATCACTGCTGGCAACAGAGAAGGGATTTATTGCAGCTCCCTGCCACACACCCAGGGCAGGCGTTGGGAGGACAAAGGGTTGGGGCTCAAGTGCTGCCCCAAGCAGGGAAGGATTTTAGATTTATCCCTACAACATCCTTACAGAATGGAAGATTACAAGATGCTGCAGTTATCCCATACTTCCTAAGCAGCTGTTTGAGGGGGGAAAGAAAAAAAAACCCTGTTCTTCTTACTTCTCTCCCTGCCACGACAGTGACACAGGGGACATCTTCTGCAAAACATCACAGCACAAGAGCAGAGCCTGGCCAGGAAGCTCCACTCAGATGTAGGTCAGTGGCACAAGCCTGTGGTTACCTGCAGGACCGACTAGCACTGGGGGTCAGCCCCTTATCAGGGCACTCACATTTCTGTTCCTCCTCTGGTACAATCCTGTAGACCTTGTAGGGCTCTGAGATGTCCAGCTGGGACCTGTCTGTCACCTCCTCAAAGTCGGGGCTCTTGTTCAAAGCACAACGCAGCCGTGTCTTCCACGTGGCCGGCTCCGCTTTGTCACCTTCTTTGAACTTGCCTTTGAAAACAGCCCAGGCCTAAAACAAAGCAACAACGACAAAAAAAATATTCTTCCATGTGAGCTCTGTAAACCCCCCCAACCCCAGGGGTATTTGCTGTTTCACTCCTCGACTGCAGACACATACAGAGCTGCCACACATGGGGACGGGTGTCAGGCTGCAGAGCAGCACCACCTGCCCCGGCAATGCACCCAGGTGCAGGAAGGGCTGCAGCACCCAGGTTTTAAAACGGAGGGTCAAGGTCATAGTATGTGGCTTCATCTCTGCACCACCAGGAGCTGCAGGGGATGTGAGGAATAGCAGCTGAAGCACTGCTGTTCCTAATGACTTGGTAACACCCCAATTAAAAAACCCAATCAAAATAAACATCATTTTCCAGCTCCTGACTAATAAATGAAAGCCAGTTCCTTTTTAGGAGCAGTACATCATTTGTGCTTTTGATGGGAGAGTACATTTTACCACTGAAGGGAGACTGCAAAATATGTATTATTTTTTAAATATGCATATTTATTTTATAGATATTTATATGTTTTTTCCAGCGGCTGAATTCAATGCCATCCTCATAACTGAGTGCTCCCAAACCAGCTGTCACTGCCCTGAAAGAGAACATGCTCACCAGTACAACTATTTGAAACTGGAGGCAGAGGGAAGGGAATTCCTGGGGAAGAACCTGACATTTTCAATTAGGGATGGAATTTTCCAGTTTTTCTTCAAAACTGGAAATCCCCTCTCCCCTCTTTCAGTGAAATCCAAAGCTTCCTTCCCTCCTACAAAGTCTTTTTGGGTGGGGTTTTTTTTTTTTGGTAAATCCAGCCTTTTATCAAGAGCAGCCTGATAAGACATTTAGAGCAGGTTAGAAGGAGCACATCCAGCTTCTCATGTCAGACCAGGATTCAAATATCCTGAAAACAAACCAAAAGAGCCTGGGAGACCAACTGTGGGGCAAAGCATCTCCTGCAAGGGTCAGAGATACAAAACCCTCAGAGAACATGGACATCGCCCACCAGTGGGACTGTCAACAAGGGGAGAAACAGCATCACAGAGCCCAGAAACCATTGAGAAGGGGCATTAACCATCTGTCCCTACCTTGAAAATAGAAGCATCCACCTCCTGGTTGTAGTCCTGCTTCCCGGCGTGTTTCCATGGGATGCGGAACATGGTTTTCTCCTCATTTTCCCAGATGAGCCCAGGGTACAGCTCACTGTCGATCTGCTCGATCAGCCACTGCCGGAGCCGCCGCCCGCCGTTGCGGTCACACATCCTGGATGGAACGAGAGGTCCAAGCCCCGTTAGCTCCCCCCAGCACTGTCCCACCACAGTTGGGGTCTAGGGGATCACACCATGCTCTGGTTTGCCACGTGCACAGCTGGTAGTGGCACTGCCTGAAGAGACAAGCAGCTTTCAGCAGTGCAGGTCCCACATGCCAACCTCTATACATTAAAATCTCCCTTCTTCCATAATAAAAAAATCAAGGCAATTTTCTAAGGGTTACTACAAATTCTTCCTCCAGCTCTATCAAAGTTCAGTTCATAGAAACAGGCTGATGGTGCTCAGCTTACTCTTTTTTTTTTTGCTGTGGGATACATCACATAAGCAGATGGATGGGGATTAAATGACCCAGTTGTGCTGTCACCTGAGCAAGCGACACTTGGCCACTCTGGGGCAGACGCCCATCAGTGTCTGTAGGAGACAGGAGCCAAGTGCTGTCCCCAGTTGGTCTTGGCATCTCCCCCGGAGGAGATGGCCGTCCCTCTTGCCAGGCACTGCCTATCTGGGGAGGCACAGGGCCGCACAATCAACGCTCTCAAACACAGGACCAACGCCAAGATGGAGCAGGGTGAAGTCAAGCCACCCTTGCTGGGGACTTTGGGTCATATTTAGCCAAAACCGCTGGGTGACTTCATAGAGGACCCATGAGGAAGCTTCTCCTGCCCAGCTGGAAGAAAACTGCCAGGCTCAACCCTCCCAGCACCCTCCGTTACCTCCATGGCAAGACCCACAGAGACTTTAGGAGCTGGTGGCCTGGCAGAAGGAACCAGCAGTCCCAGGACCAGCCCTCCAGGCCTTCCACACTCACAACCCTCCTTCAAGTTTTACAAGACTGTCTCTCCCTCATTCTTTTTTTTAATTTACTGCCCCATGGGAAGGTTTTGGGGAGAAGACAAGGATGCTCCCAAGACAGCCTGAGACCTGGCGGTCCCTGCTTTGCCATGAACTCACACCAGCTCAGTGCCACCAACTTCTGTCCCTTCTCCATCACCCTACAGCTACACAGTAGGACACACAGACCTCCCTGGCCGGCCACAACACAACCTCCATTTTTAGGAACGCTGATAGCTCAAACCACCAGCCAAAACAACACCAAGGGCAGTTCTGGATCCCAGCTGCCCCTCCAGAGCTGGGCACCCCAAAGCACAAGCCACAGCTCATCCCCAGAGGGACAGGGGTACACAACAGCCCCTCTGCAGGCTCCCACAGCAAACACCTCACACCTCAACTGGGCCTGGGGGAAGAACCTCAGAAACGCTTGCTGAAAGGGGACTCTTCTGAACCAGAGGATCTTCTGGGAAGCTTGCGCTCATAATGTGCAGAGGCCAGAGCTCCACCTCCCCTCCACAGAACCCTGGGAAGCTCTTCTGGAGCCCTTCCCACGCAGGGACCCGTGCACTGACCCCACGCCAGGAAAGACAAGCAGCCAGAAAACTCGTCTGGCGAGGCAGCACCGCTCCATCACCCCACAGCTGCCCGCCCGCCCGCCCTCCCCGCCGCGCTCGGCAGGCTCAGCCCTCGCACCCCTCAGGGCCGGGCCGGGCCGGGCCGGTCCCCCCCCGCCCAGGGTCCCCCAGCACCCCGCGGGCAGCACAAGCCCCGCGCTGCCCGTACCTGCCCGCCACGCCGCTCCGCGCCGCTGCCCGCGCTGCCCCCCCGCGCCCGCTTTTTATAGAGGCTCCGGGACGGACCCGCCCCCCCGGACCCGCCCCCGCACCGTCCCGCCAATAGTCAGCCGCCGCTCTATGCCCGCCCCGCCCAATGGGGAGCCGTCTCTGTCTCCGGCGGCCCAATGGGAAGCCGCCCGGTGGGGCGCGCGCGGCCGGGGCCGCTTTCTCTGAAGCGTGAGCCTTTCCGGGAAATCAGTCGAGGGGCGGGGCGAGGGCGGGAGGGGGCGGGGAGAGGGCGGGAGGAGGCGGGGATTGGGCGGGAGGGGGCGGGGCGAACCTCCCAGGGTGCTGCCCCGTGTCCCCTCCGCCTGCAGCGCCGGGCGGGTCCGTGCCCGGGCTGAGCTCAGCCCCACCAGGATCGGGCCAACCCCGGTCCCAGACCGCCCTCAGGTCGCTCCAGTCCCACACCAGTGTCCCCAGTCCCAGACCAGTCTCCCCATCCCATCCCATCCCATCTCTCACTCTCCCCCAGTCCCAAACCAGTCTCCCCAGTCCTAGATCAGTCTCCCCAGACTCAGACTGGTCCCTCCCCAGTCCTAGATCGGTCCATCCTCAGTCCCAGGTTGGTCCATCCCCAGACCCAAACCAGTCTCGTAGTCCCAGATCAGCCCCTCCCCAGTCCCAGACCAGTCTCCCCAGTCCCACATCAGTCCATCCTCAGACTCTGTTCAGTCAATCCTCAGTCTCAAACCAGTCTCCCCAGTCCCAGATCAGTCCATCCTCAGGCCCAAGTCGTTCCATTCCCAGTTCCAAATCAGTCTCTCCAGTACCAGACCAGTCTCCCCAGTCCCAGATCAGTCCATCCTCAGGCCCAAGTCGATCCATTCCCAGTTCCAAATCAGTCTCCCCTGTCCCAGACCAGTCTCCCCAGCCTCAGCCCAGTGTCTCCAGTCCCAGATTAGTCCATCCCCGGGCAGTTCCCTCCCGCATTGACCCCAGGTCCCGGATCCGTCCCTCCCTGGCAGCGCCCAGCAGCCCCAGCCCAGCCCAGACGCACCCAGCCCGGGGCCACGGGCCATAGCAGAGTGTAAAGGACCATCTGCAGCCTGACTTCGGAGGGGTTTTTCTGGGATTACCAGATTACACACACATTTCTTGGAAGAAAACCATAATGACTCCCATGTGGGTAATACAGAGAAATGGGAAATGTATGGAGCTGCACAGATGGTATAATAAAAATAATGATCTAAGGTACACAACCTTTACTGTCATTTCTAATAAATAATGGCTGTAACAGCCCCTGTTTTTAAACACCCGACTGATCCTAATCAGATCCCCCCTGTGAGATTTGGGGAGAGCCAAAAACATCTTTTGCAATCAGATATGGTTCGGAGCATTTTTTTTTTTATTTTATTTTTTTTTTCCGAGAAACAAGTTAAGCTTTGCAGGGAGGGGGTTGCACTGCCGTCCCCTGCGACACCAGTTCTGCCTCCCTGTAGCGGCCGGAGACTCCCTGGTAAAGAACTCTTTCTTTTGTAACAGTTCTGGCAAATTTGGGGTATTTTAAAGGGACTTCATATAATCAAGGTTCTCCGTCCCCTTGTCCCCTCCGGAGCTCAACAAGTTGGAGACTAATTGCAACCCTGCTGCCAGGGGGGTGATTCCATCACCTCTGACTTCATTTTGGCTCTGCAACTTCATGGGCAGCCCGGAAAGTCAAAAAATCTCAGTTCCCTGGGGCGAGGGGAGTCCCAGAGGGAGGAAGATAAAATAATAAACCCCTTAAAATGGGTTTTTCAGGTGCTCACCTTGCTGGCTGTGGCAGGCTGGAAGGGAGTGAGATGCCCCACAGCCCTGCCAGTGACTGGCAAGGGAAAATACAAAACACACCCCGGGGCAGGCAGCAGGGCAGAGAATTTCTGAAGGCTATTTCCGTGTGTTGGAGCAGCACCCCAGGAAGCTCATTCACACTTCAGCAGAGCGATTTTCCCCGTGCCAGAGGCACCGGGCTTTCAGGAGGGCTGATGCGATGCGGGAGAGCTGAGCAGCCAAGCATGCAGTGCTCTTTGAAATGTAAAAAGAAGTGGAAATTAGCCCAGTTTTACCTGCCTCAGGCCACGCCTTCCAGTGCCCAGAAATCCTAAAGCCACCACAGGTTTCACTGATGTAGGCCAGAGGGGAAAAAAATCTATATATTCGCCTCTCAAATTTGGGGGAAATTGGGTTTAGGAGATGCTATTCGGGCAACGGTTGTTGCTGTGATGCCAGGCATGGGTGATGCTGCAGCTTGGAGGGAGCATCCCTTGTGATTCCCTGAATCAGGGGGATTTTTCCAGGGGTAACAGCTGCTTTGGTGCCGCAGCTCCGTGGGGAATGAGTCCCGGGATGGCCGGTTGTAGGACAGGAGGGGTCACCGGCCATCCAGGCTGGTGCAGGTGACGGGAGAGCAGCGCTCCGCAGAGGTTATCCCACCTACTGCAAATCTAATCTCTGCTTATCACATATCTCCGATGACTTCCTATTAACACCAGAAACCAACTTTCTTCTCTTTTTTTTTTTTTTTTTCCTGCGCGCAAGTTTCATTTTTCTGCTTCCTAAAATGATAATGGAGGCATTAAATCCAGTATCAACCCAGTTTGCTCAACCTCTCTTCAGTCCACTCCATCAGCACCATTTATGGTCCTTGATCTCATTAATTGCCCAGGGCGCTTTCCTGCAGAAGATGTACTGCAGGCATGAGCCACACTGTATAGAATAACAGCCAAAAGGATCCTTTTCTCAACCTAAAAAGACAGGGAAAAGCCCTGTAATTTTCTTCCCAGAACCCTATACATTATGGCTAAACACTGATTCTTTAAAATTTTTTATTTTGCTCGTGGTTCTCCTCAAGAAAATCGGATGCATCCCTCCAGTCCCACGAGGAACACCACAAATCAAGACCAGCCATCCTCATGGTTTTAATCACTCTCCTCTTTATTAGGAATTGGGCAAGTCACCCCCCGGCGCTGACACACTCCAAGTACCCAGAAATTTTCATTAAGGGAATTCCTAGAAATATTGGAAAAGCTTTGGGTGTTTGGTTTGTTGTTTTTTGTTGTTTTTTTTTTTTTTTCTCAGAACAGATATTTTTGAGAAGCAAGGTATTTATAGTAAAAGGCCAAACTGGCATGGAAGAGTTGAAGGTTTAAATGTAGAAGGGCTGCCTCGATGAGTTGAGCCCCCCGCCTTGTAGGGCAGATGTGGGGAGTCCTGGTAAAGGAAGCCCACGCTTTGGAAATGCACTGTGTGAGTTTGGGATGAAAAAAAGGGGCACAGTCATCGTCTTTCAAGATTAAAAAGGCTGTTGGAGAGGGACAGCGTTAACTTGGTCTGTAGGTCAAACAAGCAATTGGCTTCTTTTGCAAGCGAGGACATTCAGGTTGGGCAGCAGGGGAAACCCAAACCGCTCCAGCTCTGGGGATGGAGGTGGAGGGGACGGGCAGCCTCCGGCGCTGCTGGATTTCCCCCTCCTTGGGGGGGTGAGTTAAGAAAAATGCCAGACAGACATCAGCCAAGGACATGCTCACCAGGAAAGTCCAAACACAGCCAGGGGTAGCTGCAGCCCCCAGAGCCTCCAGCCCCTCTCCCCATCCCACGGCGTGACAGCTGGGCTCGGCAGCACACCCATGTCCCAGGACCCATCCCTCCCTCCTCAGGGCAGCCTCACAGACTGTATCGTCCCCCAGCTTCACTGCAAAGCAGAAGACAAGGTGGTGTCTCCCCATCTCATCTTGCTCCGGCTTTCGAAGCTCCGTGTCGGCGTCCCTGTGCCCTGCCAGAGGAGCACCTGGGTACCGCGCCGCTGGGGAGAGGGATGGGGCTTGCTGCTGCGCTGAGTGATGGAAAAGTACCTGCAATCCACTGAGAAATGGGGGAACGGGAAAGAGCAAGACACTGTCATCAATTCACTGGCTTGCCCGGAGGTATACACAGAGCTGGCAGCCAAGGGGAAGGTCTGCAAGTCCTGACCCCCCTGCTCCAACCCTCCAGCCCACGGCCAAGGCCGGCGCTGGCTGCTCGCTGCCCCAGACATGAACCCCCGTGGGCACTTGGCAAAGGGAAGACTTGAGTTTTCCAAGGCCCAGGGCCAACGTCTGCCTGCGAGCAGCCAGCTGCTTATCTGTTCATCCATCTGCTTCTGCTGGTGCCACCTGCGTGGTAAGGGACCGGGTAGGTGGGAGCTGGAGAGTGGAGCCAGGAGCGATCCCTGCTCCCCAGCTGCTGCTCCTTCTGCCTCTGCTCCTGCTGGGCCAGCAAGCACTGCAGCTCCTCCTGGTCCTTGAAGGGGTTCCTGCCATAGTCACGGTGGATCCAGGCACGGTACTGCCAGGACAAAGCCAAAAGAGGTTGTCAGGGTCACTGGGGGCTGAGACACCCCCAGCTCAAGAGCCAGGGCTTCCAACAGTGGAAAGCAGTGAGCCGAGCAGGGGCAATGCCTGCTGCATCCCCACCACAGCCTCAGACGAGGCCGGGGGATCCCCAGCCACAGCCAGCAAGCAGAAAAGGCCCCAATTCTGCAGGAGCTCACACACCACATCATACAAGAGATATATGACAGTTCCCCCACAACCGAGCGCTCCCCGCATCCCCAGCCTGGCACAGATGGACCTGGAGAGCTGGCAGCATCCTCAGCTTCTCACGCTGGCTGCAGCCGGGACGGCAGCTTTATTTACTTTTCATTGCCAAGAAGCTGCTGTTGTTCCTTGTGTGCCCGAATTCCCGTAAGAAAATCTTCCCTATGCTCCCTCCCCGGGGACAGGCTGCACCGGCTGCCACAAGCTGCACAGCCAAGGTGGCTCTTGCGTGCTGAGGCAGGTTTGTTTGCAGAGCATCTCGCTCGCTGCCGGGCAGTCTGGGGGTGTCTCTTGTCCCCCCCCTCCACCACTGCAGCCAGCTGCAAAAACTGCTGCGGTGGCCAGTGGCCAGCTGGCAGGAGGCTGAGGTCCAGAGATGGCTGGGAAACAAGAGACAATCTGTAGAAATATTTCCCGCTACTGCTGGGTTGAGAAACAGCCAGACAGGCCCAGACTGCAGCACCCGAGAGCGTGGGCAGGAACGGGCAGCTCTGCCGGGACCCGCCGTGCTCATGGGGAGCGGGCAGGGCTTTGCTCTCTTCCAAAGGAGCTGGGAACCAGCTGCTCCAGCAAGCAGGAGTTACTGGGATGAGGGGTAGGAGCACACCCGGCAATACCAAACACCTTACAAAAAGGATGGAGGGTGCAGAGTCGGGAATGCGAAACCTGAGGGTGCAAAGGGTCCAGAGAGGGACCGAGCATCCGAGCCCCGGCACAGGGTAGCACTGGGACAGGCCTGGGGTGCAGCTGGGGCAACTAGAGGGAGAGGGCAGGTAGCCCCCAGGGGCTGCCCAGCCTCGATACCCCCAGGGCGATGCCCCTGCAACAGGTCCGGCATCCCAGGGTGCCACAGCAGCACCCCACGGCCGGGAGGCAGAGCTCATGGCAAAGGTGCGGGATGGGGGATGCGGGATGCAGGACGGGCAGCTCAGCCCTGTCCTGCCGGGGCTGCCGCAGGCACGAAGGCCACGAGCTGCAAGAGGAGAAAGTCTGAGACTGACCCTGCAGCTGGGGACAGTCAGCTCGGACAGAGGGGATTTCCACTGGGAATGTCTGGATTTCCCAAATCCGCTCCCTCGGACAGTGGGACTCGCCACGGCTGCAGTGCACTTGCCGCCTGCAAGCGGGAAGACCCCTTTTTGGGGGGGACCCCGAGAGTCCAGCCTGATAGAAACCAAACCCCTGGGAAGTGAATCCCGAAGGATTTGGGACAGGATTTGGGGCAAGCTTCTATGCCAGCTGCTCATGGGGGGAGCATCCCTCCCATGCAAACCATCCGGAAGGATGAAGCTCTGTGGGGACACAGCCTGGGCACTGAGGCTCAGCACCCACCGAGGCTCAGCACCCACCACCCAGCCGAGGAGGGAAGGAGCCAGAGGGAGGCCGGGGGAAGCACCCTGCTGCTGCTGCCAGGCGTTTCCTTTTAAAGCCAGAGCAAGAAGTGGTTACAGCCCGTTTCCTCCAGCACTGACCACTAACCCGCTGCCCTTCTACTCTCTCCTGGGGCCAGGAGCATCCATCCCATCTGGGACAGCACCAGGAACAGGGAAAGGCAGCCTGGCCACGGTGTGCCAGCACCGTGGTGGGGACCTTGGGTTGGGAGGGGACGGGTCCATCACCCGAATACCCGTCTATGCCCTCTCTCATATCCACACTGTCTTCTCTGCACTCACTTACTTCCTTTTCTAACCTTACCATCATCCTGCTGCTGCTCTTGGTCCCTTCCTTCCTTCTTGATCTATCTAGCCCCAATAAGCACCATTTGCTGGCTCAAAACCACAGCTGCACGCTCGAGGCGTGTTTCCTGCGGCGAGAGGCCAGCTGGCCAGTCCCAGAGAGCATCTTCCCCATTTCTACCTCCCAGGGTCCCATCTGAAGTCCCTGCTCTGGATCAAGGAAACTGAGGCACCAAGGGATGCTCGCCCACAGCCCCAGGCAGGAGGTCCCCGGGAGGACTGACCTGTTCCTCACAGGTTTAACCAACAAGAAATAAGGTTTTTCCTTCTGAGCAGCCTGCCCAGTCCTTATCCCTGCCTTGCTCCCAAGCACTGCATTTCCAAATTGCTGCCCGCCCCCTGGCTAAACGGGGACATTTAACCTCTTTTATATCCTCAGCAAGAGCTGAAGTTTAGGTCACGATACCCTTTCCCCCCCATCCTACCTACACACACAGAAAATCACCCCAAAGCCACAAACGGGAACAAGGTGTGACCTCCCGCAGCCAGGCAACTGCTGCTGGCACCGAGCAAAGCACAGGAGCCCTGTGGCAAGGGGTCCCACGGGCCACACAGGTCCACACCTACGGATCCCACCACCCCGTGGGACCCCCAGCCATCCACCTCGGCTGACCTTCCCGCAAGTCCCTTCCTTTTGCCAAGGCGGAGGGCGCAGGGGCAGGCTGGGAAAAGGGCATCGCCGGTGGGGTTGGAGCATCCATCCTGGCTCTTCCTCTTCTTCAAGTGCAGCTGTGGGTGAGTAATGCCAGCGTGTTCCCTGCTCCAGCACCCAGCCTTCGCCGCCGGGGCCGTGCTAGCAGCAAGTCCACCCACGAGAGCCATCGGCAGCCTCCCTCCCCGGTGCTGCGCTCGGGGGGGTGGGGAGCGCAGGGTGTTTCAAGTAAAAGGTGACTCTTGCCAAACCCCGCAGCTGAGAAAAACGTATCCAAGCGCCTCCACCCTTGGCTCTGCCTTTGGTATTTTCAGGGAAACACTTGCAAAACCTCCAGCAAAACTCTGAAGGGATGAAAAAAAACAGCATCTAAGGGAAAGGGAGGAAAGTCTGGTGCCTGCTGAGCCCAGGATTTGGGGGAGTAGGAGGAATAGCTTGGGTGGAGGGGGGGGCACAGAAAACCCCACATCACGCTCTGTGCTGGGGTGCGGCCAGAGCGTGGGAAAGGTTGGGGAGAGCTGGCCTGGCTGGGGGAAGCCCCACAGGGAATCTCCAGCACCCTGGGTGTTTTGTAATCCCTTGGACCATTTTCTGCCCTCCTCCGCCTGCGTTTGTGCAAACCAGTGATAACGGGGCAGGGCTGCATCCCTCATGTGACAGCGCCTGCCTGCTCCAGCCAGCGCCCAGGGAAGGGAACTTGGTGGCAGGGAAGGGGCTGACATTTGGGCCAATGTCACATGCTGTCCCTGCCTCTCTCCTGGGAGGAGAAAAATCCCCCTGAAGGGCTCAGCGTGGCCGGAGGCACCACCAGGTTCCCGCTGCTGTTTGCCGCGGGGCCACTCCATGATGCTCGTGGCTGCAGCGGATGGGGGGATTCACCTCCAGGGATAGAACCAAGTTTAGGGGTGATGTGAGCTGCGAGGTGTCTCAGACACGTCGAGTTGTGGGTTACTCCTTCCTTGCAGAGGTCCAGCTGTGGCCCGTGTAGCCTCCCGGGGCAATTTTGGACCCCAGTCCTTCGGTGCAGAGCCCAGGGCTGGGTGGAGGAGCAGGGTCCAGCGTGGGAGGCTGGAGGGCAGCCAGGGAGCCGGGCGGGAGCTGTGCTTTTAAAGGCCTTTCCCTTTGCTTTCGAAGGCTTTCCGGGTCAAAAGTGCAGCTCTGATCTCTGCAACAAGCACTCTCCCAATTCAACACACCGCTGCTGCTCCCAGCTGCCAGCACCCAGCTCAGCTCAGCTACAACATCCCTCCCTTGCGCGGGACGGGAACCCACCCACCCAGCCAGGGTTTCTGCTCTCCTAAAATCTGCTGCTCCGTGTCATTTTGGGCAGGAAAGAGGAGAATCTCTCCATCAACACTTGCTCTTGTCTCCCGCCTCTAAACGCAGAGGGCTTGCTGTCAGAGGAAGCCCAGCCAGATCCAAGCACATCCAGACATCCCGAAGCCTCTCGAAAGAGCCTTCCTCCCTCTCCTCTCCCCCTTCCCGCTGGCTCCCGCTGCTCTGCATTCCCGGGAAGAGGCCCAGAGCCCTTCCCGAGATTCCTCGGAGACTTGTTGCTGGCCTGTCCCCCCCCCAACACTGTGTCCTAACTGAACTCTCGAGAAAAATCACTGGGGTTTTAAAAAGCTTTTTTTACGTGCACTCGCATAATGTCTAGGCACTTTTTTTTTTTTTTTTTTTGGCACGCAAAACCCCAAATCCCCAGGTAATAAATAGCATGCACAAAGGCCAGCTCAGGCAAACAGCTGGCCCCCGGCAGTGAGCTGCATGCAAAAGAGCCCCGCACGTTTGCAAACTCTGCAGACACGTCTATAAGGGGACATCAGCGCGCAGGACGTACCTCCTGCAGCAAGGTCACCTCGTACTCCTGCAGCTGCTGCTGGAAGCCAAAGTTGGGGCTGACGTAGGACCGCACGGCCTTGGTGGCGGCCAGGCAGCCCTCCCAGCCGAGGTCGGTCACCGTCATGAGGTAAGCCACCAGGATGGTGGTGCTGCGGGAGACCCCAGCCAGGCTGGCGCGGCGCGAGGGAGCGGCATCAGGGAGGGGTGTTCCCAGCACGGAGACTGGTGTGACCATGCAGCAAGGGACGACCATGGGATGCACCTTCCCACGGGCACCCCCCATAGCTGGGGTGCGCTAGTGGGGGTTCCCCAGGCAGGGGTTGGGTGGGGGTAAGGAGCTGTGTGGACAGCAAGCCGCTGTTGGTGGCCCTGGGCAAGGTGGTTTCCCCCTGTCCCATCCTCTAGCCTGTGCCACCTCTTTGGGTGCTCAGGTTGTCAGTGACCACCCACCCCCATGGGTCTTGGCAATGGAGACCTTCCCCTGTTGCCCTCCCACTGTTCCTTGTCTTCTCCTCCTCTTCCTCCCCACCACAAGTGACACCAAGGACGCTTTTTGGGAGCCCATCCCCACCTCCCAGAGGACCGCCGCCAGCCGGGGCCGCAAAGCGGTGACAGCAGGTCTCACCAATGGACGAGGCAGCCTCCCCCACCGAGCCGGCATTCATGGATGAACTTGATGCACTCCTTAAAATGCTGCAGCCTGCAAGGAGAGAGGCAGGGAGGTGAGGAAGGGAGGACTGCCCGCCCCTGCAAGGCACCAGGTCACCCTGGCAGCAGCGGTTGTGTCCCCACCCAAGGACTTCCCACCACCCTGGGGCCACCAGAGTGGGGTGGGAGCAGAGATCCTTCCTCTGCCAGGCGAAGGCAGAGGGGCTGATCTTCATCTGCCAGGAAGGCAATGACCTCGGAGACTTTCCGGGGGATTTCCTGCTTCCCAAGGCATCCAGATGGGAGCAGGGTGATGCCAGCAGCCAAACCAGCTCAGGGGGACCCCAGGGAGACAGCTTCAGGGCCCAAGGGCTACACACACCCCCACATCAGAGACCGTCCTGAGCCATCAGCTCACCCCTAATTTCCAAACGATGTCAAAACCACCCGGTTCCCTTCCAAGGGCAAGATGCCAGAGGGGAAGAAGGCAGGGAAAAGGTGGCTCCTGAGGTGTTTTGCCTGCAGGTTCCAAAATGGTGCAAATCCCTTCCTCTCCTCACCCCCAAGCAGCACCTCTAGCCCCTTCCCACCCAAGGGAGGGCACAGAGAGGTGCCTGTGCCAGGGATGTAGGGCTGCCAGGAACAACACAGGCTTGTCCCCAGAGAGCTGCCTGCATTCCTGAAAGCATAACCAGTAACTGCCATAACCAGTAACTGCCATAACCAGTAACTGCCATAACCAGTAACTGCTGGCAAGGCAGAGGGAGCACATTAACCCTAACCAGTGAGTTTTGCAGCAAAGCAGGGCAGGGCATGGAGCCAGGGCTTTTTGGCTGCTCAGCTGCCACACACTATGGCGCTTCTCTGCTTCTGAGCTGGATGCCCAGCAATGAGCGGCACCCATCTTTTTGAAGACATGGAGACCTAGAAAACAGGATAAATAACTCCATATGTACTGATGAGATGGAGCGGGGTGTTCACGCGAGGGTTATGCAGGCTCTGGTGAGACACATCCCTCCTGCTCATCACTGTATGGGATGCTGGAAGCTGCTGCTGATCCCTCTCAAAGACATTGGGCATTTCCAAGAGGCCACACCAAGACAGGTATTTGGCTCCTCAGCACATTTTTGCAATAAATTCTGCCCATCCTTGCTCACCATCACAGCCGCACGGAGCCTTGGGGTAGTTTTGAGTAAGAAAACCTGATTCTGGGTAACTTGGGCTGCTGATAGACTCCCTGACCTGACTGCCTGGCACATAATCCTGATTTTTCGGGAGAAGAAGGAGAAGAAGGTCCCTTTGGTGCAGCTGAGCCAGAGCTGAGCAGCGAGCGCGGGAGGCAGCAGCACCTCTGCCCTGGTGCTGGACTTCCTCTGCCTCCGCGTGATGGGGTGGGCGTGCGCCTGTACGGCCTTCCTGATTTCTCAGAAGCCAAGGCACGAGCTACCGCAGAGTTATTCCCCCCATGCCCCAGCAAGAGCTCGCTCCTGACGGGACTCAGAGCCGGCTTCCCTGCAGGGACAAGGCGGAACCCTCCAAAACTGCCTCCATCCCTGGCAGGCCATCAGAAGGGATGTTCTTCACCCTGCCCTGGAAGAGCAGCGCCTTCTAAGAAACCAACCAAGGACATATTAAAAAAATAGCTGCCTGAGAAGAGATGAGGAATCTCTGAAGCTGTGATCATACTAAAAATATTGAGCCTCTCAGCCCTGGGAGATGTCAGTCCATTGCTCCTCGTGGGCTACAAATGTGCCTCCTCCTCCTCAACCACCATAACAAATGGAGCATTGCCATCTGGGGGGTGTGTGTTTCCCTGCCAAAAGCTTGTTCTGGGGGATTTTTCCTCATCCTACTCATCTTCACAGAGCAGACAGCATCCCCCAGGACCTGCCGGTGTTGCCTGCACAGATCCAGGCTCTCCAGATTCCAGTTGTCTCCTTTCAGCCCCTTGGCTGGGACCAACCAGGACGCACCTTGCTCGCAGGGACACGATGCTCTCGCCTCCAGCTCCCTGGCCCAGCTTGCTGCCAGCCTTCAGCCCGCTCCATGCATGCAGCATCACCCTCCCAATCCGTCCGGGAGGGAGGGAGGGGAGCACTTCAGCCGCCCCATCCATCCTCACCCACTTCACGTTTTGGTTTTTTTTTTTTCCCCAGGCAGCCAGCCAGAAGAACGCTCTCCCCCTGCTTTTCCAGCCTCAAAGCGTGGGATCAGGGCTGAGAGCCACTGAGGTCCTGAGTCACAAGCGTCTCCTCTGCAGGACACGCAGTTCACCAGGGTTGTGAAATCCAAGGCATAAAACTGACAAGCAGAAAATAGTTCCTTGAATAAGTCTTCCTTCCGGCAGTCAGTCTTATCTTCTTTTCTTTTCCCTTTTTTTTTTTTTTTTTTCTCCCCCTTTCGGTAGACATGCCACAAATGCAAAGAAATGAGAGAAGAGAAGAGAAAAAAATAACAAGCAAAAAACCCAGTTCTTGCTGAGGCAGGGTTTTCTTGTAAAGCTTCTCTTTCCACTCAGTGGGAGCATGAGCAAGCAGAATCACACCCCCAGGCACAGCTGCTCCCAAGGATGCTGGAAAACCAGCACCTCCACAAATGGGGCTTGGTCCAGCCACTGTGCATTAAGTTTTGATCCTTTTTAGGGTTTGACTGGAGAGAAAAATCCTTCAGAGTCACCCATTTTCTGGTTGCAATGGATGGTCGCCCAAAGCAGCAGCGGGGTGCTGCGACCCCCCCCAGTGCCAGCAGCACCTCTCCCCAGCTTCATCTTGAGAACTCTGTTAAAATCTTATGAGTATTTATGCTTTATATGGGAAAAAAAAAAAAACATTGAATAAATATTTCTCTTTCCAAGGAAAATGTCTGGAAGACCGACACAAATCACTGTCTGATGCTCCAATTTTCAACCCTGCCCGGTAGAATAATTCTGAAATTTGATGTGAAACTAAATTTACTGACTGCCAACACATAGAGAAACAGATTTTAAGCCCTACAAAAGCCATTTACCGCCTGAGAACAAACCACAGCTTTTGTCAAGCTCGGCAGTGATACAAAGTTTTCGCAGCAGGAATGGACTGAACCTTCACTCTGCAGAATCTGAGCTTGTATTGACCGACAACTACCAACATGCGA
This sequence comes from Athene noctua, assembly GCF_965140245.1. Taxonomy (NCBI): domain Eukaryota; kingdom Metazoa; phylum Chordata; class Aves; order Strigiformes; family Strigidae; genus Athene; species Athene noctua. Next base: position 24,817,953 of record NC_134045.1, read on the forward strand.
TGCTGGGAGGCAAAAAGATGGGAAAAAACTTACAGGTTTTGACTGGATGAATCCGAGGCTGAGATACAGAGATAGGTCATGTCCTGCAATACAAAGATGGCTGCAGTAATAAGACCCTCCAAGAAGCACGAAATCCCCCGTTTCTCTCTTTTCCCTCTCCCCAGCTGAACCCCTCGGTGAGGGGAAAGCCACAATCTGCTTTTGGGTACCATCACCCTGTTCCCCACAGGGAGAAAGAGCCCTGACAGGTCGTATCTATCCCACCCGGGGCTATTTTCTCCCCATTTCAGCCCAGGGAAGAGCCCAACCTGTGGGGAACCCCTATGATCCTCAGGAGCCCCCCTAAAACTGAGCCACCCCTTTCCCGGGTGCCTGACCAGCCAGTCCTGGCAGGAAGACGTGTGCCATCACGCACTGATGAAGTCGCTCTCATCAATGAGTTATTTCCTCCCAGTCCTTTTAATACACAATAAATCATCCTGCCGCATGTCGGCGTAGGTCAGATTACTTTCCTTTCTTTAAAACATCGCTTCCTTGATCCTCCCTGTTCTGAGTTAAAATTAGATCCTTTTCATCCGAGGGTTTTCTTTTTTTTTTTTTTTTCTTACTGAAATGGGTGGAAATCCTGCCAGCCAGAGCTGAAAAGGCTGAGCACCAGGGTTTGCCCCATCTCCATCAGCTCCCTGTGGCATCACTGCCAAAACGTCCCCCCTGGGCTGATGCAGCCCGACCCCACAGACCACCCTCACTTCCCTGCAGGCCAGGGCAAACTGGGAAGCTGGAAAAAGCCGATTATTTAAGGAGGGAAGGGGCAGAGCGGGATGGACACGGGGATATTCCTGCGCAGGAAAGACCCATGTTGCGAGGATGAGCGCGGGCAGGCTTTCCCGTGCATCACCTCTCCATCCCATCCATCCTCCCCACCCCCGTCCCACGCTCGCCCCCGCCACCCCGCAGCCTCTCGTGGGACGGGGACGAGATGTCGCAGCGATGTGTCACTTGCCAGCTCCCCATGGCGTGCCAGCGGGCTGCTCCCCGCCTGGAGAAGCTGCCGGAGAGGCCGGGGTGGGGTTGGGGAACACTGGAGTCAGCGGGTTCCTCATCCACATCCCCGGCACGCAGCGGGGGGTGGGTGGAAGGGCACCACGCACCAGGCAGGGGCACGGGGACCAGCAAGCAAACACCGACAGGTTTTACGGGATGAGCTGTGATGGGCTGTGGCTTCCCAAACCCTGGCTGTGCCCCACCATGCCTGGCACCAGCCCAACCTCCCCGTGGTGAGGAGAGAGCCACCGTGCTGGTGAAGCCACCGTGGCAACCAGCCGAGCAGCCAAAGTGACTCCATTCCTCCCCAAACCCCAACCCGCACCCCACTCCCGGACTAACTGCCGGGCTCCCAGTGGCTTCCCCTTTGCCGTGGGGCTGGGTGGCCCCATCCCTCCTCGGGGAGCTGGGCCACGCATGGGAACGGTGCTGGGGTTTGCGGTTCCCAACCCGGGGCTGTGATTGACACATTGCTCAACCCACCATGCCTTTCCGGTTCCCCTTTCCGCCAGCCCAGTGGCTTGCTCCATGTTGTAAGCTCGCCGTGCGGTTTGCTACCCGTCTGGCCGTGCCCCGAGCCCCCCCAGCCCCAGCTGCTGCCCCTTCCCCAGCCACGAGCCGTTTCTCTGCACCGATTTTATGCAGCCTCCTTCCTTCTCCCTCTCCCCCCCTCCCCGTTACTCAATGCCTCAGTGGGGAAAAGGCTCGAGCTGGTGTTTGTGGGGGCTCCCAGCCCATCAGGGCCCCAGAGGATGAGGCACCCAAGGAATCCCCTTGCCCAGGATTTGGGAGCTGGCAGAGGGGCCGACACCGGGATGAAGCACGAGTTGCACGTGGCTGTTGGCTGCAGGATGAGTATCACGGCCTGAGCGTCCCCAGAATGGGGCTGCTCCTCCTGCTGCAGCCTCCACCGGGCCCACGGGGCCGTGCAGGCAGGATTTGTGCACAAAAGACCTGGCCGGCACCTCCGGCATCAACCCACCGGGCAGCTCCCTCCTGCCTCAGTTTCCCCCACCCACAACCCACGAAGCGGTGTAGGGGGTGGGAGGGAACAGGTAGGCAAAGCCAAGGAGGCTCGGGACCCCTGTCCTGGAAGGGGAGGGGGTGCCCCGCGTTCCGCTGTGCCCCCCCCACCCCGTCGGGGCTGGATGCGGTCCCGGCGCTGCCATCCGCGGGGCACCGCCGCCCTCTCGCGGTTCTCCCCGCGGCAGCACGGGGCACCCCACGGGGACCCGGCCCCGCCAGCACACCCCTTCGCCCTAAAAACCATCGAGGAGGTGGTCGTGCCCCCCCCTCCCCAAAACACCCCGTTCCCCCCTGCCCCCCGAAAGCCAGTGCTGAGCCCCTTTGGGTGCAATTCAAGACTAAATGGTGCGAATCGGTGCAATTCCAGCATCGCTTCTCCCCTCTCTGCCCCACAACAGGAGGCTGCGTGTGTCCCATCTGCACTCTCCCAGCCCCTGCTCCCCCGGGGTGGTCCCCCAGGCCACCCCCCACCAAGCCGGGCACTCACCTCCAGCACCGGCTTGGCGCTGTTGTGGACGGAGAGGATGTGGGTCACCCCGTTCCTCAGCAGGTTTTCCCGGTCCTCGGAGTCTGGAAGCAGGAGCAGCCCGTGAATCCCCCGCCCTCCTGAGAGATCCGCTGGACCAAGCACCCACCAGCACCCAAATCCATCACCCTCAACCTCCGTGCCAGCCCCTTCCCACTGCCTCTCGCCCCACACGATGCAGGAGAAGAGACAGAGCATCTCCTTCAAAGCAAAATCCCCCTCGGATGTGCTGGGTGTTCAGCAGGCTCTGAAAACAACCCTCAGAATGAGAAATGACACTGCTAACTTGGAAAAGGATGTTGTGTCCTCACTGTTGGGTGAAACCCAAGCTTCACCCTGCTCCCCACAGGGCCAGAGGCCCCAGCGAGAAAGCCGGACGTTGGCCCAATGTAAATATTGTTTCAGCAAACACAGGGAGGTTTCCAGCCGTGCCAGGGGTTCCCCGGTGCTTCGGCATGGCGGGTGACCACAGCTCCCCACGGACAGCCCTTTCCTGGGATAGAGCTGCACAGAATTCCAGAATCACCTGGGTTGGAAAAGCCCTTGCAGCTCCTCCAGCCCAACCATGACCCTCACCCTGACCGTTCCCAACCCCACCAGATCCCTCAGCGCTGGCTCAGCCCGACTCTTCAACCCCTCCAGGGATCCCGGGGACTCCCCCCTGCCCTGGGCAGCCCATTCCAAGGCCCAACAGCCCCTTCTGCACAGAAATCCTTCCTCAGAGCCAGCCTGACCCTGCCCTGGGCAGCTTGAGGCCATTCCCTCGGGGCCTGGCGCTGGGGCCTTGGCTCCAGAGACTCATCCCCCCTCTCTGCCCCCTCCTGGCAGGGAGTTGCAGAGGGCCAGGAGGTCTCCCCTCAGCCTCCTCTGCTCCAGACTGAACCCCCCCAGTTCCCCCAGCCGCTCCCCAGCAGACCTGTGCTCCAGACCCTGCCCCAGCTCCGTTGCCCTTCTCTGGCCACGCTCGAGTCATTCAATGGCCTTTTTGGGGTGAGGGGCCCAAAACTGAATCCCCTCAGCGAGGGGCGGCCTCCCCAGTGCCAAGCCCAGGGCTCAGATCCCTTCCCTGTCCCTGCTGGCCACGCCAGTGCTGACACAAGCCAGGATGCCATTGGCCTTCTTGGCCCCCTGGGCACACTGCTGGCTCACTATCAGTCAATCAACCCCCCCAGTCCCTCTCTGACCCACAGCTCTCCAGCCACCCCTCCCCAGGCCTGTAGCCCTGCTGGGGGTTGTTGTGGCCCAAGGGCAGCCCCCGGCATTTGCCCTCAGTGAAACTCTCCCAGCTGGGCTCAGCCCATGGCTCCAGCCTGGCCAGGTCTCTCTGCGGAGCCTCCCTGCCCTCGAGAGATCAACACTCCCACCCAACCAGGTGTCATCTGCAAACTGACTGAGGGTGCCCTCGATCCCCTTGTCCAGATCACCAATAAAGATGTTAAACAGGAGCGGCCCCAAAACCCAGCCCTGGGGGACACCACTCGTGACCGGCCACCAACTGGATTTAACTCCATTCACCACAACTCTTTGGGCACAGGGCCACTCGCAATTGGGATGGGGATTTTTGGGGGCTTTGGATCTCCAGAAGACGCTGAGGTCCCCAGCTGGGGGCAGGCACAGGGAGCCGCCAAGGAGAGGGACCCCTCCAGTCCCACCAGCTGCCCAGGGATCCCACAGCAACGCGGAGGTGGAGCAGGGGAAGGCACTCACCGCGGATGTTCCCCAGGTAGAGGCCTTTGACAACCTGGGAGGTGACAAAAAGGAGAGAAATTTCAGAGAGCACCAGGCACAACGTGCATCTGACACGGCGGGAGCTTCCGTGGTACCAGCAGGACCAGGGCATCTGGCACCAAACTCCCCAGGCAACAATAAACCAGACACCTTGTTAATGAATCCTCTTCATTAACGAACAGCAAAGGCTGAGCCCACTCAAACCATGAGCCCAAACCCCTCCAGGAGTGCAGAGCTGAGGAAAACTCAGCAGATAAATGGAAGGGACTTGCATTTGATCCTGTTGCTATCGGAGAGGCAGTGCTGGGGGCTGGATTCCCCAAACAGCTCAGCCCACCCCAGCCTCCTCCTTCACACGGGGGGCCCTGGCAGGGACCCCCCCATCTCCCAGGGTGCTGGAGGCAGGTCAGCCCCGCTGCAGCTCCGGTTTGTTTTGCTATTCTATAGCAACCACCTCTTGCAAATAGTTTCAAAGGTTGCCTTTGCCAGCTGGGGATAGACAGGCGAGGCACAGGCTATTTATAATAATTTTCTGGCCAGGATGTTGCAGTAAGTGCTGTCAAGTATGCAAATTTGGTCTCCAGCTCGCTGCTGCAGGGTTATGAAGGAGAAAAAGGAGCAGCTCAAGAGTGTTTCCGAGGTGTAACAGCCAGCTAGAGCAGTTCCCAGTGGCACAGAAAGGAAGAGCTGATTACCAGTTGGACTTGTTTGCACCCATCTGGCAGAAGACACCTGGTTTGAGAGGCTGTAGGAAAGATTTTCAGCAGCACTGGGTCACATCCAGCCCTCCTCTCCCTTTCAGCTGAACCCCAGCCTGCTCCTGGGGTACCAACACCTGGATTCAGCAAACGTCTGTGCCCAGCACAGCACAAGCTGTCACCACTAGAAGGGGGACACCGAGCCCTGCGTTTCATCAAGTCAAAGCCAGATCTTGCAACAGAAATGAGTCTGCACCAACCAGCAAAGGCTCCCCAAGAGGGTTCAGCGGCAGCGGGGAGGATGTAAAAGCCGCTTTGCAGGTCAGGCTGCATCTGCAGTGGGTGAAAACCTGGTGTTAAATCACACCAGAGCCATGCAGAGAAAGTTTGCCCTGATCTGGTCTCTCTGTTTTTGTCCCAGAGTCTAATTTTAAACTGGAGAACACACGTACCAAGTGGTTATTTAAGGGTACCAACAGAAATCAATCCCCTGTGCCAGCCCCGGAGTTCAGCTGAGCTACAAGCAGCAGTTACCCCCCACTTCCCCCCTCACAGCACGTGGCTGCCAGGCTCAGACACGTCCCGGGGGTGGCAAGGGGGGGGGGAAATTTCCCTGCAGAGACCCCCGTCAGCCCTGAGGATGCTAATGCCACGGCCTTACCACCCAAGGGAGGAGCGTTGAAAGCCAGCTGTCACTTTTCTAACAGCCGCAGACACTTAGCTCATCACCTCGGATATAAATCCACGGATCGCTGTTTGCTTTTTTAATTCCCTTTCTTAAGTGCTTGAAGTTTCACAGGGGAATGAGAAAGCGAAGAGGCAAATGGTTGGATTTAGGGCATCATGGTGATGTGGGAACAAGCGTCCCCCTGGGCTGCAGGAGAAAGGTCCTGCCCAAGGAGGCCACGCTCGCCAGCCCACCGTCCCCCCAGTACCTTGCTCATTCCACTCCCCATGATTTTTCACTCCCCAGGGTCAGGATTCAGGTGGCTTCTCAGTATCCAAGGCTATCTGCAAATAAACACCCCAAAATCCCCGAGAGGATGGTGAGATCTGCCCCCTTCCAACGGTGCATCCCTCTGCCAAGAGCAGGAGGAAGGGGAACACATGCCAGGAGGGGAGCGCGCAGAGCCCCGACAAACTCAGCTCGCTTACCGACACGGCAGGCTGCTCCGGCAGGTCTCTGCCGCTGCGCTGACGGGTGAAGGACACAGGAGAGTGGCTGGTGCCGGGCAGGGGAGGATAAAATAAGGATCTGGGGCTGTGGCGAGGCTCAGGTTTCTCTCCCCAGCTCCCTGGGGCTTTCGCTGCCTTTTGGGGAGGGCGAGGAGGAGGATGTTCCTGGGAGGAATGACCCCCCCATCCCAGCGCTGCTCACCGGGCTTCATTCTGGGATGCTGCTTGTGCCACCCTGCTCTCAGCAGGATTTCTCTCCTCTTCGTGCTAATTCCTCCCTGTCACAGGAACAGAATTCTGAATAAGGCACTTACCTCGAAAACCAGAGCATGGCAGGAGCGACGGAGCGTTGAGGATAAGCCCATCATCTCCCCCTCCCTCCAGGAAGGGAGATGAAAAGAGCTGTAAAGCAGCTCCGCGATTCCTGCACGGGCTTCAAGCTGCCAATTTTCACAGAAAAGCCACGTAGCAGCTCGCCGGCCCCCTCCCCAAGGCACGAGTAGAGAAAAACAAACTCCGAGCGTAGCAAAAACCCCGCAGCCATCACCGGTCCGTGACTCCATCATCCTTGTAACGTCCTTCTCAGCACCCGAGACCAACATCTCTCCGAAAGGACCTTTCAGCTGTGGGAAGTGGAGCTCATCGCTGAACTCCCACCAAATCCTCTCACCTTCAAAACCTTCCCAGAGTTTATTTCTCTGGCTGGATGGGGAAGGTTGGCCAGGCCCCAGCACAGCGGGGCCATCACGAGTGGCCAAGACCCCACCACGGCTGTTAAACACGTGCGTGGATTTAAAACCACGCCAGGGCTGTCATCAGGAAAAGAGCAAACTGAGCTCGAAGCTTGTTTTAGCCTTCAGAGGGGCGTTTTTAAACCGAAGGTAGAAGTTTGCCTGCAGAAAGCCTTCAGGGACACAGATCAGACAGATTCGGCAGCTACAGGAGGATCAAAGGCAGCAGCTTTCTCAGCTCAGGCCCTGAAAATGTTAAACCACGAACAGAATTTCAGACTGCTGCGTTTAATAAAAGCCCCAAAACGCTCCCACTAAACGCAGCGTTTCTCTTCCTCCCCCTGCCGCAGCGATCCCCTCCAGTCACCTCACGCAAGAGGCACGGAACACGCTTCGGGGTTTCATCTAAACCTATTCTTGGCTGAACTAGACCCAAAAATTCTCTCTGTTCCTGACTGGAGCCGGGGCTCGGAGCGAGGCCTGCGGCCCACCTGCACCGTGGGGAAGACGTTCCCTTCACAAGGACAGAGCAGCGTTCACCTCCGCCACACAACTGGCACAGGCTGACTCGTCCCGCTGCCTTCTGGAGCACTGACGTGCTATTTTTGGAGTGGTTATGGGATGCCGAGCCCCCGCAGGAGCTGGGATCTGCTTATCTTACGTTTAACTCAGAGCTTGGCACAGCGGGATGGCTGGCTGTGCCCCAGAAACGTTCCCTCGAACCGATCAGATACCATGACAAGATTATCTGGGAAAGCTCTACCCCTCAGCTTGTGCTACAGATTACCAGCACAACAAACCATAAATAAAACAACAAAAAAAAATAAAAGGAAACTTTCAAGTTAACCAGACATTTATTAGCATCTATGTAGGTGGAGAGGTTGTTCCAGTACATAAGCAACGAGGTCACACACAGGTGATGGAATCATTTCGGATTCAAGCAGAGCAGGTTCCACTGAGTTGCTTCATTTCTTCCATTCGTTCTTCTCATAATCCCACTTGGAGGAGATGCCCTCCACGGGGTTAATCCGCATGTCCAACATTCTCTTTGTCTGCATTGACACCCACTCCTCAGAGAAGGTGTGCGGAATAGGGCCGTACACTGCAATCCAAAAGCAGGTGGCGTTATATCACAGAATCCCAGAATCATCTGGGTTGGAAAAGCCCCTGCAGCTCCTCCAGCCCCACCATGACCCTCCCCCTGACCGTTCCCAACTCCCCCAGATCCCTCAGCGCTGGCTCAGCCCGACTCTTCAACCCCCCCAGGGATCCCGGGGACTCCCCCCTGCCCTGGGCAGCCCATTCCAACGCCCAACAGCCCCTTCTGCACAGAAATCCTTCCTCAGAGCCAGCCTGACCCTGCCCTGGGCAGCTTGAGGCCATTCCCTCGGGGCCTGGCGCTGGGGCCTTGGCTCCAGAGACTCACCCCCCCTCTCTGCCCCCTCCTGGCAGGGAGTTGCAGAGGGCCAGGAGGTCTCCCCTCAGCCTCCTCTGCTCCAGACTGAACCCCCCCAGTTCCCCCAGCCGCTCCCCAGCAGACCTGTGCTCCAGACCCTGCCCCAGCTCCGTTGCCCTTCTCTGGCCACGCTCGAGTCACTCAATGGCCTTTTTGGGGTGAGGGGCCCAAAACTGAACCCCCTCAGCGAGGGGCGGCCTCCCCAGTGCCGAGCCCAGGGCTCAGATCCCTTCCCTGTCCCTGCTGGCCACGCCAGTGCTGACACAAGCCAGGATGCCATTGGCCTTTTGGCCCCCTGGGCACACTGCTGGCTCACTATCAGTCAATTAACCCCCCCAGTCCCTCTCTGACCGGCAGCTCTCCAGCCACCCCTCCCCAGCCCTGTAGCCCTGCTGGGGGTTGTTGTGGCCCAAGGGCAGCCCCCGGCATTTGCCCTCAGTGAAACTCATTGAAACTCAGTTTTGCCATACAAAACCAGCAACTTGGGAACCAAGGTACAAGGTTCACTAAGAAAAAAGCTTTTTCCCCCCCTCCCCAAAGCCATCAGTGTGGAGCCCACGCACATCGCCTCCCCTACATCCAATTTTGGAGACGTTCAGTTCTGACCAGATTCCCACGTTGATTCTTTAGCCGTTTTGTTCATCAGTAAAGGCTCGTACCAAAACAGCTTTCTCCTAAACGTTCACCGCGGGTAGATGACAGAGAGCAGCTCATTTAACTGCGTGCGCTGCCGCACAGCAGCTGGAGGGCTCCCTCGAGGTAGGATCCTTAGCTGGGAAGGAAGCCAAACATGGCAGAAACCCAAATGTTTACTACTGAGGCAGCAATAAGCTTTTGCGACAGCAGATTTCCCAGGGAGGAGAAGCTCTGGGATCAGTAGCATCACTACTCTTTCCCTCCCTTTCCTTCCAACAAAACTCTCTCCACCACCTTTCACCTTTCTACGAGTCAGCTTCCTGAATATTTATGCTCCACGCCCGCTGATCTCCATGACGTTAAAACTCCAGAATTGAGTTTTCAGAGATGAACCAACAGGAGGTCACCAGGCTGTTCAATACACTATTCCGACCCCCGGAGCAGTTCACAGAGAATTCTCTCATTTCTCATCATGTATCAATTAATCTTGCATTTAAACTTACCACTCTATAGCATTTACTTACTATAATGTTTCTGCCAAATGAGGATGATACCAGTTACACCAAGAAAGAACAGAACTCCACCCAGGATGGTCTTCCATTCGTTTGATCCTCTGTTCATTTCTGCGTAGCTCTCGTTAAATTTGATACGATACACTGAAAAAAAAAAGGCATCAGATCATTTCTTTTACTTTTCCTGTGACTTGCAGGCAACACACCACTCTCCAGAGGGAGGGGACCAAAGCCTCAAGTTGACTGAAAGGGAAAGGCCTGACAGAAGGAGAAATGGTGCTCCCCTTCCTTCCCTCCAATCCCCAGGGTGGTTACTGGCCACGAAGCTTCCTAACACAAATAATCTGAACAGGAACACTTGGATCTCAAAAGTCTTCTCTCAGATTTGCCACTAAAGCCCAGAAGATTTTGAATTTCAAAACAGCATTAGATTTGGGGAGTGTTTATGAATATTTGAGCAGTTCCCAAAAGAGTTTTAAACCTTCTCACTTTGACACAGGTAGACAGAGCACTTACATACCATGACGGCAGTTAGAAGAGATGATTCAGTTTTATTTGCAAGTCAAACCACCTCTTTAATTAGCTGAAATTTGGTAACGCTAAGGTCAGTGGTCATTAACATTCAAATACACAGGGTTCATTTTACACAGCTAGACTAACAACTGCATATTGCTGTAATGAAAAGATTTTTTTTAACAGCTTGTTGAAAGCAGATGGGAATCAGCAAACAAATATAATTAGTGTTTTCTGCAGGAGAAAGAAGTTGCTGAGCTTGACCTCAGGTACGTAAGACACAGCATAGTAGGTGCTTCTAACTTTCAGAAGAGCACCACAGATCCCAGGAACACAAAGCACTGATCTCCACTCAGATATACACAAGGAGCTCCATCATAATGAACAAAGCTCCTTCACAGCTCACACAGAGCCACGGAAAGAGAAGGGTTTAACAGCTGCCCGAACAGACACTGTCTGTGGTGCTTTTTCTAATAAAAATCATCAATAATGAACCTGCAACAGATCAGATCACATCCTTGCTAGCTGTAAGGTTATTTAAAGCCCCCACTACCTACATTCAACTTTCTCATCGACGGACAGAGCAGTCCAAGAGGCCTTTTCCTTCTCTTTCAGCGCCTTCTGCTGAGCAGAGAGATCCTTTACAAAGGCCACTTCGGGCAGGGGAACGTCACGACGGTTGACATAGACTGGGAGGCTGAAATCCTCTGCTTTGACAACACCAGCTGCACATGGGAACAGAAGACACACGCAGTCAAGCTTCCGACTCCTGCGCAAACATCCCTTACTGGTGACAATCCAGAAAAACAACAGCTTCATCAAAAAAGGGATGAGAGTTAAGGAATCCACAGGGGAAAAAGACTTCCAGGTGAAGCATTTAAAATGGGTGATATTTAAGAGTGCAACAACAAAGCGGAAGGGGAACTACATAAAAGTTAACATCCAAAATTACTTTATTAATGTCTCAGGCACCTCTGCTTCCAGCTGACGTTCTGTGTCACATATATTTTCTGTGACAAGTCACTCCTCATGGCCACTTGGTGTTAGGCGTTTTGGGGTAGTTTTTATCATCAATGAGCTTAGGAAATTCTGATTTTTTTTTTTTAATAAATGTACTCTACCCGTTTGGTCACCTACTGCTCACCTTCCCTACCAAATACCTACAAGCCCTCTACACCTTTTCCAACCTAGTTTCTGCCTGGCCCTCGGCTCCTGCCGCCTCCTCAGCCAGCAGTGAGCCCTGCCTGCACCTCGGCAATGCCATCTGCTGGCACAGCCCACTCGGATCTCCTGCCACCAGCCTCACCAATCCCCCCTCGACCCCAATTCTTTCCTTACCCAAACCCCAGCAGCAGCTTTTTGTGTTCTCCCTCTAAACTGCTTGTTCCATCATCCTTATTACACTACCAAAGCAGTTACCACCTACCATGTCCGTGCGCTCTCATGCAGATGGAGGTGGAAATGGCTCTCTTCCCCACGAGGCTGAACACCCTTGAAGCCAACATCCTGTGGGCACAAAATAACAGCAGGCAAGTCAGCGTCAGGTGAAGACACCAAATGCACAAAGGTGAAATAATACAATTTTCCACTAGTTTATAAAAAAGAAAAGCAGGCTAGAGACTTCCTGTCCCTTCTCCAAAGAGCAGCACATCACACTGAACCCTTCTGGGCTTCTCAGGGATATTCCCCGATTAGAGCAACTGCATGGGTCTTCCTCACCCTGCTTTCTCCCCACAGCCTCCTGTATTTGAGGGCAAAAGCATCCCCTTGTTTAAGATGGCCTTCTGGGATGCCTTCACTTGGTAACAAATCGTTACTGGGCACAAGCCAGGAGCCCCAAGCGAGCCAAGTCTAAGCGCATCTCACACCCACTGAAGAAATGACACTCAGCTAACGGTTCCTCCCACAGCCCCGGGCTCCCACGCAAAGGCTCACCGGGAGCGGTGCGGATACGGAGCTTCTCACAGGCCCCCGATCTCAGCTAAAAAACCCCACGAACCCCCCCCCCCCCCCGAGGCGAGCGCGGAGCCTGCGGCCCACACCTGACCTTGGCGCGGGCCTCACGGCGCAGGGAGGCGCCCCCCACGGTACCACCCGCGGCGGTGACGCCTCCCGCCCGCCCGCTAGAACATGACACGGACGAGAGGACGCCGCAACGACGCGGGGTAACACCGCGGCCCCTTCAACGGGGCGGGGAGGCCGCAGCGCTGCCCCATCACTCCCGCCTTCCCCCCTCCCCAACCCGAGGTGCTGCGGCCGCCCGCCATCCCCCGGGGCGGGTGGAGGGGACGGGGAGGGTCCGCCCTGCCTGCAGCGGGAAGCGGGCAGCCCCTGACCCCCCCTCCCTGCCCCGCCGCCCGCCGCCGCCCGACGACCTGGCGACCGTCCTCTACGCCGGGCTGCGACCGGAAGGAGCCGCCGAGCGGAAGCGCGGTGCACGCCGGGAGGCGCGGGCCAGCGAGAAGCCGCAAAGGAGCGGCCCCTGCCCGCGGGGCTGATGGGATGCGGGAGGACCGTCCCGTCTCCCCCCCCCCCTCCCCCAGCCTTGATTTTTACGACAGCGTCGGCGGCGCTTGGCGGCGTTTGGCGACACTTGGCGGCGGGTGGTGTGAGGGGAGGCGGCGGGGCCGGGACGCGGTGGCGGCCGCGGGGCTGTCTGCCGTGGCAGGATGAAGCTGACCACGCAGGCTTATTGCAAAATGGTGCTGCACAGCGCCAAGTACCCGCACTGCGCCGTCAACGGGCTGCTGGTGGCCGAGCGGCCGTCGGGCGCCCCGCGCCGCGACCAGGCCGGGCCCCCCTCGCTCTTCGTCGACTGCATCCCGCTCTTTCACGGCACCCTGGCCCTGGCGCCCATGCTGGAGGTGGCCCTCACCCTGGTAAGACCCTCGGCCTGGGAGCGAGGGGCTGGCGTGCCCGGGGGGAGGGTGTCGTCTCCAGGTCCTGGCTGAACTCCGGGGGGGCAACCGGGGCGAGGAAGGGCTCGTGCTGAGGGGACTCCCCAGCGCCCCAAGTCCCCTGCGCTAGCGGCAGCCAAATCTGTGAGGTGAGCGGAGTGTTTCCAGACTGGAAAAACCCCTGAGGCCCATCTGCGGTTACATCTTTCCGCTGGTGAAGCAGCAGAAAACTACGGAGCCTCGTAGCTTTGTCTAATTTCTTTTTTTCAGCGCAAGGAAACTGCTATTTATATTGGTGTCATTATCCCTGAATAAATCCCAGAGGGAATGTTCTTATTCTACAGCAGAAAAAGCTTTTCTAAGCTTACCTTTAAGGCACTCCAAAGCATTATCAGCTAATTGGTAAAGGGTATGCTTGTCTCCAAGTGGGAGTTTATAGATGCACACAAGTATGTATTTCTTAATTAACTTTGGAATACTTTCCCCATTTATGGATGCCATTAGCCTAAATAGGAAAAAAAAATATCTGTTTTCATACTGCAACTCTGTCTTGGGTTTGAAATCTCACTTGGTATCTTGCAAGCTTGCTGTTGGCTAGTTAACCATGGGATAGCCAGGGGCAGCCAAACACTCCTTGTTACCATTTCCCCTCCCTCACCCACTGCTGTGGAAGAGCCTTGTAGTAAGTTATCGTGGGATAATCTGTTTTTCCCCCTGTTGTCACATAGGCAGGACAAGAACCATGCCAGGACCGTAGGGCTGGGCTTTTCCAGTCTCAAACCCCCTGGTCCTGAAAACCAGGAGCCATCCTGCACTGGGCCACAGCTGCGTTCTGCCTGGCATTTTTGGAGAGCCCCTTCATCAAAACCAGAAGATGGAGGGAACAAAACGCGTTTGGATTTTATTGTAATAGGGGATTAGGGTGGACTGGTGCAAATCTGGAGGCAAAGAAGTGCTTTCGTGGAAGGCATAGCCACCACTAAAGTGAGATCTGGGTGTGATTTGAGCTCCGGACTTCTCTATCCATTTTAAGACTTGTCATTGTTAGCAGGAGAAAACCCATCCCTTTTTGATATCTGTGAAAATAACTAATTTCTGATTCTCCTAGACTTCTTGGCCTACACATTCCCCTCAGTTTAACAGAATGCTTCATCAAAAAATACTTACTTGTAAATAAATTCCATTTTTCTCCTGTTAACATGACGCCGTGGGAATGTTGAGATCTTTCTGAAGCCTGGGTATGATGAAATGCAGCCAGAGGCACAGGAACGGGGGCAGAGCCAGAGCCCTGCCTGATTAAGTTTGCCATACAGCTGTGGAGCACGCAAAATTTGTCAGTCTTAAATATGTTTACACCAGCGTAATGGTGTAGTAGTAACACAGAAGTGTATGCTGGTAGTGTAGTCATTTTCTGCTTAAGGTTTTCCTCATGCTACTGGTTGGGAAATGTAATAATACTGCTTATAATTGCTTTAACGTAGGCAGGGCTTTACCTTTTTGAAGGAGGGTAATTTGTTTTTCCTCTGTGAATGAGTAAGTGGAAGTTTCTAGTGAAGTACAGAATAACACATATAAAGTATGTGTAGGGTTTGTCTTTGAATGAGGCTTAAATATCTTTCTACAGGATTAGTGGCAGGGAATTTTTGTGAACTTTAGGCCTTCGGTATAGTTTTCTAGTGTGGATCTTGCTACAGGATCAGATTATTAGGAAATAAATCCTGCTTCTTGCAACATCTGAAGTATCTTGCCACATCTACATCTTGCACATCATTATGGAACCAAAGAGATGGCAGTGTCTTACGTATTTGCTCTTGGGTTTTGATACAGAAAGTTAAAGATTGGAAACCCCTGGCATTTCTCACATTAATTAGGACTTGCTGAGGCATACTGTGGTTTGCAGTCACATTTGATGACTCCTGTGATACTTGGCAGCTTTAAAACACAGCGCTTGACGAGAGCCCAAGGCCTTTTGCTCCTGTTCTTTGTTTAAACAAAGGCAAAGGTGTCAATAAGTACTGGCAGGGCAGCTATGAAAACTGGCTTTTATTGTTGTACGGTTTAAAAGGAGGGCGCTCTCGCCTGTGCCGTGCAACGTAACGCAGGGTTACTGAATTAATCAGTGAGATTAGCACAGTTGAAACTCGGTGTTTGTCACAAAATTCCTCTGTTCCTGAAGGATTGCGAAGCTTTGGCAGGTTTTGATGGAATCTGTTTCTCTTCCACTTCAATTACTGCTTGATTCTTGGTCAGGCCCGTGGGCTGGTCGTACGTGTGAGGGTTTCCTAGAACCAGCCCCACGAGTTTCACCTCCTCTTCTCTGACCAGAATTATCCCAGAACATCAAATGGGAGCAACAGCCCCCAGATTTAATCTGAAAATAGAGGGTACACTTTCAAACGGGCTCATCCATGTGGTAACTTCTAAAAATCGGGAGCGGTGCTTTAGCAGCAGCCTGGGTGCAAGCAATCAGTGAAATTAGATTTTATTAAACACGCAGCAGTGCTCGAAGGTTTGTAGCTCTGGAGGGGAGAAAGCAGAAGCGTGTGCATTTAATTTGAGCTTTGGCGTGCCAGTTTGAAATCCCTTTCAAAAACGAAGTTATTAAAGAAAAAGTGAATTAAGTTTTGCATGGGGTTGGTTGGTTGTTTTTTTTTTGTGCCTTTGAATTTCTCGGCTAATTGATGTGGTTTAGCAACCGCACCTTCTTAAAAAAAAAAAAAAAAAAACAAAAAAAAAAAACCAAACCAAACACAACCAAGGGGCACTTCCCCCTCTGTTTGCATGGCTGGCTCCCCACTGCCTGGAACAGCAGTCAGATGGCAGGAGGTTACAGATTTTCTCCTCCCAGGGCTCTTCTAACCCCCTGCCGCCCGCCTTTGGGGGCTGCAGCGGGTGGGAGCACAGCCCACTTTTGATTTTTCAGGGGGGGACACGTGCCGTGTGGAAGCAAGACTCAATTTCTCCCCCGTTGGCTTGTCCTTGGCAGGGCTGGACATGACTAAAAATATCGGGGGCTAATTGATGCTAAAGCTACCTGTGGTGGCAGCGCTGTGGTTAGAGAGTGTTTGGAAATTGCAGGTGGAAACAGCTTTAATTCCAAATTTAATTTTTTTGCCTTTTACGTAAGCAGTTTTTAATTGCCGCTTAGGGAACTGCGAACTTGAAAATCATACTCTCTTTTTTTTAAAAAAAAAAAAAAAAAACAAAAAAAACCCACTTTTGGTACGCAGCAAAAATTGATTTAGGACGAAGGTCTTTAATTTTTAAATTGCTGGACTTTTTTTTAAAGTGATTATTAATTTTAGTGTCCGGCCTTCTGGCTTTAATGCCAAGCTTTCAAGCCACTAACAATTAAAACCATAGTCCTAAGCCCTCAAAATGGGTTTGTAATTGAAACAGCAGTTGTTCCTCAGCTAAAGCAGGACTACACAGCCTTTTTTTTTTTTTTTTTTTTTTATCACGTAAATCCACGTTATCCCTTGTAGAGGAAGGATTATTCACGTGGCTTTTTTTTCTTTGTTTGCTTGTTTATGCAGTCTAATACTATAATTATTGCTAAAAAAGAGATTGATTTGACTTACAGGATGCGACAGATCAGCATCAGATATATTTTTAGAGTCAGTTTTAATGTAGCTGTTGAGGTTTTTTTGATGCATGCTCTCTAGGGACTGCAAAGGAAAATTCTAGCTGCTTTCTTCCCTTCTCTCTTTCAGGACTCTGTATTATGCTGACTTGATATCCTCAATTATAAGGAGAAACATCCCATATATATGTATTTTCAAAGCAAGACAGGCTCAGCAGGAGGAATTCAGATCCAGCATAAAGCAGAAAGAACAGCAGCGTGTGCATGCTGAAACTGCACTTTAAAAAAATCCCTACAAAACTACATAAACTTTTGTCCTGGTGTAAATCAAAAGCTGTGCAAATTGTATGCAAAGAAATGCTTCTGTTTAAGCATTTACATACAGGTGTTAAATAAGGAGAAGCTGCCTGGACTGACGGTGTCTATAGCAGAGGTGAGAGAATTTATGCCGATGGCTCTTTCATGGAGCCCTGATCTTGTGGTTGAGCTGGAGAGTATTTTTAGAAAAGTGTTCAGTTTTGATTGAAAGATTTTTATAAAGAGTGGAGAATCCACCCACATGGTCTGATAACTTGCTCCAGTGGTTAGTTACCCTTGCAGGTGAACTCTCAGAACCATTTTATCACAAAAGCCTTTTTGTAACGAAGCGGGTTGAAAAAAATGATAAACGGGAAAAACTTTTTCTTGCCTTGCGTTTACGTTGCACTTCAGGCTTTATTTGTTAATTAAGGCAAAAATGCTTACACTTCAACCTAGAAATGTTACATTAGAAATAAAATCAGCAAGCTGTTTTTGAAATGACAGTACAGTCACACGTCCACAGGCTGGATGTTTTCTAACCTCTGTCAAATGAGCACTAACAGAAAATAGCCACAACCAGCAATAGGTAAGACGTAGACTCCTCTCCCAGTCAGCGCTGCTTCAGCAGCTCTTTACTAGTCCTGTCCTTCAAATTTAGGCCAGGCTTTGACTGGGAAACCTCCTCGCTCTTTTCCTCCATTCCGTTAACGTTTTCCATCATTCGCCAAATGTTCAGTTTGGTTTCTCTGATCTAGTTAAATTAGCCAAACCCCGTGCGTGAGTGCACACGTAAATATATATATAAATACGTATATATTTAAAGAAGCAGTTGGCAAAGATACTGCAATGCTTCAATTACCGTTTTGTTTGCAGGACAGACATGAGATTTCCTTGTTCTGTGGGGTTTTTTTTCTTTCTTTTCCTGGGCTTAATTGTTCCAATTACTTTTTCAGATTGACTCTTGGTGCAAAGAGAATAGCTACGTGATAGCTGGATATTACCAGGCAAATGAACGCGTGAAAGATGCCAGGTGTGTTGGTGCAATATTTCCTTCTGTTTGCTCTTTTCTGTTGTACTTTGTACTCTGCCAACAAAAATCATCGACATAAATCATGCATGTTGATTAACTTTGACAACTGTCATCTGGTTTCACATTGTCTTCGTGGTGCTGGTGGATATGGCCTTTGTTCAGGTGCAGAAACCCCAGTCTTTCCAGAATCACTCCTCTTTAGTGGATACTATAAAAGGCCAGTTTTTGAACGACTGCCAACCAGTTTAATTACAGTTGTCAGGGAAATAGCCAAAATTTGCAGGCGCATTTGCTTGTGCAATACATATCTTGTAAACCCGAATGGCTCCGAGTATCTTTGGAAAGGTCTTTCAGAAGTGACCTAATTCTTACGAAACTATTTAATTGTCTCTGAGTTTTATTGAAGCGTTTTCTTAAGTGGTAAAGGGACGCTCTTGAAATGGAAGGTGATGTCTGTCAAGCAGCAATATCTCTTTTCACTTATTTTCTCCAGGATTAATCATTTTTTTTCCCCTGCTAGCTAACTCAAATTACTCAATAAGCAATAAAGGGGCCTTCCTGTGGAGCCAAAATAGAGTTTTAGATAAGCGTATCAAATATTTTCCCCTGTATCTATTGGACAAATCCAGTATCAGGACTAACGAGAGTACATCATGCTTGCATTTAGAATAAATATGAATAGCTTTTTTGAAGTATTACGCTATGTTACAGCTATTTTGTTAATATCCTTCAGTCTCAAGTATGTTTTTTAAGTAATACTTGTGACTGCTAAGGTATCTAACAGGGATGAGGGCATTATTTGTCCTTTCCTTACAAGGGAAATAAATCTGCTGGAGACATTTTTAAGGAGAAAATACCGTTTGTTCTATTTGAGGTTTGAAAGAATCTCACAGGCTTGGTTTTGTTTTTTTTTTTAAAATTCCAATTTCATTTCTGAAGATAATTGGCACCACATAGAGATTGTCATCTTTGAAACAAGGTAAAGGTTTTCCTTTAAAAGATTATCTGGTTTCAGAAGAGAAGCTGGGCAGTGAGTGGGTTCAAATGCAGACTGGGGAGCAAACTCGGTTACTTTTTTAGATGCCTGGCAGGGCAAAGGTCTTTGGTCTGATGGAAGAAGGTAGGAGGCCACAAAATGTTGATTCCAGACAAAGTCTGCAGTGAGCGTTTGGCTGTTCCAAACCCACTGCCTGAGCGTAGCTGAGATCCGGATCGTGTGCTGAAGAGAGGAGCTGGGGTTTTCTGAGCCTTCTGACTTCAATCAGGTGTAACATCGGCTTGTTATCTTGTTCCTGTTTGTAAGCAGGCCGTGTAATTTTCACATCTCTTTAAGCATATTTCCTGCTGGTTTCAGCTGAAATGTCATGGTTCAGGTAACACAGTTGCTTTTACCTTCTGCTGCAGCCCAAACCAGGTTGCGGAAAAGGTGGCCTCCAGAATTGCAGAGGGCTTCAACGATACAGCACTCATCATGGTAAATGACTTCATCCCTCTCCCTTTCTCTGGTGTTAATGTTATGACCGTGGCCTTGGACTAGCCATTTAAATGCTGTTCTCTGGATCCTTTAATAGTCAAGCAACTCCTTTTCTCTTTCCCTCCAAATGCTCTGGGGAAGAGTTACAGTGACCTGTAGCCAGTGGAAGTTCTTAGTAAAGACTGCAGAGCTGTGGTTAGCTCTGCCATCTCGGAGGAAGTGGAGGCCTTCTCTGCTTGCAAGGCTTGAGTGAAGTCATGTGTTCATGACTTCAGACCCCTTCTGTCACTTAAACTCTTGTCTTTTATGAAACAAAGGCTGCTTTGCCTCCTTGCTGCAGTGACAAAGGGTGTTGGCAGTTTAAACATGTAAAGTTAGGCTCATTTGAAGGTAGAATAGTGGACGAGTTAGTATAAGGTGCCCTGTTTGTAAAAACTGTTTTTTATTTCTTCTCTTGGGATCTTGAGGAGACTAAGGAGGTGTTTTTCTGTTGCACAACAGGTTGATAACTCCAAGTTTACGATGGAGTGTGTGGAGCCTGCCATCCACGTGTATGAGCTTCATGAGAACAAGTGGAGGTGCAAGGACCCACACGTGTGAGTAAACTTCAGAGTTTATTTGTGTTTGGGTAGTAAGGAAAGACAGGAGCAAAACTTTGTAGCTGAGTGACCCGGTAAGGGTGGAGGGTGTAGCTGACTGATTTTAAAGGTGGTTTTTTTTCTGTAGTAAGAGAGAACAGCCAGTTTGCAGCCAGGCAGTGGTGTGACCACCATAACCACGCTGCAGAGAGCATGGCTTCATTTCCAGAGTGGAGGAGGTGGTGATGATTTTCTTTGTGATTACTTTTAATTCCTGGTTATTTTACATCCTAGTGATTTTTGTGAAGATTGGACTGAAGCCCAGAGAATCGCTGCATCTCTCTTGGACAGCAAGTCCTACGAGACACTTGTAGATTTTGATAATCACCTGGATGATATCCGGAACGACTGGACAAACCCAGAGATCAACAAAGCTGTCCTCCACCTGTGTTAGAGGGGTTTCTACTGACTCATTTACGGGCATCCCCACTGTGTACTGAAGAGAGAAAAATGCTATTTTTGAATGTAAATAGAATAATATTCAGTACCTTGTGTGGAAACCTGACTGATTAAAAAGGAGTGGCATGTCACATGGCAGAGTGATGTGTCTGTAAGCCATTGAATCTTTTTTGTGAGATTCCTTGGAAGAGCTGCAAACTGTCGGTTACTGCTGTCCTCGTGGACGCCTTCCCAGTTGTAGTGAATGTTGCTGTTCCTTCGAAACCAGAACTACTTTTTGCTTGTCCCTACTGTTCATATTACAAAGTTTTGATTAAGCTTTTCTAATCTTTAGAGAGATTACTTTTTAACGATTTGTGGAAATACCTTTCCAAAAAAAATCAATCGTGTCCTCAGATGAGAAATTTTAAGGGTGAATACATAAAATGTAAGGTTAACAGTTTCTTTTGGCCTGGTTTGGAATTGTAATTCTGTCGGCACAGTAAAATGCAAACTGCTGAGGACGATGTACCATGCTCATGTGTCACCTGTTTTGCAGTGGTTTACCATGAGAACGTGTTAAAGCAGCATTCCCAAATGCTGCAGCTATTCCTGCTCTCCGTGAGCATGCAACAACCACGGTTATTGCTGGAAAATGTTAAACCCAAGGTAAAAACAAATATTCACCGAATGATTTGTAAAAAGGACTGGAAGCGCACTAAGGAGTTTGAATAACAGCTCTAAAACAGTTTGAGTCTGCGAAAGAAGAGTGAAATACCTTATTAATTTTATGCAGTCTTTGGGGGGTTTAAAAACAGATCTCATTTACAGCTGATTCACATGGTGTCCATGTAAGTGGGTCTAAGATTTGTCCCTCCAAGCTGAAGGCAAGTGATCCGAGTACCTTGAATCAAGGAGCCTAGATATAGTCTAGTTCAGCTTCTGTGTGTTTTTTCTAATTACTGTTTGTTTCTGAGAATAAGTTTACTGGACAATGAAGCTTTATATCAGGCTAGTACAGTTCCCTGTAAGTCTTGTTGCCTTACTGCTCACGGTTGTTTGTCAATCTGTAGTTAAACAGAGCCTCAACCTGCAACGGTTTCTCTAGATCTCCTTCTCTTCCTACCCAGAAATGTTTTTACAAGATCCAAATGTCCACCAAGTGATCTGCCTCTCCCAAGTTCCTGCTTTTTCCTTAGGGTTCTTATTTTAAACCACAGCGGATGGGATTGTCAAAACCTCTTGGTCTACCTCTGCTTCTGTTTAAATAAGCCCAAGTTTTACTCTTGGTCTTAGTGAGAGATGGGCCAAGGCTAAAATCCCATTCTAAAGCAGTGAGTAGACCCAGGATGCCTCCAGTCGGATCCTGCTGTGGAGCTCCTGCAGCTCAGATCCCACAAAGCCACGAGGCGAAGCCTGAGGTTCCCTGTCCGAGGAGGAGATGAAGGTTTGAACCCAAGGGTTGGGTTTGTCTCCCTGCCGTGCGGTGTTAAGGTGTGATGGGCACGACAAAAGGGATTGGCACTTAGTCAATAGCCTTTCCTAAGCATGAGTCAGGCTTGCAGGAAAGGAAAATGTTTTCACTTGTTGAATGAAAACATGTATCTGGCTCCCAAGTGAGATAAACGCGTTCCAGTGGCTGTTTTACTACACATCCATGGCTGTATGAAGAGATATCCTGGAAACAGCAACGCTCTGGCAACGTGGAGTAGACTCTGCAAATCAGGAAGAGAACTGTTGTCTTGCTTTGTACAAACACCTCATCAAATCCAACCTGTTGTTCCAGAGGCAGATGATACCTGTTAAGTTAGTTCAGTGAGATTGTCAGCCACTGCTGCTATATAAGCTGGTGTTTCTCCTGAGCCACAGGAAGCGTAGTTCTTCTCTTTGTAACTGGATGTCATAATCCAGCTTTGATCATATATATGCTGATACAGTCTAATCTTGCAGTGCTCCCCTCACCCTCCTAAGACAAAGCAAAATGTGTATCCTCAGTCTGTAACCTGATGGAAACGCTCCCTGTGACTATCCGTGGAGACACGTCGCTGAAAGGGGAGCAGCTTTTAACACTTTGTCTTTCCCTTTTTTTTTTTTTATATCTCTTAAATGAGGTCCTTTGAGTGCTTTGCCACCAGCAGAAGCCCAGGCTGGCTTTAAGCAAAAAAGGACAAGCCCCCCCGGTGCTCAGATCTTATCTCACCTGTCCTATTTGCATTGAAGGCTGGACAAAAGGCAGCAGTTTCATAAAGCCAGGCAGCTGCAGCCACTGTGGCTCTTGTGAAAGAATGAGGAAGCTGCTGGGCTCAGCGAAGGCTGTGTTCCCCTTTCCTGCTGATGTACCAGACCTACTGCAGGAGCAAATGCTGCTTTCCTGGCCAGCCCATCAGTTGGATTCATCGGAGGAATTCAAGGTAATTCCTTTTAAAACTTCGTGGGGATGAAACCTTGGGGAAGGCATCTGCATCTTCAATGCTGGAGCCCCCGTGATAGCTGGGAAGGCAGCACTGGGAACAGGTGTCCTACTCTGTTTTGATAGCAATTAACGACAAACAGGATTAAGTTTTTGGAGGGTTTTTTTTTTCCCCTATTCAAGATTTGGAGGGCATTTGCCTGCCCAGACATTAACTCACAGCTCTTTGCCTCATCTGTAGCACCTCACGCACTGGAAATGTGAAATTATTCCCATGTGGGATTCTTTTTTTCCACTCTCAACCCTAATATTTCAAAACAGCGATAAACAGACCCTGCAAGTACCTGAAAATACCAGTACAGAGTGCTTGGGTTTCTGAGTGGGAGGATGTACACTACTCTCTGCTGGATCCACGTGAGTGCTCACCTCAGATCCTTCAGTCACAAGGCGGAGAACGAAGAGCCTTGAGCACGTGTTGAAGGATCAGAGTGACCTAGAGGCACGAGGCATGTCCCCACGTGTGCCACCAGCTGATGGCCCAGGGCTCTTCCAGCTGTGGTCAGAAACACCAGCTTGAGAAGGGAGCAGAGAGTTTGGGGGGGGCCTTAGGCATTATTTTCATCAAGAAATGACACTGCCTTAAAATTTCTTGGCAAATCGGTGGTTGGTTGGGGCTAGATGCATGTCGGGAACAGCCTCTGCTCCTCCTGGCTTGTGCAGTGTCATCGGTGCAAAGAGCAGAGGGGTGGCAAGAGCTGAGGGCTGTCTGACCAGCTGCTCGCACACACAAGTGAGATACCTGTTCCCGGGGAACATACTGGTGCTGTTTTCTCTCTGAGCTCGTTGCTGTGTGCGTATGTGAGGGCTTTGGGTTGTTTGTTGTTTTTTTTTTTTAATTTGTTCAGCGAGCGGAGCAGTCTGCTGCTGGAGGGTTTTTTTTTTTTCCCCCCTTCTCCCTCTCCCATCTGCTGGCTGAGCTGCTCGTAGGATGTTCTCTACCCCATGTCAGTATGAAAACCAGCAAAGACCCACCACGTAACCTGTTTCAGCTCATTAGAGCTGACGTTGGTGCGGGAGGCAAACGAGCGGTTCAGTTGATGGGACCAGAAAAGCCACAACCTCTTCTCCTGGCACAGCTGGAGCCGGGGACAGAGAGATGTGCAGCGCCCAGCCCCGTGAGAGACAGCCCCCTGCCCCCAAGAATTTCTTCTGGAAGTGGCAGAGATGCACGGCGAGGAGAGGTGACAGTGACAGATGCAGGAAGCAAAACCAGGGTCTCTTTGCTCCCTGGCGAGAGGCCTAATCGCTGCACTCTGCCGCTGCTGCTATTTGTAAAACGTCTGGAGATGCTGGGGTGGATGGAGGGCATTACCGATACGGAAGGAGCCCGCCAATGCTAATGGAGGAGGCTGTTAGCGGGGTGGACTTGCGGTCGACTGCAGCTTGGAAAATGGCCTCGAGGGGAAATGTGCTCAGCGTGCATTTGTGAGCTGTGCTTCTAGTTTGGGTTTTCATTCGGCTCCTGGAGCGGAGCTGGGTCGCTCACCCTTGCTCGTAGGAGCTGTAAGGGAGCTGGGTTGGATTGGGCAGACCGGGCTGGGCAAGCTGCTTCCTTCCCGTCCTGCCCGGGCTCCTGTACTCCCGACTTGAGTTAAACATCTCAACACATCGTACTTCTGCGCCACAAACTCCTCGTTTGCTTTACCCATCACCCTGCAACCAGCCTTCCCGTGGCAGGCGGCGATCTCGCTGTGCCGAAGTATCCTCTGAGGACTTTATCGATTTATTATTTTTTTTTTACTGTCGCTTTTAGACGACATTTTCACTCGGCCTTCTCATCCAAAATACACCCTAGCTGCATGTTTTCCTTTGGTTCTCAGCCGTCGCCCTGTGAAAGGCGGCGGAGACGGATTTGGAGAGGACGGAGGCAGGTTGCTGGCGGGGGTTTCCGCTAACGGGACCGTGCAGAAGGCGAGAGTGTTCCGTGCTCCTGCGTGGCTGTACAGTGAGCTGGGCACTTTGCAACCTGCCGGAGCTGGGATGAGGCAGAGAGGGAACACTACTCTTAAAAATACCCGGTAGGTGGGCTGGGGGGGGGGCGGGGGGGGGTAATGGGTAACTCCTTGAGTGCTTCCAGGCAGCGCCGCACAGGCTGCAGCGTGGCAGCAATTTAGCTGGATGCGGGCAGGATCGGTGCCAGGCATGTCCCGCTCTGCGCAGCATCAGCCCATGAGGGCCAAGAGAAACAACGCAGCCCTTCCTAGAAATGCGCTCTGGAGCTTAAAAGATGGACCTAATTGAAAAAATGTACCGAGGTTGTACCAGGGGATAAAAAGGGAAAGCCGGGCCGAGATTAACCTGGAGTTCAGCGAGCCGAGAAGCGCGGCAGCCGTGGCCAGGTTCCTAAGCCAGTTCCCCGCCACGGCCTCCCAGCCGCCCGCTGAATCCATGCCCGGCAGGGAGGTGGTTTGCTCTGGATGCAGGTCTGGCAGGAGAGCCCGGCACGCTCTGGTTTTGTGCTTCAGGTACGTGCACGTTTCCCGCTTCGCTTCCTCCCCTCCGCCGCAGCAGCTCCAGGCTGGCCGGTGAGGGCCGCTGCCACAGCCCGGTGGATTTTCTTTGGGGGTGTTTGCTGCCTGCACGGTTTGTGCTGGTTGTTCCGTTGGTCCTGCCAAGAGCCTGTGCTTTGGGAATGCTGGAGCTGCTCCAGTTTCCCCGGAGTCTGAATCTTCAGCTGCTTCCTCGTGACATCCTCCTCCCTTCCCGTGCCTGGCATCCCCTCCGGGTACCGCTCGCCCGCCCGGGGTGGCTGCGAGCCTCCCCCAGCATGCAGCTCCGGGAGGGAGTTTCTTTTCCCACCTCCAGGCTTCAGCAAGTCCCATGCAATATCCCCTTCTAGGAAAATTTCTGAGCCAGGCTGGGACCAGCCCTTTCCCCTGCTTGGACCAGAAGAGACCCGGGGCAGAAGCGGGGAGCAGGCGGCCTCGTCGCTGCGTTAGCACAGAGCCAGGCTGACGTGTCACCTGCGTTAGCGGACCCTGGGACTGGGTGACCCAGAAAGCTGCTTCCCCTCCCTCTTTTCTAAAACAAGCCCAGCTGGTGTTTGCAGGAGCAGCTCCTTCGAAGGGAGCCAGCAGAGCAGCTCCGCAGTGGGCTCTCCAGCCAAAGCTTTTCTTGTGGCCGGTGTTTGCAAAACACAGCCCTCTCCCTGTGGTTCCTCTGGCGTCTGGGAAGCCGTGAGCTCACCCTGCCTTTCCCCTTCCAGTGAAGTTAGGAGGCTGCCCTCTGTCCTCACCCCCTCGTCGGTGCTTCAGCCCCCTCCACCCTCCTCTGTGCAGGGGCAGGATGGGGCTGGTGGGTTGGGCCTCACTGAGCACAGGGAGAGGAGCAGCCCAGCTGCCAGAACTGGAAACCAGTCACCAGGCAGATCAGAGGGACCACCCAGGGTGGTTGCCTGGTCTGGAGAGACAAGTCTTCACCCGAGGAGGTCAGCCAGCCCCTTACTGACCCACCGAGGAAGCTTTACGAGCCTGTCTTCTTCCTCCCCCTGGTCTGCTGGCTTTTGGTGGGGTTTGGCCAGTTGCCCTGATGTCACAGCCCTGGCCCTGCCATGGGCACCAGGAGCTCCTGGGAGGGACATGGAGCAGAGCAAGGCTGCATGAGGGTCTTGTGGTGCCCATGGAAAGGGGATATCTGCCCCATGGGGCTGCCTCTGCGCTCAAGACTCGGATCTGCCCAACGCCAGTCACCCGGGGGCTTTCTCCAGTGGTGAACAGGGCTCCACACCCAAGGGGCTTCAGGCTGTCCCCAGCGTGGCTACCCCCTACCCTATGAACTTGCCCAAGGGTGTCTTTGCTTCCCAGGCCGTGGGGAGGAGAGGAAGGGGTGTTACGATGCTGTGTTTGTGCCTATCGGGTGTCACCACGCCAGCTGGAGCAGCGCTGCAGCCCGCAGAGCTAACCACAGTTATTTTAGCAGGCTGATATTTATGTTTGCCTCCCTGCCGCAGCAAGCCATCGCTTTCGGTCGCTCACGGTTTTAGCAACAACTGCTGCTCCAGGCCAGGCTAAATCCAGCCCTCCTGGGTTTGGGGCCGTTTGTTCTCACTCAACAGCAGCAAACAGGTAGTTTTGAAGAGAGGCATCAAAATAACTACTGTGGAAGGGGGATTGCTGCTGCTCAGACTGGGTTTGTGCTGCCAGGGAGGGGTCCCTGGCCCTGGAGGATGCACTGAGGTTGGGCTGGGATCTGGAAAGACCTGGCTTACCAGGCTCTGGCTCAGATCTTGTCCTTTAGCTCTTGGATTTTGTAGCTGAACAGTCAAAAAAAAAAAAAAAAAAAAAAAAAGTCATGAACCAATTAATTTGTTTTTCTGGGGCAAAACGGGAGCCACGGGTTGCAGACGTCTCTGCCCTGGCCTCTATGTCCAGCACCAGTGCCTGCAGCTGGGGCTGCAGCCTTTTCCCCGTGCCATCTGCCCGGCTTTTGAGCTTGAAGCTGTGCAATAACTCAGTTATTTGATAAATCAGAGGAGCCAGATTGGGAAGGAAATCAACCCTTTCCATATCTGTGATTTTCAGCAGACATAGCAGGACCAGGCCAGCAGAAACTGGAGCAAAACCACCCGTTTCCCCTCCCTGCTCGCCTTTATGCCTGTCCCAGCAGGGCTTGGTCTCATGCGTGGGGCTCTGATCTCGCCGGAGACCTCCCAAGCTCCTGGGATCAGTTTGCTCCGATCTCCAGGCGAAGTTCAAAGCTTTCCCTTCGTTCCTGCCTGCAGCCACGGGGTATTTAATGTGCGGCTGGCATTCCCCGCACGCCGGCGCCCTGGATGTGAACCGCTGCTTTTCAGCTCTGTCTGAAAAGGAGCCGTCTCGGGGCCTCGCCTCTTAATTGCGGAGGAGGTGAACATGAAAAAGCCTCTGGCTGCTTTTAATGCAGGCAAAGGCGGCCGCTCCGGAGGCAGAGCCTTCACCCGGGCATCCTCGCAGCGGGGTGGTACCCAAACCGGAGCTCTCATCCTGGGGATGGTGAGAAACCCTCTGCCTGGGGCTGTTCTCACTGCCCGGCTGGTTTTCAGGCTGGCAGGTCAGACAGGACGGGGGAGAAGACCCTGTCTGGAAGCTGGTGAACAAGGAAAAGACCCTTTCTGGAAGCTGGTGACAGTGCTCCCAGAGGCTGGGAGCGTCGCTGCTTTCTAGACATTAGAACCTCAGGGATGCTGATGGGTCCTGCCAGAGCTGGGTGTGGGACCCTCCTACTAAACCACTACTTGTCTTTCTAGGCACTTGGTAGCCCCTCTGACTGCTTGTAGGGGTGCTCAGTGGTCCAAGGGCTTCGGCTGCAGGCGAGGAGCACTCCTGCTCCTCTCTGTCTCAGCACCAGGCTGGATTGTGCAGTGGGGTGAGAGTAAAGCTGCATTTTCTCCTCACCCAAGGGCTTTGCTGGGCTTGAATGGGGCTGGAGGGGGGGATGGATGGGAGGAGCCGGGACTCCGCTAACCTGATTAACCAGGTTAGTAACCAACCTTGCAAAAATCCAAACCGTCTCGCTGCAACCTCCTCCCGCCCTCCCAGGGCACGGCTGGTCCTGAGTGGGAACGCCCCCACCCAGCCTCACCCCCCGGCTCCCCTCCTGCATCCGAGAGCAGCCAGGCACGGTGGGGAGGTGGGATGCAAGGGCGGGCATCGTGCCCCTGGCTCCCGGGACCGGGTAAGTGTCACCCCCTCAGAGCACTGCGGGCTGGTTTCGGCCTCACTCCACGTCCCCAGCGCACCCCCAGTGTCCCTCCTCCGCCCGGGCAGCACGGCCACGGCTCTAGTGACACTTGCCATGAGTGTCTGGGGTTTTTTGGAGCATGAACTCATCGGGGATGCAAATGCTTCTTGGCCTGGTGCCAGCACAGGAGAGAAGTCGAAGCCCCAGAACCAACCACCAGAAATCCTGATGAAATCCTGTCAGAGGGCGGGGGGGAGGGAGGAGGGAGTGATTTCTCTACCCAAGCATCTGTCCTGGTGTCACAAGCAAGTGGTGCTGGTGTTTACCCGTGGTGGGAATACAGGGCTAAAAGCCAGCGATGGTGGGGAGGGGGCTGCTGTGTCCTGCAAGGGCTTGGCCATGGGGGTCTGGTCCCAGAGGAGACCCCCACCCCACTACACTGTGGGGCTGGGTGTCCCCCACCCAACCCTCCTTCAGACCCGTGTGGCTGGGCTGGCTGGTGGTGGGAGCCACCAGCAGGTGCCAAAAATCAGAAAACTCGCCTCAAAACAAGTTTATTGATATTTAACCAGCTGCCACAATAGTTGCAAAGTAGGGGTGCCAGAGGGGGGCTCCGCTCCCAGCCCCGATCTGGCTCCTCAGCCACGGGGGTGTCACAGCTCAGGGTGTCTGTGGGGAGCTGATAAAAAATGCAGAATTAAAACCAGCAATGGTAAGTTCCCGCTTCCCCTTGCGGGCTGCTGCCAGCCCACCTCAGGGCTGCTTGGAAAGGTGAAGTAAAGCCGTGGTGGAGGTCAGGCAGGGGAAGTGGAGAGTTTTCTTGGCTCTCTGCACGCCCTGGGGCTTGGAAGAGCCAAAATGAGTCACTAACCCTCATCCCAATAAGCCTTTCCCAGCAGCTGTGGGCAGGAGGGATGCAGATTTCCCAGTAAAGTGATTTTTTGCCCAGAATCATTTTCAGCTGATTAAAAAAGCAATGTCCTGCCATGGCAATCATCCACCTGCAAGCTCCCGGGGTGTCGGGGATGCCCAAATGGAGCAGGACCACGTGCTCCCCAGCAGCACGACTGCCACCGGCTGCTTGGCTCAGCCCCGAGGGAGGCAGCCCCGGGTGCAACGCTGCAGCCGAGCATCCCTTTATTTCCCGCATGTGGGCTCGAGGTTTTCTCTGCAAACACCCATTGCCTTCACAAATAACAACCTGATTCCTTCCTCTCGTGACCTTCTCACCTGCAAACGTTTGCAGCGCTGACCCCGGGAGCGGAGAAACCAGGATGAGACACACACACACACACACACACACACAGAGCCAGCAACAGGCTCCTTCTTTGCCCTCCCAAAAAGTTCCTCCCGAAACTCAGCGGCCGAGATTGAGTCACTGAAACGCCGTGACATCACAAGCGGTTTTTGCTACCGAGCAGCCGTGCTTCCTGTTATGCCCAGGCGCCTATAGATAAATGCATACGCACGCATAGGTGCGTGCCTTTAGGGAGCAATCCAGTTCACTCTCCTTCCTCCCAGCATCGCTTCCCGCAACCCTCGCCTCGCTTTTTGCAGCTCCAGCGGCCAGAACCGGCGGTGGGGCTGGAGAGCTGGGTCCTGCTAAGAGGATGAAAACATGGGCCTCAAGTTATCCTGCCTGAAAGGTAGGTTTGGGTGGGTGTTGGGGTCTCTCCTGCTCCGGGAAGGCATCAGGGGGATGGTTGTGCATGGAGGAGCTTTAGGTGTTTCTGCTGCGGGCGGGATTGGTGTGGGTTGGCATCCTGGTGGCATTTAAGAAAGTCTCGCGGGTGAGCTGTTGCTCGTGCATTGCCCCAGAGCTGCTTTCCCCATCCCCTACCCCAGTCCTATAAAAACCTAAAGGGCCCGGTCGGTCCTGTGCTTTCTCCTGCATCTGGAGGATCTTTGGGCTCATGGCATCCCTCAAGAAATCAGTTTGGGGGTTCCTTAGAGGTGGGAAAGAGCCAGAACAATGGGATGCTCGGGGGTGCACGGATGGGATGCTCGGAGCCAGCCCGGAGGCTGGGACCTGGGGTACCCCAGCTCTGGGCTGACCCCAAGCATCCTTTATCCTTCATTGCTCTGCTCCCCCCAGGACTATTCCAGCCCGGATGATTTCGATCTTGCTGCTTTCTCCCAAACTTTATTTTCTGTAACGGAGTTCAGCTGAGCGATGTCTGCAGGGAGAGGAAAGCGGGAGCTTTGAGCACTCCTGGCCTCACTGCTCCGGGTGAGCAGGGTTAAGGCTGGATATCGCGTCTCCCATTAGCTCTGTGTCCCAGCGCTGACCCCTGAGCAGCTCGTATTAATCATCCTCGGGGTCATTAGGGATGGAGCTAATGAGCATCCCTCTCTAAGATGCAGAGCTGCTTTTTCCCTGGCTTTTCCCAAGCCCAAACCCTACGTGAGATGCTGGCTGTGATGGGCATGGCTGGGAATGCGTCACCCAATGTGCCCCCCTCCCATGTCAGAGATGCTGTGGGTGGGGTTGGGGGATTTGGGGGTCCCACAGGGACATGGGGTGACCAGAGAGGGGAAACTGAGGCAGGCAGAGAGTCCCCATCCTGCCTTACATCTTCCCCAAAGCTGGGGCAAAGCCCCGAAATAACCCCCCACCCCGCCAAACCTCTCCAACGAGCTTGGAATCTGCAATAAAATAAAAGACACACACCCCCCCCCTGCCCTTTTCCAGCTCCCTTATGTAAGGCAACGCTTTATCCTTAATTAAAAAGAGATTAAAAATATCAGTGTCTGTCCCCTCCGGGCATTTTCCTGCTTGGGAAGAGCTGAAACCTCCCTGGCTGCTGCCTGCGCCACGCGGGGCTTTTCTCCTGATTAAAAAAGCAGATTAAAGCGATCTGCTCCCCAGGGAGGCTGGGGGAGGAGGGGGGCTGCGGTATCCACCTCTATCAGACACCCCCAAATCCAGGATGGGGAGGAGGTGCGAGGCTGCAGCTGGCTGCTGGGAGCGGCTGTGGATTCTCTAGTGGCTCGTAAGGGGTTGAGCTGGACATGGAGGGAGGTGGGGGGATGCTACAGCCCCACACCTGATCTTCTCCCCACCCCTTGGTCCCCCCCCATTTCTGCAGGCTTGAAGATGTGTGTGAGCAGCGGGAACGGCAGCGACAGGACCCCAGCGGCATCCCCAGGCGAGAAGCACCTGCACGTGCCCTCCATCATCGTCACGCCACCCACACCCACGGGGACCACGCTGTCCCGTGAGGCCCGGCGGGTGGGGGGGTCACCGCCGTGCAGTCGGTGCTGAGCATGGGGATGGTGGCAGGGGGGGGACACAGGCCCGGCAGGATCTGTCCCCACTCCGCTGGGATGAAGCCACAACTGCCGGGATGTGAATCGGCCGGATCCAGCACCCCCAGGGACACGCAGGGCACCCGCCACACGGGTGGTTTTGGACACCGGTGACTGTTTTTTCTCTTTTTTCCTAAAAGAACCGGGGAGGGGGGGGCACCATGTGGCTCCTCCCCGGTGAATAAATCCCCTGGGGCTCCGCACTCCCCCGGTTTGGCACCCGCCGCCTCCCTTGGGTTGTGTCGGTGGAGCAGTGGGGTGGGCTGTGCCCCCAAAATCACCTGTATCACCACCACCACGAAGCTGACCTCGTGCCAGTGGGTGGCCAAAAGTGGGGTACACCCCCAGCCCCCATTTCTTCGTCAAGATTGAAGAAGCCGGTTGCAAACAGCACCGGAAAAATGAACTCGGCGTCGCCTGCAACCCGCCCTCGTGGCCCCGCCGGATCGGGCGCCATCCCGGGAAGGGAGCCGGGGGCGATGCTTCCCGGGGAGCGGCGGCACCAGGAGCCGTCGGGAGAGGCGGGAGTGTGAAAGCAGATGGAAATTTAATTTTTTAATGACAGCAGCAGATGGCAAAAGACACGCAAGTGGAGTCGCAGCGCGGCGGAGCCATTTATAGAGCGCCCGGCGGAGCTGCGGCACGTGCCGGCGGCACCGTGGGGGCTGCTCGGTTAACGGGTGGGGGGGCCGGTGGGACCCTCCTCCTGCAGCCCCCCCGGTGGGGGGGTGGTTGTGGCGTTCCCCAAGGCTTGGCCCCCTGCCTCAGCCTAGGGGCACCCCTGGGGCTATCCTCACCCCAAGGGTCAGGGCTGCTCCCATGGGTGCCCCTGGGGAGGGAGATTGGGGGGAGCTGGTGTCGTTTGGGGGCTTTCTGTTTCCATGGTTTTCTGTTTCTACCGTAAGTTAGGTTGCGGCCCCCCCCATATCGCCCAGAGTGGTGGGTGCCAGCGGGTTCGGCTGCTCGGCTGGGCTGGATGTGGGCGGGTGGAGGGATGGAGGGAGGGAAGGAAGGATGGAGGGATGGAGGGAAGGACGATGTAGCGCATGGACAGACGGCAGGAGGAGGGCTGGTTGCTGCTCTAAGGCATGGATGAGTGGGTAGGGGATGGGTGGGTGGGGATGAAAAGGTGAAAGCAGGAAGGCGTGGATGGGGGTGTGGGTGGGTGGTTGGATGTATGGATGTGTGGATGGGAGGGTAGATGGGTGAGTGCACGTGTGGAGGCATGGATGTGTCACGGGATGGGTGGATGAAGGCGTGGATGGAGTGGGTGGGTGGATGGTGTGTGTATAGATGGATGGAGAGGTGAGTGCATATGTGGAGGCATGGATGGGTTGCTGGATGGGTGGATGAAGGCATGGATGGAGTGTGGATGGATGGGTGGGTGGATGGATGGGCTGTTGGATGGAGGGAAGTGATGGACGGATGGACGGATGGATGGGATGGATGAACTGTTGGATGGAGGGAAGAGATAGATGGGTGGATGAGTGGATGAGTGGATGAGTGGATGGATGGAGGGAAGGGATGGATGGAGGGAGGGATGGGTGGGTGGATGGGCAGGCTGTTGGATGGACAGATGGACGGGCTGTTGGATGGACAGATGGACAGATGGACCGATGGGCTGTGGATGGATGGATGGATGGATGGATGGATGGATGGATGGATGGATGGGCTGTGGAGGGAGGGAGGGGATAGATGGAGGGAGGGATGGGTGGGTGGATGGGTGAATGGGTGGGCTGTTGGATGGATGGACGGACGGATGGACGGATGGACGGATGGATGGATGGATGGATGGATGGATGGGATGGATGGATGGATGGATGGATGGATGGATGGATGGATGGATGGATGGATGGATGGATGGATGGGATGGGATGCAAGGGATGGATGGGTGACGGCAGATGCCGGAGCACGGGTGGATGCCCGGGGACAACTGGACGGCCAGGCAGAGCCAGCCGGCTGCCGCTGGTCCGTGCGCGGGAGGGAGGGTGCACAGAGGGGGCTGGGGCGGGCGGAGGGCAGGTCCCGGGGTTCCCCCCCGTCCCCCCGCGCCCGCGGCGGCCCCACGCGTGACCCCGCCCAGCGGCGGCAGCGCGCGCGCAGCGCCCATGCGCAGATGGGGAGGGCGGAGCCTCCGAGTGCCCCGCGGCGCCCCGGCAACAAGTGCCGAGCGCTGATTGGTCGAGCGCCCCACCGAGGAGCCTCGGGATTGGTCCCTCTGCGACCGACCCAAACCTCCCCCGCAGGGCCCGGCCACGGGGCCGAAGTCGGAGCGCGGCGCGAGTAGGACAGCCAATCAGAAAGGGGCGCGCCAGGATAACCAATGGCAGGCCGGCGCCGCCCGTGGAAAACCAATCAGCGTGCTCCGAACGGCGTCAGTCCCCGCCCCCACGCGGAGACCGCGAAAACGCGCCCGGCGGAGAGGCGCGGGGGCCTGTGGGCGGGGCCTCTCCGCCGCGCAGCCAATAGGGGGGGTGGGCGCTTGGCGAGTCCGGTCCCGCTTCCGGTTCTGTTTCCGGTTCCGGTTCGGTCCCGGTGCCGGTTCGGTGCCGGCCCGGGCGCCCTCAGGCCTCGTCGTCGCTGCCGCCATGGAGCCGGCCGAGGCGGAGTTCCTGGCCGAGAAGGAGCTGGTGACGATCGTCCCCAACTTCAGCCTCGACCGGATCCACCTCATCGGGGTCGGCGGGGCCGGGGGTGGGGACCGGGCCTGGGGCTGGGGACGGGCCGGAGGGCAGGGCCTGGGGGTCAGGGCCTGGGGGGTTGGGGGACAGAGCCTGGTGACATTGAGGACAGGGGCTGGAGGGTTTATAAGTGGGGGGGGGGTTTGGGCTTGAGGGGCAGGAGCTGGGGAGATCGGGGGACAGGGGCTGAGGGCACTGGGGACGGGAGCGGGGCTGGGGGGCGTGGGGAGGGAGCTGGAGGGGTTGGGGGTCTGGTGTGATGGGAGTGGAGGGATAAAGGGATTGGGGGGCAGAGATAGCGAGGGGGTTGGGGGAGGAGGCAGGGCAGCCCCCCAGGAGGTTTGGGAGGGGGGTCAGTACTGTGCCCCCCAGCTCTGGCGCTTTTGCAGTGAGCGGCGCAGCCCCTGGCACCTGCGCCGTGGCTGAGGGCGGCGGGGGGTGACCGGCTGCCCTGGTGCTGAGCCCCCAGCTCTGGCAGCGGGTGCCGGGGTCTGCAGCGGTGGCGGTGCGAGCTCTGCTCCGCTGCTGCGTGTCTCTGAAGGCGCCTCGACCTGAGCCTGGGGGGCTGCATTTCCAGGATAGATGTAATTTCTGCCTATAACTTCTGTGAAGCGCTTTGAAATAGAAAATGTACCAGAAATGTTAGTTATTGCTTCTCAAGGGAGAGCAGGAAAAGCCTGAGAGCGAGAATTATGGGAAACAAGAAGAGCAAATTCAGATGCTATTTGACTCAGGCTTTTCAAATTCCCCCAGGAAACTCATAGTCCCTAGAGATGGCCGAGGCCAAATTAGCAGACAAGTTCTGTGGTGCCTGAGCCCTCACTGCTGCCTTACTCTTATCTTCAATTTGTCTTCCAGGGAGATCTAGGCCCTTTCAATCCTGGCTTACCGGTGGAAGTGCCTGTCTGGTTGGCCATTAACCTGAAGCAGAGGCAGAAGTGTCGGCTGATTCCTCCGGAATGGATGGATGTTGGTAAGGGTGGTGGATTCGGCCCTGGGCTTCAGTGGGTGCAGCAGAAACACTGACTTAAAAATCTTTTTCACCGTTAGTGGGAAGCTTAATTCAACAAACACCAAGTAACTCACAGAGAAGGATCTAATGTTCCACCACTGGAATTCTTTATATTTACAGGAGATGTAATCTTCCCAGTTAAGTCAGGCATTTAACTTCTGTTCCTCTGGTGAGGAAGAAGAACAAGGATGAGATTGAATCCCCCATCCTGACATTCCTCTTCAGCAGTGGTTGCTGCTCTTTCTGAGCAGCACTTGCATCTCTCACAAGGCTTGTTCAGAAAGAGCTCTGGGGACCTCGGATGACCCTCTGTGAAGAGGGGGACCTTGGAGAGCACATATGTCTGTTAATCACTGGTTCATTCGCTCCATTAAATCATTTTCCTTGAGGGCATTGGAAAATCGTCTCACCCTCTAAAAAGGGAGAATCCTCGCACCCTCCCTTTTGTCGTCTCAAGGGAAACTGTGAAAGAGAAGAAGTAAACACCAATGGAGCTGCAGTAAGAGGGAGGCCTGCACCAAGCATCCCCACTTTATTCATTCAGGGGCACAAATGCTAGTTAGCAAAAGTGCTGTGTGGGTGAAGGGACTGTGTCTCAGCGGGTGATGGGTTTGGGGATCAAATTGGTGTAGAACCCCCCTCCCAGCATGTTGTGCTAAGTGTGGCCTCAGTGTCCTTGTCAGCACCCATGGGTCTGCATTACAGAAACCTTTTTCTGTCCGCACGTTGATATAAGCTTGGACATAGAGTCCGTCCTATAGAAATAGCACATGGGTTTTTCCTAGGTGGAGGGGTAAAAATATCCCTGGAGTGTCAGAGGCCTGGCAATGCCTGACCATTCCTGGTTGTATTTTAGAAAAACTGGAGGAAATCCGGGACCAGGAACGTAAAGAGGACACCTTCACTCCGATGCCTAGTCCCTATTATATGGAACTCACAAAGCTGCTGTTAAACTAGTAAGTAGGAAATGTATTGTAACAGTTTCCGCCCGAGTACATGCTTGCATAGACAATTTTTCAAGCTTTCGTTGGCAGCAACCCCAGAGGGCGGTGGGAAAGTGAGAGTTAATGGAGGTTTATTTCACAGCGTGCCAAGATCTCGTTGCAGCAGTTTTCTCATGGTAACTTTACATTTCAGTAACTTGGGGATTGCTTGTTCTGTGGCCTGATAATTGGGGCTGTGCTGCTTTATTGAGCGGCAGCTAAGCGTAGAGGCCTTGAGGATCGGCAGCGCGTTCCATGGCTGCAATCTGTTCAGCAGCCTGAACCCTCCAGGCTTCTTCCTTGGCTCTCCTTCAGGAGGAAAGCTCCTCTTTCCTCAGCCTGAGAAGCAGGAGACCGGGGATATTCCGAGTCTGAACTCCTGCCTGCTGAGGCATTTCACTTGTAAAATGTGCTGGCTGGTATTTTTCTCAGCGCGGGCTCTTCTGACTTTAAGCCCTCAATTACGGCAGGGTGATCATTTAAGCACTGGCTTTTCCTCTGGAGATGACGCTCTTGGCGTGTGGCTCCTTCCCTCACGCTAGAATAACCCTGACAGCTCTGTCCGTGTGAATTGATCTGATCTCTCGAGGTCCTTATGGCAGCGCTGAATTGCCTTAATGGGAGGATGTGGCACAACTCGTACAGTCCTTTCAACTTAATACTCTCTGATAAAGCCACGAGAGCACAGAGCCGGGGCTCTAATCACAGCCGAGTCCTTTCAATTCCCTGGCTGCCTGTGACTTTGGCCGGGTTATTGGCCCTTCGTGTACCTCGTACCAGCTGGGCAATTAAAGAGCAGAAGGATTCTAGTGAGAACCAGATGCTGCATCAGAGCTGAGCATTCCTGGGTAAATAAACTATCCCAGAAATCCCAGCAGCAGAAGTACCAGGCTGGATTTTAATGTTGAGTTGCAGGGGGTTTTTTTTCTCTATAGCAAACTGTTCGGCTCGTGCCTCAGAGGGCTGAAGAGCTGCCAACGTGACTTAAACTGGTGACATAAACGTACGAGTCCCTCGTCAGCCTGTTCTGCTCTTCTCTCTCCTCCTCTAGTGCCTCGGACAACATCCCCAAAGCGGATGAGATTCGGACGCTGGTGAAGGAGACCTGGGACACGCGGCTCGCCAAGCTGCGGCTCTCTGCGGACAGCTTCGTCAGGCAGCAGGAGGCTCACGCCAAGGTGCGGCGGGGACGCGCGGGGCGAGGTTTGCCAGCTCTGTGCTGGGAGGATTCCAGATGCCGTGCGATTGTGTGGGCTTGTGACTGATGAGAGCTGCTCGTGAAAAATGCTGGTTGGGGCATGTTTTTTTTTCCTGGGTTGTGGCTACGTCAGTTGGGAACTAAAGCCATATGCTGAAACCTCGCTTTATGGGCTGGTTCGCAGCTCCCCGTGCCTGGTGGAAATGGTGCTCTCAGTGCTCCTGTGCTGCAGGGCCGGGCCCTTGGGGTGTCACTGAAGGGAGAGCGTGGGCTGCAGAGCTGCTCTCTGCATTCCTTGTCCTCTGCTGCTCAGGGGTTTTCCCCAAAATTCTGTTCTTTTCTCTTTTAGCTGGATAACTTAACCCTGATGGAGATCAACACGACTGGGACTTTCCTTACTCAAGCTTTAGATCACATGTATAAGCTCCGGACTAACCTCCAGCCTAGCGAGAGCGCCGACTCGCAGGATTTCTGAGGTACAGGCCGGGCCAGCCCTCAAAACCTCCCAGGAGAGGGCAGTGGAAGGGAGCAGGCCCTGCTCCTCACCCTGGCCAGCCTCCACCGCCCTCCACCAATATCCCAAGGCCACCCAAGCTGCACCGAGGCAGAGGAGAGAGCAGGGCCAGGTGTGCAGTGCTCCAGAGCTGCCATGGTTCCCGGGAGCATCCCTGCACGGTCCCTTTTTTGCAGCCGTGGGCCTCTCTCTTGGGTTCAGAGCTCTGCTGGGTGCAGGTGATGGCTTGCCAGCGCGAGGTTGCTGTCGAGTGATGTCAGGCAGATCTCTCCGCCCTGGAGAGTGTGGGTGTACTTCATAGAGGGAACTTCTGAGGGCAGCACAGGCCACACACTGGCTTGAAAAGCAATAAATTTCTAGGCGGTGCTTCGCCATGGATTTTCTCAGAGGCTTGAAAAAGGGGGAAGATGTGCCGGCAGTGAGAGGTGTCTGCTGCTCTGCTGGGGAGATCAGCTGGGAAGCAGATCCATCTGCTCTTTGGAGAAGGACAAAAGAAAATGGTTTTCCCTTTCGGAAGCCAGGCTGTAATATCATGTGTCTAGTTTTTTCTTTTTTTTTTTTTAAAAAATCTGAGACTGTGTGTATAAAAAATAAATTAAAAAAAATAATTGCAGCTGAGTGAGCAGCATCAAATTAGTCCCTGGGTTCTGTCGCACGCTGTGCATCAAGCGTACGTGGGTTAAACAATGCTTGGAAAAAGCTCCTTTGGCTCCGACCCCCTTCCCCTGCGGCAGCCCGACAGGCAAGGGCAGGATCCTCGCCGGCGTCGGGCTGCTGTGCTGATGGCAGATGTAATTATTAGGGGCGAGGGGGGGGGGGGAAAACGGTGGCAAGCCCTGAGCGCTGCCCTTCCCCGAGCATCTGGGCCAGGCTCCTGCCTGCCATCTGTGCCCTGCCTGCCCTGCCTTCCCCCCGCGCTGCCCGCGGGCTGGCGAGGGCAGGAGCTGCCCTGGGCGAGGCTGGGGGATGCTCGGAGCGGGGCTGCTTTCCCATCGCCGCTGGGGGAGAAACAATCCTTTGCCGTCAAGTGTGGAAGAGTTTATTATTTAATTGTGGTGGTTTTTTTTTTTTTTGGATGTTTTCAGAAATTACAGCAATATATTCATAAATACCTAATTACTACATTCAACAAATAATATATTACATTACAATTAATTCAAACAAGTACACTTAGAACATGTTTAGGGGATTTTTTTTTTTTCTCCTTTTTGGGGTGTCGTTTTGTTTTCTTTCACAGCATCCAAACTGCCCCCAGCAGGCTCTGCCTTGCCTTTCTCTCCTCGCAGCCCCCCCCTCTGCCCCAGGCTCTGGCGCAGCTGCTCGAGCAGTTCTGCACCGGGTACATACACGCAGACACGACCGCTCGCCACGACCCCGGTGGGAATAATTTGGAGAAATTGGTCCAAAAAATGTGATTACGGGCTGGTGAGGGGGGGAAAGTCAGTCCAGGAGCTGCCACCAAGCGGGGCTGCATCCCAGCCAGGCTCCTGCCCAGGGCCTCATCGCAGCACTGCGGTGACGGGGGATAAATTGCTGATGATTTTCCATCCCTGGCTTGTTCCCCCCCCCCCCCCCAGCACCCGCCAAGGGAAGAAGCGAGTGGAGCAGCGAGTGAATTTTGCCGTGTTAAAATTCATTGTGAAGCCCAGAGTTGGCAGCGGCTAGGCCAGAGGCTGGCGATGCAATTGGGGATTTAAAAAAGATTAAACTAATTTCTGTCACAAGGGCATTTTGCTTTTTAATCTTGAGCAGGTTTTTTTGGTTTTTTTTTTTTGGTGAAACCAATGGGAGACCAGGGAGCTGGGGAAGCGGGGGGGGGTGGTGAGGGGGGGGGGTTAATGCTTTCTTTGCAAGTGCAACAAGGGAATTTAAAGCAGAAAGCAGAGGTCACCTTTTCCTGTAGACGTGAGCTTGTCTCGTGGTGAATTTTAAAAAAATTAATAAATAATTTAATTTAAAAAGAAGCCTCCCCGGGGAGTTGGGGGGCATGCGGTGATTAGAAAGTGGCTTAAAAAAAAAAAAACAAAACAAAAAAAACAAAACAAAAAAAAGCACCGTGTGGTGCTGAGCCTGAACCTGCCACCCCAGCCCACAGGCAGGTCCTGCCCGCCGGCGGGTATGAGGTACGGGCAGCAAGAGCTCGACCTGGCTTGTCCCCATGGTGCCACCAAGCTGTGGACCCCGTGGGCAAACGCCTGCCCCAACTGCCTTCGGGCCGCTCTGATTGTCTGGTATTTTGAGGGGGAACAAGGACACCCCGGTGCCACCCATCCCCAAACCCTCCAGCCCTCTTGGCGCAATCGCTTTGGATTTTTAAGTTTGGCAGATGGAGCCCACGTGAGGCTGAGAAACCACCCGGCACGGTGACACCCACAACTGTCCCACTGGACCAGAAAAAGACCCAGAAACCAAAGAAAAAGGGTAAAAAAAAAACCAAAACCAAAAAAAATAAAAACCAAAACCTGGAGACCGAGGGTGGTGGAAAGGCTCAGCTCTGGTTTCCCAAGGGATTGGTGGTGGGACAGCACCTGCCCCGCTGGAAATGGGGATTGATTTTTCCCTGTTTTAAATGCTTTTAAAACACATTTCAATATCTTTTCTGTCCTGACCAGCAGCAGTACAAACACTAAAAGCAAGTTCATCCTTTTGCCAAAAATGAAAGAAAATAAAAAGGGGGAGGGAGAATAGGGGAGGGAGGGGGAGGAAAAAAAAAAAAAAAAGAAAAAAAAAAGCAGAAACATATTAAAAAAAAAGGCAAGCTTTTTATAACAATAATTAAAGTAATAAAAACATACAAAACTTTTTTTTTTTTAATATATATACACAGTACAAGGCTGAAGCACCTTTTTTTTTTTTTTTTTTTTTGACTTTTAAATCGCAAACCCGGGGTAACTGGCTCGGACAAGATAAACCTGCCGGGGCCCACTGCCGGCGCGTGTCTGTGCCCCTTCCCCGCCAAACAGGAACAAAAAGGTACCTTCAACCAGTTTATTGACTTTATTGTTTTATAGCGAAGTGCATTTCCAGTGGAAAGCCCCGGGGTAGGGGGGGAGGCTCCCGGTGCTGTGCCGGGGATGGCGGGGATTTGGGGGGGGGGCGGAGGCTCAGTGGCTGCTGGCCAGCCGTCCCGCACCGGGCCCCGCGGGGGCTCCTCCGGCCTTAGTGTTGTTGGTGGAATCATTAATTGTAATTTAAAAAACAAAAACAAAAAACAACAAAAAAAATGAGCGCTATAAAGTGTGGGTGGGTGGAGGGGGGGGCTCGCAGCGCCCTGTCCCCCCGGGAGGAGAGCCCGAGCCGGGCTGGCGGTTGCTTGCAGAGGGCCGGCGGCGCGGGAGGGGCCGGGACGGGCTGGGGTCTGCTCGCCGTCGGGTGGGCTCCCGGCTCCCGTGCTCCTTTGCTTCATGCATGGCACATTCTCCGTTTATTTATTTAATTTTTTTTTTTTCCATTTTATTTTTTTTTTTTTTCATTTTATTTTTTTAGCTTCAAACCTCCCAGTGAAAAATATTAAATATTCAAGGTAATAAAATAGATTATTATTTCTAGACTATATGTTCGGCCTAGCCCAAGGAGCGTCACCTGGGATACCCCTTGAAATAACCCCTAGACCACTGCATTGCAGGCAAGGCAAGGCACTTCCGCAGGTGATCCAGCTCGGCTTGCAGGCGCTCACGCTCCGAGACCATCTTCTGCTTCTGGGTCCTCAATTCCTGCGGGCAGCCAAGGGGAGAAGACACGGTCAGGGTGGGCAGCGGGCGGCCTCTGGGCCGGTGGTGCAGGGGGCTGGGCTCTCCTCGGGGACCCGTGAGGGGATGTCGGGGGGCTGGGAGGGGGCCACGGCAGGGGGACGGGGCACTGGAGGTTCATGGGTGTGTTATGGGAGGACTGGGTGTCTGGGGGAGGTTGGGTTCCTCAAGGAAGGGGGGTGGCCAAGAGGTTGGGTGACCAGAAGATTGGGTGGCCAGGAGGTTGGACACCCAGGAGACTGGGTGCCCTCATAGAAGTGGGGTGCCCAGGAGGTTGGGTGCCTCACGGAGATTGGGTGCCTTGTGGAGGTTGGGTGCCCATGAGGTTGGGTGCCTCACAGAAGTGGGGTCCCCAGGAGACAGTACCCAGAAGATTGGGTGCCCATGAGGTTGGGTGCATCACAGAAGTGGGGTGGCCAGAAGATTGGGTGCCCAGGAGGTTGGGTGCCTCGTGGAAGTGGGGTGCCCAGGAGGTTGG
This sequence comes from Athene noctua, assembly GCF_965140245.1. NCBI lineage: Eukaryota > Metazoa > Chordata > Aves > Strigiformes > Strigidae > Athene > Athene noctua. The sequence goes on from NC_134045.1 coordinate 24,860,351, forward strand.
GTGCCTCATGGAGATTGGGTGCCTTGTGGAGGTTGGGTGTCCAGGAGGTTGGGTGCCTCAGAGAAGTGGGGTCCCCAGGAGACAGTACCCAGGAGGTTGGGTGCCCAGGCGCCGGGGAGCCCCAGCCCCACTCACCGCCATGCTGTGCGAAAGCTGCTCTGCCGTCAGGCTCAGGCTGTAGTGCTGGGCCTCCAGCCGCCGGCACTGGGTCTGCAGCACTTGGCGCTCCAGGTTTTGTTCTGCAAGGCCCAAAGGAGACGGGGGTGAGCACCGGCACCTCCAGCTCCGGGCACGGCGCAGGACCGTGCCCGAGGAGGCTGCCAGTCAGCAGCGACGGCCTCCAGCATCCCATAGCATCCCCAGCCCCTGCACCGCCCGTGGGGGGCCTCCAGGTCCCGCGGGGAGGGCGCCAGGCAGCCGTGAATACATGAATTTTTCACGTATACATCAATTTTCACCAGCACCTGTTGCTTTTGTGCCACTCCTGCTGTGCTGGAGAGCCTTGAGCTCCTCCTCATCCCATCCCATCCCGTCCCATCCCATCCCAGTGGGAGCCAGAAGTGCCTGGTTGAGGCGTGGGGTAGTTTCACTTGGGGAAACTGAGGCACAAGTTTTACCCTCCCTACCTTCCTGCCCCCCCCCCCAAATCCCCTACCTTCTATATGTTCCTGGTAAGCTTCAAAAATTGCCTCGATCCCTTGCCACTTGGGCCTGGGGTACTCTTCCTCCTCTTCCTCCTCGTCCTCCTCCTCTTCCTCGGAGGCCGAGTCGTGGGGCAGCGGGGGCAGCGCCCGGTGGGGCAGCGGCCCCTCGGCCGTGCCGTTGTGGGGGGGGGCGCCCAGGCGGCTGGACGCCTGCAGCTCGGGGATGTTGTAGTGGATGGAGGCATCGAGCTTGTGGTTCTGCTCCGCCGTCAGCGCCGCCGTCCCCCCTGCGGGCACCCAACGTCAGCCCCCTGCCCGCCCCCCACCCCACCACTGCCCTCCCTGAGAAAGATGCTCCCCTCAAAGTATTAATTTCCTCCCGCCCTGGGTTTTTTTTCTTTTTCTTCTACGGGTTTTCATCGCCCCCCCATCTTCCTCCACCTCCCCGTGCACTGGAGTAACTTAATTTTCCTCACTCACTGAAATAAATGAGTCTGGGGGGAATGGAGCCGTTATTATCCCAGTGCCTTAAATTTATCTTCATCAATGAGCTCCTGGGATGCTCCAGCAACGAGGTTGCCAGTGGATTTTTGTGCCCTCAGCGGTGCCAAACCCCAGAGGGGTTGGGGGGACGGGTACGAGGGGGTCTCCCACCCCCCAGAGATCCTACCCTGGGTGTTCCCCACCCTGCTCCCCCCCATCCCCACCGTTACCTTTGTGCTTCTGCAACGCTTTCTGGGTGGATTGCAGCACCGACTCGTGGAACTGATGGGCGAACTCCTCGGCGATGAAGGGCTCCCAGGGCTTGCTCTTGCCGTTCATGCTGTGGGACAGCGGCACCGGGATGTCCTTGGGGAGGGGACCCCTGACGTAGCTGAGGATGCTCAGTGCCTTCTTCCCGGGATGCCCGTCGCTCAACCGAGGCTTCTCCGCCGGCGCGGCAGCCGATTCCTTAGCCCTGGGTAGCTCCTGGGCTCTCAGCTGGTCCAACCTGCTGGGTTCCGCCGTCTTCTGCGCCTCCGGCACGGAGACAGCGATGCCCACGGGTTTATCTGGATCCAGCAGCAGCGGCGGCACCAGGGGCTCTTCGGGCAGAGGAAGAGCAGGGTCAGCTGCCAGTGGGGCAACGTGTTCCACCCCACCACCATCCCACCGGGCAGGGGGATGCTCCCGACCGGCCGAGAGCCCGGGAAGGACCGGGGGTGCTTACCGGCGGCGGGGCCGCTGGGGCTGTCCCGCGGGGAGCTCTTCACCACCACGGCGGCCGGTGTGGTCTTCTGCTTCATGGCCTGGAGCATCTCCACCAGCTTCTCCTTGTCTGCGGCATGGGAAGCTGAGGTTTAGTGTAGCCTCTGCTCAGCAGAGCAAGCTCACGGCCCCAGGCGGGACCCCCCCCTGCCACAGCACGCCCCCAAACCGGGGAGCGGGGACCCCGAGCCGAGCCGGGGCCGGCCCCAGGCATGCGCGGGGCATGGCTGTTACCTTTCCTCTTCTCAGCGCTGATGTGCGTGAGGTTGAAGATGGTGAGGAAGCGTTTTTTCTCCTCGAAGTTGGGGCTGTTGTTCATCTCGTCGGGGCTGTAGCGGGTGGAGAGCGGGAGGCGCGGGGAGGGCGTGCGGCGCTTGTTCTGCACCGTCGGCGGCGAGGGGCTCCTCTCCCGCAGCATCCGCCGGCGTTTGCGTCGCTTCTGGCTCAGCAATTCCTCCTTCTGCTGCTGCGTGGTGAGGCCGAAGAGCTGCAGGAACTCCAGCTTCTGGGGCGCCGAGGGGGGAGAGCAGAGCAGGGTCACCCCCAGACCGGTCCCCGTCCCCATCCTCATCCCTGACCCCCTCATGCCTCTGCGGCCAGCTGGGGATGGTGGCTGCACCGCAGCAGTGGGAGCTGGTGCCCGAGGGGGGGCTGCTCCCCCGGGGGACAGGGGGGACACAGGGGACAGCGAGAGGCAGCTGTACCTCGGAGGACGTGTCCAGCTTCAGCGGGGGCTGCTCGGCCACGCAGCGGAGATGGGCCCGCACCTCCTCCTCGTCGCTGTCGTCGCAGGAGTCGTCCAGGTCGTAGTAATAACCTGGGGATGGGGAGGGGCTGGTGTGAGACTGGGGGCAACCACGGGGAACCCCGCGGGGACACGCTGGGAAACCTGCTGGGACCCGGCTTGGGACAGGGGCGCTGCTGGGATGCTGCGGGGGGAGTGGTGGGGGTCCAGCGTGGGTCCTTTGCCCATGTCCCCCCCCTCGCTTTCAGCATCACTTTGGGACGGGGGCTCAACAGGCGGGTTAATGGGGCACAGCTTGGGGGGGAGGCTGTGGCTGAGCGCCCCCCCATCCCTGCTGAAGGGGTACAGCAACGCCTGTCATCCCCCCCCCCGCCTCCCCGCAGCGCTCCATCTCCTCACCGCTGTTCTTATCCCCGCTCGCACAGTGCCATTAATATTTAAAACCCGCTTATTAGCCTCAGTTCATCATTTATTAATTGGGCATGTCTAGAGCGGAGGATTTACCGAGCCGCTCAGCTCGCCGCAGCGTTTGCACTCCCGGGAGAGCCACCGGCTGCCCCCACCACCGCCGGGTGCTGGGTTTGGGGGGGGTGGAGGGGGAAGATGGGGAGGGGGTCCCCAGCATCTGACCTTTCTCACGGGCCTCCCGCCGCCGGCGCTCCTCCAGGTCGAGTTTGCTGACCAGCCTGCGGTGCTGCTGCACGAACTCGTCGTAGATGTACATGGGGTCCTGGGCGCGGGGCGGGGGGGGGCGGTAGGGCGAGCTGGGCTTGGTGACCTCGGCAAAGGGGGCGGCCGGGGGTCTTTGCTGGCTCAGGATGCTCTGCGTGGATTTCTCCAGCTCGGCTAGGAAGGGGGTGTGGGTGAAGCCCCCGTGTTCCGGGGCACCGGGCTCGCGTCCTGGGGGGTATTTCTCCAGAGCATCCCTCTTCCTCGTCCCCTCCTCCAGCTTCTCGGGGCAGAAAACCCTCTCGACCTTCACCAGCGGGATGCCCTGACGGCTGGGCTCGAAGGGGGCTGGGTGGCTGTGGAGGGCGTGGGGCTCGGGGAGGCGCCGGGGGGGCTCGGGAGGGCTCTCCATCAGCGAGACGGGGTTCCAGAGGGATGTGGCAACGGGGTGGTGCTGGGGTTTGGGGGAGATGAGCGGTGGGGGCCCGCCGAAGTGCTGCCCCGGCTCCCGGCTGCTCGGCTCGTGGCGGCTCGATCCCGACCTGTGGGGAGAGGAGAGGACCAGAGAGGTGAGGGCGGGGGCACTGCCGCCGGACAGACACGCACCAGGGCTGCTTTTGGGGGAGAAACACACCAGTTAGGGCTGCCCAGAGGGGTTTGTGCACATGGGGCTGACACACTCGTCCCCTCCTGTGCCACCACCCCGAGGGGTGAGGGGGGAGAGTTAGTGCTGCTCGCAGGGGGGTTGAGCAGGGATGCAGCTACATCCTCGGGGCGCTGGGCAGGGAACCCCAGACTTGACACCCCCCTCCCCGGCTGCCCACCATGGGGACAAGAGAGCCACCGGGTCCTGGCACAGCCCTGCAGCGAGGGCAGCGCCGCGGTACAACCCTCCTCCGCCAGCCGGGGACGGAGCCAGCCCGTTAGCGGGATAAATATTTCATGCACCCAAGCTGTGCATTTAACGCTTTTCCGCTCCAGCGCCCCGGACCTTCGCGCGCGGAGCGGCGAGTTCAGCTCGGCGCCGCCATCCGCCGCCCCGGCACCGTGTCACCGCGTCGCCTGCCCCGCCAGGGATCCATCCCTCTGCCTCGAGATGAGAACGCGGACGAGGCTGAGGATGGAGATGATGGGGTATTCCCCCCACCCCCAGCTCCAGCTGCAGGTGTTTCGGGGTGACCTTGCTCGCTCCAGTTTGGGGTGGGAGGAGCGGATGGGGAAGGGAGCCTGCGGCGGGCACTAGCCTTTGTGCCGCCCCGCACGATCCGCTCTTTATTATCCTCGATGAGCTGCGCTAATCCTCTGGATACCCAAAAATAACAAAGGGAGCTGGCGGCAGAGCCGGCTGGATGAGCCCGCACTGCTTAAGCGCTCAGAGCTGGGGGTGAGCGAGCCCCTGTCAATCAGGGGGTGCGGACACGCTCCTCTGCCTCCCCAAACCACCCGCATTCGGGGCGGGCGCCCCGCGGCCCCTCTCCCTCCCAAAACGGAGCATCCCACCGCCCGGGTCCACTGCACGGCGGGGAGCTGCAATTAGCGGTGCCGGGTGCCTGGGCAGCACCTGGCCACTCGCCGCTGGCCCTCGGCCACCTCCCGGGCTCGTCGCCTGCCGCCGCGCAGATGTCGGGCACCAGCATCGCCCGGCACTGCCAGCACAGCCGGCCTGGCTGGCACCGCCTGACGGGGACCTGCTGGCGCCGGCCGAGCGCGGCCGCTTCTGCTCACGGGGACGTGCAAGGAGCGAGGGGCACGGGTATGGGATGTTGGCTACCTAACGGGGGGGGCCAGAGCCAGCTAAGGGGGGTGCAATAGGGGAAAATCTGATCAATATTACAGCTGCGGTGTGGGAAAACGCCATGAGGTTTTAGGAGGAAGCTCTGTCACCGGAACGGGACTGGCAGCACGTCCCTACCTGGGGTGCTCGGGGCGATGCTCAGGCTCGGGCTGGCTCGGGGTGCGCCCCATGTCGAGGTGCTGTTCTAGGACTTGTTGTCGAAACTCTGAGACTTGGGACTGCCGATCTTCCTTCTCCTGGCGCAGCCGGCGCTGCCGGGCCAGCCACTTCTCCTCCTCGTTGGTGCGGTGGATGAGCAGCGCCGTGGCCGCGCTGCTGCCCGGCAGCGGGAACACGTTGTGGTTGGGGATGAGGCTGGGCACGGGGTGGTGGGAGGCCGGTGGCTGGTGCAGTGGGTGCTGGATGGGCTTTGGCGTCGGCAGCACCGAGTCCTTGAGTTTCTCTGAGTTGGAAAAGGAGTGCCGGAGAGTCAGGGCGTGGAAAGCCGGGGGGATACCCGCGACCATCGTTAGCTATCAGGGGGTTTTGGGGTGCAAAGGGTGTCCCCCCTGCCGCAGGGGCGTGCCTGCAGGCAGGAGGCACCCGGAGCTCCCCTGCCTGCGCGGCATGGAGGAGCTGCCCGCTTGCTGCCAGCCCAGCTGCCAGGCGTGCCACGGCACCGGGCGCGTTGCCGCCCCGGGCCCAGTCAGATGGCACAGGCACCGCGCCGCCTCCTCGAGAGCCGCGGCAGCTGGGCTTTTGGCAAGCGAGCTGGCAGCCGAGAGAGCCCAGCTCCACCCCAAGCTGCCTCCCGCAGCCTCCGACCCCCTCGGCTTTGCCATCTGGAGGGGAAAGGGGACTGTGGCAAGCTGTGCCCGAAGGCGGTGGCCCCCCCGCAGCATCACCCGTGGGGACGTTACCTGCTCTGCCGGGCGCCAGCGGCTCCACGGGTTTGCCCCGCTCCTCGGCCGGGTGCCCCCGCAGCCCGTGCAGCTCGGCCACGGGGAGGAAGGGCCCCTCCATGGCTTTCACCATGCTGAGCTCCTTCTCCCGGGCACGCTCCCGCTGCCTCTCCAGCTCCCGTTCTCGCTCCTTCTCCCGCTCCCGCTCCAGCTCTTTCTCACGTTCCCGCTCCCGTTCTCGCTCCTTCTCCCGCTCCCGGTCGGCTTCTCGCTCCCGTTCCTTCTCTCGCTCCCGCTCGCGCTCCCGCTCCCTCTGCCGCAGCTCTTCATCCATTTGCAGCCTGCAAAGAAAAGCCAAAAAAAAAAGAAAAAACCCACCAACCTCCAAACAATCCCCTCAAGATGCCTGTACCCACCCGCCACCATCGTCCCCCTCCCCGTACCTCTCGGCGGCGAGGCTGGAGATGCGCTCGGACTGCAGGGCGGAGAGGGAGGAGTGCGAGAGCTCGGGGGGGTACCGGACCCCCGAGAGGTGCAGGTGCATGGCCGAGGGGTGCAGGGGTGGCAGCGAGCCCGGCGCTGGCAGCGGGTAGAAGGGCGACCGCAGCGCTGACAGGCAGTACGACTCGTCCATCCTGGGGAGAGAGGGATGCTCAAGGAGGGGGAAAAAAACCCCCACAATGCCCCCCCCAGCCCCCAACACACATCCCAGGCTGGATGGGGGCTGCTTTCTGCTGGGAGAGGGGTTTGGGGAGCCCCAAAACACCCTCTGCGCAGCTCGGTTATCCTCCCCGGATCAAGCTCCCACCTCCCCAGCCCCCTCTAAAGCTCATCCTCTAGTCATCAGCACCCCCCAGGCACCCCCCCCCCCAGGCCCAGCGATGCCCACCTGAAGGCGGGGTGCGGGAAGGGGTGATGGGTCAGGTAGCTGGGGTGGTAGTACGCGGCGGCGGCGGCCGGGTCCAGGCCGAGGGGCGGCAGGGAGGACATGCGGAGGTCCTCGGCGGTGTGGTAGGGCCGAAAGCTGCGCAGGTAATCCTCGGTGACGGCGCTGGGAGGCACCACGTGGTGGACCGGCCGCTGCAGGCTGGGGGAGAAGGGAGAAAATTGTCCCCATCCCACTCTGTCCCCTCGCCGGAGATGTCACCTCCCCACCCTGGGATGCTCAGTGGGACCGGAGCTCACAGGTCCCCCCCTCCCCGCCCCATCCATCGCCGCCCAAACTCACTTGAGAGGTGGGAAGCGGGAATCCTGGACCACAGAGCTGGGGGGGAGCCCGAAGGAGTAGGGTGTACCCAGGAGGTGGGAGGGGACGGTGGGGCCCCCCGCTTTCTCCTGCGTGAGGGGGGGCTCTGAGATGAGGCGCTCGCGGCCGCCGCTGCTGCTGCTGCCTCGTGACCCCGCTTCTTGCTGGAAGGCAAAGAGGCAGAAAGGCCGAGCTGGGTGTTAGGGGATGTCAGGGACTCCACAAGGGACAGAGCGGGGGTCCCTGCTGTCTCCTCACCCCCCCGGTGGGTCCCCAGAGTGTCCGTGGGGTCCCTGGCTGGCGCTGGTACCCGGGGGATGATGCATCCGCAGAAGCATCCTCCTGCATCCAGGCTGTCGGAGGGGGGACTGGAGGGGGTGAGGGTTTGGGGGGGCTATGCTGGGGAGGGTGGGCACTGGCAGGAGAGGGGGTGCTGAAGCTGGGGCAGTGCTGACGGCAGGACACACGTTACCTGCCTGGAGACTTATGGGCCGCTTTGTTCTCCAGAGCTATTAATCATCCGGGAGGATACAGACACGGCCGGTGGGAATCCAGCAGCCCTTGGAGAGCGGCCATAAACCGGGGGTCAGCCCAGCATCCCCCCAGCCGCCCGACAGGCCGGCATCAGCACCCCCACCCCACCACGAGGCCTCAGCCCTCCTCCATCAGCTTCCCAACCCCGGGATGAAGGTCAGTCCCTCCTGGCACCTATGCTGGCTGGGGAGGGACCCCCTGGCAAAGGGAGGGGACTCCCTGGGGTGACAAGGGACCCCTTGGGGTCTGACAATTCGGTGGCGTGACCTCCAGCAAGGCAAGGTTGGGTTTAAAAATTATTATTTTTCACTGAATCTCCCCCAGTTCAGCAGCTACAGGAGGAGGATGGCAGCAGCCCCCAGCATCCCCCCCTCCACGTTCATCTCCTCCCCATCCAGTCCCAGTCCTCAGACACTCCGAGGCAGGTCGCGGGTCCCCGGCCGTTGGGGACGGTCCCAAGGTCACCACGGCCAGCACAAAGGGCGTCCCCCCCCCGCTCCCCTCCACCGCCTCCGCCGCCTGCATTAAGGCTTATTGTGCGTGCCAGGCTCTGCTCTAATTACCTCCCCGTCTCGGGGCGTCACGCTGCGAGCGCGGCTCTGCCAGACAATAACCCACGCTCGGTTAACCCCCGTGCTGCGGGGGTCACTGGGGAGGAGGTGACACGGGGGGGACACGGGGTGGGGAGCACCCGGACACCCCACGCACTCCTCCGAGCACCTGGGGATCACGGGTTCAATTTATTTTGCTCCCCCCCGCACCCCGCCCTTGGCGTTTCTCATCCCCTCCCATCGCCTCTCCGCTTTGTGGTTTAATTAGTCTTTCCAAGTGGCATAATCCCCCCGGGAATCTGCTTGTAGCATGCGGAGGAGAGGAGAACCACTAACGATGCTTCTTAATTAGCCGCTCTCCCCCCCTCCCACCCCACCCTGACTCTTCCTCACGCTCCTCTCCGGATAGCAGCCCAGGGACATGGCAGGGAGGAGAAGGGACAAAATGGGGCGGGGTGGGGGGCAGCCCTGTGGTCCCTCAGTGCCGTGCATGGCATCCCACACCCTCCATCTTTGCCGGGGGGGGCTCAGACACCCCCCGAATCCAGCCATACCTGTCTGCCCTCGCTCCTCCAGACCCCGTTGACCGTCTTCGTGGGGGCGATGGTGACGACGGGCGGCGTGCTGGGCACGCTGTGCCCCCCCGGGGGCACGATGATGGGACCCATGGGGCCACGCTTGGGCGTGCTGGCGGGGGAGCTGTGGTTGGTGGCTGGCGAGGAGACCGGGGACGACTCGCTGCTTATCGAAGACCCTGAAATTGAATTAAAAATTCAAGTTAGGCGGGGAAAAAGGCAGCTGTTCACCAGGTAAAACCACCCTCTGACCAAGCTGAAGCCATCCCCCGGTGGGATGCCCCACTGCAGGGACCAGGGATGGGGCACGGGGATGCAGGCAGGGGGGTCAGCATCCCTCCAGCCGCCCAGGCTGGACCCCCACGCTCCCATCCCGGGGTGTCCCAGTGAGCCCTGTCCCAAGGGAGGTTCTTTCCATTGCTAAAAGGCTTCTCCCCACACACTGGGACAGGCACCTTCTTGCTCCCATCTAACAGGACTTCCAACACCCCCCCCAGCCTCCTGTACAGCCCTTCACGGGCGCAGCGAGCCCTGCCCGTGCTGCTCCTCTTGGCACGAGCGCCAGCACTGCGATGCCAACCCCGGGCAGCCACATCTTCTCCAGCCCAACCCGCGGACGCCTTAATCCGGCTGCAAAAGTCGCCGCGCACGAGCCAGGGCACTCGGAGAGGCTGGGATGAAGGAGCGATTCCCCGTAACCCTTGGGCAAGGCTTTGGCTTTATTTGCATAATACGTCTGTGTTTTAAATTATACCCACCCCGGGGACGCTGGCGATATTTCCAAGGGAACAACAAAAATGGAATTAAAGCGGAGAGTGCGATGTGGGTAGAAAAGCAGAGCTGGAGCAGAAATACAAATCCAACATTAACTAGGGCACACGGTGCCCGGTGTCTGCTCCGCGGCACATCGCCTGCTCCTACAACAAGGCCAGGCAGCTTGGGGGGGCTCCTACCCCCCAAAACCCTGCTCCCACCAGCCCGGAGTCTGCACCAACGGGAAGGTTTCTGACGTGCCGGCCGGGACTGGCTACTGGCCGCCGAGGAGGGGTGGCTCGTGGTCACTGCAGGATGTCAGCCAAGAGGAGATGATGCTCCCCCCATTTCAGCGCTGAGCCTGGTACCGGGAGGGGCCTTGTCCCCTCCAAGCGTGCAAGACAGCTCCCCTGAGTGTGCAAGCCAGCTCCTTGCCCTGCAAGTGTGCAAGCTGGTTGCCCTGAGAGCCCAAGGTGTCTCCTTGCCCTTCAAGCATGCAAGCCGGCTCTGGTAAGCGTGCAAGCCGGCTTCTTGCCCTGCAAGCGTGCAAGCCGGTTCCTCTGAGCATGCAAGTCAGTTCCTCAGCACGCCAGCCAGCTCTCCTGGGCGTACGAGGTGTCTCCTTGCCCTGTAAGCCCACAAGCCGGCTGCCCTGAGCGTGCAAGCCAGCTCCACGCTCCACACCCCACGAGCCGCAACTCATCTCCATCCCCCTCCGAAAGGCACAGGGAAGGGAAGCGGGAGCATCCCCAGGCAGCGGGAAGGATGCTCGGCGGAGCGGAGGCCAAGCGGAGCAGCCCGCTGCCGGCCGTCCTGCCTTATTAAATATTCCCGAGTCGCTCCGAATCGCTTTCATTTCAAGAGCGGCAAGACTCGGGGAAAGAGAAAGGCTGCCCGCGACAAAGGAGGCCGCCGATACGGATTTGACACCCACTGAAGTCTATCTTGTCAGCGCAAGGCCAACAACAATTAGCAGCCTAATCCCCTCTGAGCTGGGAAGCCATTACTCACCACGCGATAGCGTTAACAATCAATACCATCACAATGAGCCCGGCAATTAATGAAGCTAAAGTCTTACTTCAGAACCTTAATTCTCGCTGTGTGGCTTTAAACGGGAGGGTTTGTGATCGTTATAATTAACTGGTGGTATTCAGCCAGGAGTTAGTCAATGAAACTAATCTGGATTGGAGATGACAAGAGGCACAGTGTGATGGTGTCACCTTTGTTTTCTGACCTCCTGCTTTCCGCTCTGCGATAGCAGATTAGCAGCCCAGGCTGACAGGCAAATGTAATTAACAGCTGAGACCCTGAAGGAGGAGGGGGCGGAAAAAAAAGAAAGGAAGAGGGGAGGGAATCAAACCCACCCCGCAGACAGCCCGGGGTAGGACGGGAGGCTGGAGCCCCCGGCCAGGCGATGGCTTCGGCGGCTTCTCGGGGCTTTGCTGAGCTGGAGTCGGTCGGGATGAGGCCCTGCAGCTGGGGATGCTGCGGGGGAGCAGGACAGCCCTACAGCCCATAAAGGCGGTAAAAAAGGCAGCGAATCACCCCACGGTCACCCCATGGGCTGCGTCTGCCACAGCGGAGCATGTCCCGATGTGGGAGGGAACGTGGGGTGAGGATCTGGTGGGCAAAGCAATTCATTTCTCAGGGCTAAAAACGACAGCGTGGAGAGATACCCCCTTTCTGACACACCCAAACCCACGCCTGCTGAAATCCTCTGGGATGAGCCACTTTGAGCACCCAGATGGGTGAGGACGGGGTTTTTTTTCTTTGCAAACTATGCAGTCGTTAAGGGGAAATCCAAAGGGAACACGGCTGCTTCTGTCCAGCACCACAAAATCCATGCCAAAACCTGCTGACATCCCTTCGGATGGGCTGAGCAGCACGGTGGGGGCACGAGCCATGGGGTGTGGGGGGAAGAAAAGGCAAAATAATCCCCCAAACCCAACCGACTGCCCTGAAGGAGGCAGATGGGCTCTGGAGGAGGCAGATGAGGAGAACCAGGAGATCCCAGCGAGGCTGAAGCATTGCTGAGACGTGGTGCCCTCGGTGTCACAGGGACGCAGAGTCCCCACGTGGCTCCTCGGGAGCAGCCAAAGCCAGAGGCTTCGGGTCACGATCATGCTGGGGCATTTTGTGGCTGAAAGGGGGGGTATGAAGAGGGTCTTGCAGATGGCACTTGCAAAAAAGGGTCTTCCAAAAAGAGCCTTGTAAAAAGGGGTCTTGCAAAAAGGATCTTCCAAAAAAGATTTTCCAACAAGGGCCTTGCAAAAAAGGGTCTTTCAAGAAGGGCCTTGCAAAAGGGATCTTGCAAAAAGAGCCTTGCAAAAAGGATCTTCCAAAAAGGGTCTTGTAAAAAGGGTCTGGCAAGAAGGGCTTTGCAAAAAGGATCTTCCAAAAAGGATCTTCCGAAGAAGATCTTCCAAAAAGGGTCTGGCAAGAAGGGTCTTCCAAAAAGACCCAGCAAACAGGGCCTTGCAAAAAAACCCCATCTTGCAAAGGGTCATGTGTCCTCCCCAGAAACCAAAGTGCCCAAGCGGTGGGCAACAACCCAATGGGGAGCACCCACCAGTGGAAACACCAGGGATAAATACCGTTTTGTTGTAAATTGATGTTGCCCGCAGTCTCCTGGTGAAATGCTTCACAGCCTGGGGACAGGCCGTGTCCCTGTGCGTGTGTGGGACAGCCCTGGTGATTCTGGACACATTCCCTGTGGTGACAGGGATTTTGGGGTGGTCCAGCACTGCGGCAGCAGCTCACACCCCACCCCCCATCGTGAGCTGCACCCCACACCCCAGCAGAGACAGGGGGTGTGAGGGAGGACATGCCAGTCGGGCCATGGCGGGGTGACAAGGGACGGGGACATCTCAGGGGTGCCCAAATTTTCTGTTTAGCCAGTTTGGCTGGGGAAGGAACAGAGCTGAGGAGCCTCCAGAATACAACAGCATTTTGGTGAAGTGTGGTGGGAGGGAGTGGGGCTGGGGGGACAGGGAGGGGCAGGTTCCCCCCACACCGTGCTCTCCCAGGTTTTCCCCCAGGGTACAGGAGTGATGTGGCGTTTGGATTACTCTGCTGAATTGAATTTTTAAACTGCCCCCTCGAGACATGACGCCGGGGAAAGACATTAGCTTGGGAAATGGCGAGGAAACGCCAGCTCCCGGGTGACGGTGGTGGGGAAAGGCACTGAGGCTCAGCGTGTCCCCCCTGGTCCTTGTCCCCATCCTCCTCATCATCCCCTACCTCTGGGCTCCTCGGCTTGCTTGGCGAGCTTGCGGAGAGCAGCGGCGAAGCTGGAGGAAGGTGCTGCCTGGACGGACAAAGTGCTGCTGGCTGCCGGGCTGCCATTGGGGACGATGGAGCCGTTGAGCGGCGAGGGGGTGAGGGGGCTGACGGTGGCGGTGGTGCGGGTGGCGGTGGAGAGCATTCCTAGGGACGGCGACTTCGGCTCATGGCTCATGCCTGCGAACAAGAGCAGCTCGTGTTAGACCCCCCCGGGGATGGGAGAGCGGATCCCCAAATCCTCCCCGAGGAGAGGGAACAGCAAGTAAAACCTTCCCTTTAGTTGGCCACTCCTGAAATGCGCCCCGAGTTCATGCAATGGGGCTGGGGGGGGGGGGGGAAGCGAGCAGGCGGGCACCAGCCCCACACGCTTATGGGGTGGCACACTCTCTAACAAAGTGAGTGCCCCCCAGCTGCTCGCCTGTGGGAAACAGGGTGAAGTGGGGGCCACCAACTGCTGCCGGCATTCACGGCTGGGCTGCTCCCCAGTAACGGTGTGGGGGGGGTCAGTGGAGCCCCACGGGAAGGGGGAGGGTGTTTCAGGGGGACACAGGGACCTCCGAGTCCTGATGAAGGTGGTGGGGAGGGGGGCACCCCCCTGGTTCGCAGGGTGCTGCCAAAAGCCAAAGCACCACTGCCACAGCCCTAATTGCCACCACTGCACCCCCAAATCCCTGCTGCTGCCCCCTCAGATCCCCAGTGTCGCACCCCTGGGTCCCCCAGCACTGCACCCCCAAGTCCCTGCTGCTGCCCCCTCAGATCCCCAGTGTCGCACCCCTGGGTCCCCCAGCACTGCACCCCCAAATCCCCACCATTGTATCTTCGACTCCTCCCTGCTGCACCCCCAGGCCTTCACCACTGCACCCTCAAATCCTCAATATTGCATCCCCCAGTCCCCAGCACTGCACCCCCAAATCGCCACCATTGCACCTTCACATCGCCACCACCGCACCCTCAAATCCCCCATTCCATACCCCCAGCCCCCCCCCCCTCACTTCATACCTAAAATCTCAACCATGGCATCTTCAAATCCTCACCGTGGCAGCCCCAACTCCCCGTCATTGCACCCCAAAAACACAGTGGCCCCTAAGGGTGGGGGTTCGGGTGCTGCTGAGTGGGAGGGTACAGCCCACCCCATGCCCCCCCCCAGCTGTCACAGCCGCTCCAGGGCTTTCCACCTCCCAAAACAGCAACTGCTGATGTCAGGGCCCTTAAAATAGATTTCCAAACGAGCAGCTTCATTAACACCAGCCTAAAATTAGCCCCGCTCCCAGGTGGGTAGGCAGGCAGTGTGTGTGTGTGGGGGGGGGGGGGGGGGGCCAAGGGGCAGCCCCCCCAAATCCCAGCAGAGCTGGAGGTAGCTCGAGGCACTGGATACCCCGCAGCATCCCACGGCAGAGCGTGGCCGGGCAGAGCGCGGGCGCTGTGGGAGCTGGGATGGGGGGGCCACGAGTGCCACTCAGCGTTGATTAATCTTTGCCCCCCGGCCCCAGGAGAGGCGGCCTGCGCGGCGGCGCGCGCTCCCCTCTGCCCTCATTATACAAGCATTTATTAACTCCGGTGCTCTCAGCCATTGACTGCCGCCTTGTCGACACGCTCGGCTCATGTAAATTCATTACCAGAACAGCTGGGAAGCCAACCCGCTGCGCCAGCCTGGCCCGGGCACCCCCGGGCTTTGTACCGGGTGCCCGCAGATCCCCAGGGGGGTGCCTGGGTGCCCCCCACCTCCCCTGGGAGAGTGGGACCTGCAGCACCATGCACCCATGCACCGTCGCGGGGGGCTGCAACACCCTGGGCACAGCCTGGCATCCCCTGGGCACTGGTCTGCACCCTCTGGGGACAGCTCCGTGACCCCCAGGTGCTGCCCCACATCCCCCGGGCACTGCCCCACATCACCCGGGGAACAGCCATGCATCCCCCCCCAGCCACTGCCTGGCACCCCCTCGGCACAGCCCTGCACCCCCCAAATACAGTCCTGCACCCCCAGGTACTGCCCCACACCCCTCAGACACAGCCCCACACCCTCGGGCACAGCCCTGAACCCCCCAGGCACTGCCTGGCACCCCCCAGGCACTGCCCCACATCCTCTGGGCACAACCCTGCACCCCCAAATACAGCCCTGAACCCCTGCGCACTGCCCCACATCCCCCAGGCACAACCCTGCATCCCCCCGGCACTGCCTGGCATCCCCCTGGCACAGCCCTGCACCCTCCAAACACAGCCCTGACTCCCCCCTGGGTACTTCCGTGTGCTCCCCAGCTTCTCCCCAGCTATTAACCCCCAGAATCCCCCCCCTCCCTTGCCAGCCCTACTCCGAGGCTGGGGACCGTTTGCTAACCAGGCTGTGGGGATTAGCTGCTCTCGCTTGCCGGGGCACGGGGGCTGGCGGCGGAGCATCACCCGTGTGATGCTCAGCTGATCTCCGCAGCCCCAAACGCCTCCCAACCAACTCATGATCCCAACAGGGATTTGCCAGGCGAGCGTGGGGCAGCTCCAAGGCCACAGCTCGCCGGGAAGCGCGCGGGGAGCTCGCGTTCCCCACCCCGGGGCTGGCTCGCTCACCCTGAGCCGTGCCGCTGCCCCAGTTGGGCTTCAAACCAGTTTTGCCGCTCCTGCCCGGTGATAAAATCGGCGCCTCCGCCCTGGCTGGGGCCTGAGCTTGGGCTCACCCGCTTTGCCCTGACGGAGGTGGCGTCCGTCTGTCCGGGCGTCCCTGGAGCTGCTCCACGGGAGAACTGCCCGCTGGGGAAACTGAGGCACGCTGCGGTGGGGGGCTGGGGGACCAAGCTGTGTCCCCCCCTCCCCGTCCCTCCGGCACCCCGGCACCGGCATGGCGTGGGTGCCACTCACCTCTACGGGTGCTGGCGTCTCCCTGTGAGGTGGGGCCTCCCCCCCCACCCCGGGGCTCTCGCCCTCCTCCTGCCCCTCCCTGGCTGCTTTGCTTTTCCCGGCAGGCAGCTCCGTGCGGAAAAACAGGTCAAGATCAGTGCCCCGGCAGCAGCCCGGGGTCACGCCAGCGGTTGCCTCAGTGGGGTGTGGAGCTGAACCCCGAAATGGGGCAGGCTGCCCCCCTGCTGCCCCCAGCCCTGTGGGGGTGCAGGGAGAGGGGCTGCCACTCCCTGACATACCTGCCCTCAGGCACCGCTTGCTGCCTTCACCCCTGCAAGCAGGCAGCTGCCTGTACACCCCCGTCAAGGCAAGGGGGCTGCAGGATGCCCTGCTGAGGCCACGGGGGAGGTTGGGGACAGGGGACAAGGCCAGGTGCCACCCTGTCCCCGTCCCTCCGGCGGCATGTGCCCAGGCACAGCGGCGCGGGGAGTGTCTGGCATTCCCGGTGCCTGCTGGCTGCCTGCCCGTGGGAGCAGGCAGGTCCCTGCCCGGCAGGAGGAGGAGGAGGAGGAGGAGGAGGCGGGGGGGGGGGACAGCAGGGCCATCGCTGCGTCCCCCTCACCCTTCCCTGTGCCACCCCACATCCTGGCACCCCTTCCCGCGGTGCCACACATGCCACCAGCTGCAGGGTTGGCAAATCGGGGCAGGACCCCAAGCCCCTGACTCCCGGGGAGGGTGTCCCTGCCCCCTGGCCCCCCCACCAACCCCCCCTGGCCCCCCGCATCCCTGGCGCAGGGCTGGGAGCTGGGAGCTGGGTCTGTGCCATCTTCTCTCCATCTGCTCCTGATGACGCTGGCGGGTTTTTTGGCAGCGGGTGCCTCCTCCGGCAGCGAGAGCAGAACCAGTCTGGCTGCCTGGTGGGACTGGAGACAAATAAACACGCCGGCAGCCGCCGCGGGCAGGCAGGAGCGGGCAGCGTTGGGGCAGGGATGGGCTCCCAGCACCCCAAAAATCCCAGGATCCTTCCTGGAGTCGCGTGGGCTCGAGGAGGGAGCTCGGTATTGCTGTTGGCTGCCCTCCCCGTCCCCGCTGCAGGCAGCTGCCGGGAAATGTGGCGCAGGCAGGTTTAGCACCTTGGTTTCAGCCCCCCCCCAGCACCTTGAAAGGCCCCTAATGAGCATGGAGTGCCCTTCAGAGCAGATTGCCATTGAACTCAACCTGCACCAGCCGCCCGCTTTAAAAGCAGCTATTTTGAGCTCCCGGGCTCCCAAGCACTGGAACTAATAATTTATTACCAAATACGATCAGGCAGCAGCTCCAGCCCCTGGCAAATGGAGCGGAAAAAAACCCAGCGCGGCGGGAGGCCGAGGGAGCAGGGAGAGATGAGCATCCTGCATCCTCCCCCGGGACGGATCCGCACCCACCGCAGCACCTCGGCTCCTCCACGCTGGCCCTAGCTGGTTCCCCGAGGAATTTGGGGGGATGTTCCGTGGCGTGAGGTTCCCCCCTCAAGCTTTTCCTCCCTCTCTCAGCTCCTCGGCTCCCGCTCCGGAGCCGCATCCAGCTGCACGCTCCGAGCGGGAACAGCTGCTTTACATGGATTTTCAATGCTAATGGCCTCGCATTGTCACCCCCCCACCCCCCCCCTCCCTGCCACCCCTCCTCACACACTCCCCACGCTGCTTGAATGCAGCAGGCAGGGCCCTGGCGGCTGCCTGTGCGGGCAGGAGGGAGGGCAGGCAGCCAGGGGCAGCATGTGCCCATCGTCCCCCCACCATGCACCCCCCCGCCACGCACCCCGTCACCCCTCGAGAGCCAGCAGGCAGGGGACAGGCAGGGGACAGGCAGCGGGGACCACCTCCTCTCCCAGTGATGTCCCGCAGAGCCACCAACACATTTTACACGCGCACACACACCCCCCGCTCCGTTACAACACACCGCACCTACGCCACGCTCCATTAATTAATTAATTGATCGCTCGGAGTCTGCACTTTCCCTCGCCACTGCCCAGCACACAGCCAAAACGGAGGGAGGTGGCCAGGCTCAGTGTCCCCAAGTGTCCCCAAGGATGGAGAGGTGCAGGCGCAGCCCCTGCCCAGTTTTAACCTCCTCAGGGGAGAGCCCAGGACCCATCTCAGGAGCATCTCCCATGTTGGCCAGCGGCCCCCCAGCACCCTTGAAGGGGTCCGGATGGGTCCCCGGGATTGAGGTGGTCCTTGCCGGTGAGGGATGGGATTTGGGGCTCCCGGGGGAGCCCCGCACGGCACCGAGCATCCAAGCACGCGGCACTATTAGCCGGCTGGGTCTCCATCGATCACTCCTCCATGGACCATTGATCTGGCAAACGACAACAAGCAAACTAATAAGAGCTCGTTTGGAGGGCGCAGCGCCAGGGAGGGGCCAGGGCCGGCGTGATGCGGGATTATTTTTCTCCCTTTCTTGCCTTCCCGTGCCCAGCCTAACCAGCCCTGGGTGCTTTTTATGCCCGTAGGAAATCAGGCTGGGGAAACATACACTTCAAAGCAACTTTCTTCCCTGTTTTTGCCCTGGCAGAGTGAACTGGGGGCTCTGAAAATAAAGTGCCTGTGCCCAAGGGATGCTGCTGGCCCCTGAGCTCCCCCCCCGGTAGCATCCAGGTTGGACGGTGGCTCCTTTTGGCACCCAATGCCTGGATCCGGGTGCCAGGCCGCCTCTCGAGGGGCTCCCTGGGCTTTGGCAGAAGTGGGGGTACAGCCCCCACCCCTGCCCTTAGCATGAGGGGCTGAATGGCTGCGTGGAGCATGCGGGTGGGTGCCAGGCATCAGGCAGCCCTGCTGGGCACTGCCCGGGGCTGCTTGGCATTACGTGGTGCTGCTGGGCATTGTATGGTGCTCCTGGGCACTGCACGGTGCCAACCAGGCATCGAACAGTGCTGCTGGGCATCGTGTGGGACGGGGCTGGGCACTGCACGGTGCTGCCAGGCGTTATTTGGTGCCGTTGGGCATTACATGGCCCTGCTGGGCACTGCATGCCTGGTATTGAACAGTGCCACTGGGACTCGTGTGGGACAGGGCTGGATGCTGCCAGGCGTTATTTGGTGCTGCTGGGCATGACATGGCACTGCTGGGCGTTATTTGGTGCTGCTGGGCGTTACGTGGCACTGCTGGGCACCACACAGTGCCACCAGGCATTGAACAGTGCCACTGGGCATCGTGTGGGACAGGGCTGGGCACTGCCAGGTGTTATTTGGTGCTGCTGGGCATTACGTGGCACTGCTGGGCACAGCACGGCGCTGCCAGGCATTGAACAGTGCTGTTGAGCATTGTGTGGGACGGGGCTGGGTGCTGCCAGGTGTTATTTGGTGCTGCTGGGCATTACGTGGCACTGCTGGGCATTATTTGGTGCTGCTGAGCATTACGTAGCCCTGCTGGGCACCGCAGGGCACCACCAGGCAGTGCCCGGTGCCGCTGGGCACCCCACAGCGCCGCAGGGCATCGCCGGGCGCCTTGCACGGGTGCCGTTGGGCACCGCGTGGGTCGCGGCCAGGCGTTGCACGGCGCTGCCAACCCTCGCACGGCGCTACTGGGGCATTGCACAAGCCAGGACCGGGCAATGCCCGGCGCAGGCAGGCTGCCCTCCCGTGCCTGTACCCGTGCCCGTGCCCGTGCCAGCAGCTCGGTGCAGCCGTGCCGCGGGCAGCGCAGGCTTTGCCGTCAGCGGCGCATTGTTCTCGGTGCGAGAAGCCCTTGCCCAGCAGATGGCAGGTATAACAAAGCAGCTTGCTGCGGCCAAGCCAATTATTTATCTAATTATGATTTACCACTTAACCACATGATCTTTCTGCAGAGTTGTGGGCAATTAAAACCGGGGTGATTATGTGGATTATGCAAATCGGCTGGAGCTGAGCGAATAAAATTGGAGATTAGAGTTTCACGCAGGCTGGATCTTGCATGGGGCAGGTCCTGGCGGGGCAGGGGGGAGGCAGGGGCAGGGCAGGGGGCTGCAGGCAGGGCTGGGGGGGCCACGACCCACCTGAGCTGGGGGCTATGGGGCAGAGTTAGGAGGTGCCAGGGCGAGGCGAGGGGCTGCCTCTCGTCACTCCGCTGCCTTTGAGGTGCTGCAGTCCCCCTCCCGCAGAGCCAAGGGGATCCCCAGCCTAAAGCTGCCCCCCATCACGGGGGTGGGTGCCCAAGGGGTCCCCCCACCGCTGGGGGAAAGCAGCCGCTGACTCAGTTGGCACCGGGGATTTCCCAGCTGCACCCCAAAAAGGTGGAGGGGGGCGTTAGACAGCACAGCCCCCACCCCTGGCCCCCTCTGCAGGCAGCTAACGAAGGGATCCAGGGGCGACGGGTATTAATAACGGGTATTAATAACGAGTATTAATAATGCCGCCTGGCAGATTACTCTGCCCACCCGGCTTGATATGAGATTTATGCATGGCGTGAACTCCGGAAATACAGAAGTATTAATGGTAATACCTCGTGTCCTAGCAAAGGTCACGGGCAATCTCCATCAATCCCACTGCGCCGCCGGCAAAGCCGGGGGTCCGGGCGGGATGAGGGGTCCCCCCCGCACTCCCGGGGTCCCCCCGTGCGCACGGCAGTGCCGTGGTTTATGGCCGTGCAGATGGCCCAGCACAGGCCAGAGGGAAGGTTTTACCTTGGGATAAGAAATTAACGCTGGCAAACAGCGAATTTACTGCCTGTATTTTCATTTTCCTAATACCGGCGCCATCTGCTACCGATCGGTGCCCCACGTCACCGGTGTTTTAGTTACAAGATGCTGCGGAGATCTTGGCAAGACCTTGGCGTGCTCCTCACCCGGGAGCCCCAGGTCCCCTTGCAACGTCCCACGGGGTCCCCAAGGTCCCACCACCGCCCCGATGGGTCTCACCCTTCCCATGAAGCCCCCCAAGAAATAGGCACCAGCGAGGAGGGCTTGAAGCAGCAGTGATGCCCGTGGAGCCGGACTGTGCCGCGGACGGGCACAACACGGGGCCAGCACCAGTGGGATGGATCCGGCACATTCATTACTGGGGAAGATCAATCAAAATCCAGGTCAGGGGGGGATCGTGTGTGGCATCATTTGGCACCGAGGGGTGCAGATCCCCCTTTCCACGCCGGGATTTAGGGTGATTAGCGCCAGCGATCCCATGTGCCGGTGTCGGGAAGGCTGGACGGTGCCCCCACACACGCAGCATCTTCCCTTTTCGCCTACAGTAATCCTCAGCCTTTCGAGCAAATTATTAAAATTCACTTATATTTAATCTGCCTGCTGGAATTAATTGAATTTTTACGCTTGGCAAATGTCAGTGGGTGCACGCTGCCTCCCAACGGGGACCCGGCTGCAGGTGCAGCGGGCGCAGCCCCAGGGTTTCACCCCTCTCCGGGGACAACCCCCCCCCTGGGGTGTGGGACAGGGTGCCCACAGCACCCACAGCCGCCAGCAGCAACGGGTGGTAGGATGTCTGGGTGCCAGCACCCTCCCAGCTCTGCGGGGGATGCTCGGAGGCCCCCAAACCTCCCTCAATCCACAGGGCGGGCAATTAAACGTTCCCCAAACCCCACAGGATTGCCACGGCTGCTCCCGGCGGTGCCTCAACAGCTTTGGAGGGGACATGGGGAACCCCTCGCTCCCCACCCCACACCCTTGCCGCAGAGTGCCAGCACCCTGCCTGGTGCTGGGGTCCTCCAGTGGGCGATGAGAGCCTTCCTCGCGTCCCCGTCATCCTCCTCGAAAATTGCCAAAGCGTCTAATTTGCCCACCGGGAAGGCCGAGGGAAAAGAGCCTCTATTTTGCCGGTAATAAGCCCTCCAGACAAAGGCGGGATGAGCCATTCAGCGGTGGGAAGGGGGAAGGCTCCGGCCCCATGCCGGAGCGGTACTGGGGGCTTGCAGGAACGATTCCCCCCTGCTTGGGGGAGCTGGCAGCAGGACACGGCACGGCATCCCACCATCACCCCGGGATGGCCCAAACCCACGCGCCCATGGGCTCCTGAACTCCTGGATGGGTGGTGGGAAGGGCGGCATCACCGGCCACCGCGCTGGGGACACTCCTGCTCTGCAAACTGGGACCGATCCCCAACTCCCACATGGCCCCGTTCCCCCGGGGACAGCCCCGTTCCCCGCTCAGGGACACTCTCCCCATCCCTTGGTTTTGCACTGAGATGGAGAAGTTCATGGTCGGTGTGAGCCACGAGGGACCCCGGGCCCTGGCAGGCAACTTCCAAACTTGACTGGCGCTTGCCCCCCTCCACCACCCGCCCGGGATTATCATAAATTAAGACGTAATTACTCCATGGAAATTTACAGCACAAAGCTGCGGCGCTAACAAGTGTGTTTGGCGGCACCGGGGGGAGATACAAAGCGCTATTGTCTGGCGGGCGCCAAAAAATCTGCTCTGCCCCCAAAACGCCGCATCCCGGGGACGGGGATGGGGATGGGGATGGACTGACTCCATCGCAGCCACTCGAGAGCCGCAGCGAGCCACGTGCGTGCCCCCACGCACCGTGGGGATGGAGAGGGGCACCGTGCCCCAGGAGGAGGGTCCTGGCCTTCAGGGATGGGTGAGGGTGGGTGTAGTCTCCCCGGAACGATGGGTGCCCTCCTGCCGTGGCTCTGCTCCCCCCCGGCAGCTGATGGCACGGTGCCGCTAACAAAGACATTTTTATTCCCTCGAATAACTCAGCACCCAGTCAGCTCCCACCCATGGGTGCTCCCAGCTCCCACCCATGGGTGCTGCACCCAGCAAAACCCTACCTCGGAGACTCCTTTCACCACCTTCAGCACGCACGGGGTTAAAAATAAATCCTCTGGGGACCTGGGGTGGTGGTGGGGGGGGGGACACACACGGGGGGACCAGTGCCAGCCTGTGTGTGTGTCCCCCGGCGCCGCCGGTGCTGCCACGCTCCCCCAGCTGCCACGCACATTAAAAAATAATAATCAACGTGGAAAAAAACAACAACACAGCGCGAAAAAATTCAGGCGGCTAAAACAAATCCAGCAATAAAGGAGCCGGGGATCCTCGCAAAGCTGGCTGTGCAATTAAGCAGTTTTCTGCTGTACGCCGATAATCACCTAATTATACTATTAATGACAGTTCAACCTGCTTGGAAATAAAAGGACATTCTTCCATAACAGGATGCCAGCTGTTTGTTACAGATGTCAAACATCTTTAAAGCGTTATTATTAAAAGAAGGGGGGAAGGAGAAAGCTCGGTGATGCAGAAACGCAGCATCCTTCCCCCCCCCCCAAAGCCCCTTGGGGGGATGGGGGGGGGTTGGGGTGTCACACACACACACACACACACACACACACCCCCTTTTTAATGCCGGTGCAATAATCCATCGGAGGGGGAGCATCCTTCCCGTCGACATTTGGTGTAATAAATACCCCGCGTCGGCTCGTGGCAAGAGATGGCTGCGTTTAATTAAGCGCGGCGTTCGGGAAATAAAGTTAAAAATTAATAATAAAATGGGAGAGGGAGGGAGGGGGGCGTGGGGGAAGGGATATGTGCACCCCGCTGCCAGGCTCGGGGCAGGGTTGGCCCCGCTCCCCCCACGGCTGCCGGCGGTGCCTCGAGCGCGGCTGCCGCCGGCGGTGCCCGCGCACGTGCCGCGGTGCCGTGCCAAGGAGGAGCGTCCCTGGCAGGTGCCGCCAGCCGGTGCCAAGGAAAGAGGAGAGAGAAGGGAGGGGGGGAACACGCCGTAGAGAAAAGAAGCACCTGCTCCCACCCCCCCCAAAAAAAAACCAACCCGGCGTGGGGTTGGAAGCGAGCGATGCCCGCGGCACCTCGGTGACCCCCGGGCATCGGGGTCCGGCAGGATCGTTGGAAAAGGGGGGGACAACGGGTGGAGGCGGCAGTGGGAGACTGGTTTTATGGTGGGCCAAAGTCTCACTGGGGTAATTACACCTCTCCGGCTTTCCTCCTGCAGCACCGCGGCTCCATGCTGGCACAGGTGGCGCCGGGGGGCAAGTGGGTGCCCACCTGCCGCGGGGTGATGCCGGCGTTGCACCCCCACCCGCACAGCCGCCTGTCTTTTCACCCTGTCCTATATAGCTACAGGCAAATCTGGCTCTAAAACCTTTGGGAACCAGGCTTAGCGCAGGAATAAAGAGATTACGGGGGGGGGGGGGGGGGGCAGGAAGAAAAAAGGAAGAAAAAGGGGGTGTCTGGGAATGATTCACCCCCCTCCAAGTTGTGTGGCTACTGACACCCCAGGCACCAGCGGGGCCCTGGGACGAGCAGGATGGCTGCAGACAGGCACTGAATTTTGGGGGTGCCCACCCACCCGCTCAGAGTTGGGGGGCTGCAGTCGAGCCCCCTCCCCAGGGCAGGACCCTCAACCCTGACCCCTTGGCAAGCACCAGGCTGGCACTAGCCCCCACTCGCCAGATGGGACCCAGCGGGAAAAAACCATCTGGGAAGCGTCACCCCGAGCCACGATCCCAGAGCGATGCCCCCGGTCCCCAACGCCCGGTGGCGTGCAGCCCTCGCCCGCCGCCCCCCTTCCCCTGGCTCCCCTCTTCCCTCCCCTCCCCTCCTCAAACCATCACGGGGAAGCTGGAAAGTGGTTGACATGGTTGCCATGGCGACCGAATTTAGGACTGGCGAGAGGAGGAGGAGGAGGAGGAGGAGGGGTGGGCAAAGGAGGAAGGCGGGAGGGCTTCCCAGCACCCCAACACGGCCCGGACCTCTCTGGCATCACCCAGTCCCCCCTCAGCACCCCTCAATCACCACCCTCGCAGCACCCCTCGACCACACACCCGGTGAGGATGAGGAAGGGCATCCCCAGCAGCCAACCGGGAGCTGTCAAGAGCGGGGCTCAGCCCCGAGCACCCCAAATCCAGCCCGGGGGCGGCCGTCCCCACCCGGCGCTGCCAAAAGCCGCCGGTGACTCACGCCTGGCGCCCGCGGCACCCGCCAAGCGGGTGTTTACGCGGCATCACCCAGCTCCCTCCATCTGCTTTGATCCACGGGCTAAATATTACCGGCCCCGGCGTAAAAATAGGAACCATTTGGGAAGGTCCTGAGTCAGCAGCATCCGCCGCCGGCACCCGCCGCCATCCTCCCCGGCACGCCGAGGCACCCACGGCCTTGTCCTGCCTCACCGGGGAGCCCCAGGGTCCCTCCAGCAATTTGGGGACACCCATAGCGAGAGGAGGTGGCGGGGGACGCACACACACGACACCCCAAAAGGCTGCGTGCATTCGGGTGCCACCCTCGCGCCTGCTGGAGCGGACAGCCAGGCCCCCCGGGGGATGCTCTGTGTCCCCGAGGGGTGCTGCTGTCCCCGAGGGACGCTGGCCACCAGCCGTAGGGTGACAACTGCACCCCTCTATTTCAAGGCAAGCACATTCCCATATGTACTGGCAGGGAACGGGGTCCCCTCCTTGCCTCCCCCCCGCCTTCCTGTGCTTGATGCCGGGTCCCCACTGTGGCCCGTGTCCCCTCGCAGCCAGCTGAGCCCCGTTGCGCACCGCCAGCCCCACGCCCAGAGGGATGCAGAGGACAAGCATCGGTGACCAGAGAGATGCAGGGGACACAGAGTGACACCAGAGGGATGCAGGGGACAGAGAGTGACACCAGAGGGATGCAGGGGACAAGAAGAGTGACCAGAGGGATGCAGGGGACAAGCATCGGTGACCAGAGGGACACAGGAGCCAGCTGGATCCCATGCCCCAGCCAAGCCGGGAGACCGAGCCACCGAGGAGCGTGTGACACGGGCCGCGGCCGGGCAGTCCCCGAGGTGGTGACAGTCCCCAGCAGGACTCACGCCGCTGAGTCACCGCCACCAGCCCAGCGCTCACCAAACCCCTACGAGCCCACGGGGGGAAGGTTCACGTCTCCATCTGCTCCCACCCGACCTGGCCCACCAGCATCTCCCAACACCCCGGCAGCTGCCACCGGCGATTTCTCTGCTGCCAGCGCCTCGAGCATAATTTCCCTTAATTGCTTTAAATCTCACAGCCTGACACTTCCATGCGCCTCTCTGTCTTGCTTTTCTCCTCTGATTTTTTTTATTTCCCCTCCGAGGTGGCTGGAAAGCAAAGAGCCGGCCAGAGCAGGGTTTTCCAGGGCACAGGAATTAGTGCATTAGCAACAACGGCAAAGCCAGAAGTTTCACGCAACAGGAGCTGCCGCCGGGAACCCCCGCTCGACCGGAGCGTGCTAAATATGGAATTTAAGGGGAAAAAAAAAAAAAAAAAAAAAATAAAAACCAACCCCCAACCCGTCTCCCTGCACCTGCAGCCTTTGAAGGAGTCCCCGCTGCGGGGGGATGGCACCGAGGCCAGGCAGACGTTGCCTGTCGCCGTTGGGAACCAGCAAGGAGCAGGGAAGGGGATGGTGGTGTTGGGGGGGCAGACGGGGAGCGGGACCCCCATGGCTGGCAGGGAGGAGGGTGCAGGGTCAGAGCACGCTGGGAGCGAGCGGGGTGCCACGGGCAAGCAAGTCACCCATGTCCCTGCCGTGGCACAGACCTGGGTCAGGGGGATGTCACACCATAACCCCTCCTGGGGTTGGGTGGGGGGGGCCCCAAGTTCAACCCCGGCACCCCTCCGCCGCCCTTCCCGGCTCGCCTTCGCGCGCTCCGGCGCAGGCGCGCTTGGGCAGAGCCGCTCGTTCCTGTAACAACTGCCACATGCAAAAGCCATTTCCTGAAACAAACAACCTTCCGCGGGGAAACCGTCGCGTGGGGGTACGGCCCCCCCAGGAGAGGGGCCCAGCCGCCACCCCCATGCCTCTCAGAGCGCACCCCTGAGCCAGCACCCCGAGACTGCACCCCGCCTTGGAGCACCTCGAGCTCACAGCCCAGGCTCGCAGCCGGAGCGTGCACCCCAAACACGCACCCTGGGTGTGCACCCCGGACACGCACCCTGGGTGTGCACCCCAAGAGCACCTCAAGCTCGCGGCCCGAGCGCACACCCCGAGCCTGCACCCCACGAGTGCCTCGAGTTCACAGCCCGAGCCGCCAGCCCCAAGGCTGCATCCGGAGCGTGCACCCCCAGTGTGCACCCCAAGGGCACCTATCCTGAGTGTACACCCCAAGTATGCCCCCCGCTCCCCGCAATATACACCCCAAGCATGTACCCGGAGCCTGCACCCCAAGAGCACCCCCCCCTCCCCGAGCTCGTACCCCGAGCTCCCATCCTAAGCGTGCACCCCAAACATGCACCCTGAGCGCGGCCCCCCCGCCAGCGCGCACCCGAGCTCGCACCACAGCCCCCCTCGTCACCAATGCTCTCCAAACACCCCAAACCCCTGCGGAAGGGGGGTCCCCCCCCTCACCAGCTGCCGCGGGGGCCGGTGCTGCCAGCTGGGGCGGCACAGCAAACTTTGGTGCCCCAAGTCCCCACGCCCGAGCAGCAGCGGGGCTGCGAGAGGGGACCCCCCCACCCCAAAACCCAGCGCCCCCAGCATTTCTCCCCATCCCTCCCCAGCCAGAACCTTCCCCCCCGCCCGGCTCGCTGGGGAGGGAAGAAACCCCCATGGTGAGGGAGCGGCAGCAGGAGAAGAAGGGGGGATCCAAACACCCCAAAACCCTACCAGAGCCTTGCAGTGCCACCCTGGGGCTCCCTGCTCCCCCCCTAAAGCTTGCCGGACCCCAAAACCCCTATTAGGTGCTGGGAGAAAGTAACTTCACCCCCAAATCCCCCTCGGCTGCTGCGGGCTGGGGCAGACAAAGGGGTGTCCCCAAGCTGGGGGGGACCCCACAGGGACACCCCAGGGGGGAGAGGGGCCGGGGGGGACCAGCGGCAGCATCGCTCGGTGCCTTACCTGGTAAGTAATAGAGAGGTGGTTTCAGCCCAAACATGATTTATGTTACAGTTCCATTGCGGCCAGGAAAAAAATAAAAATAAAAATAAAAGACCCAAGGTGAAAAGGATGTGTCAGGAAGCAAGAAAAAAATAATAATAATTTAAAAAAAAAAAAAATTAGCACCAAGCCACACGGAGGGGGTTGGAAAAATAAACCAGAGGCGAAAAAATACGGTGGAGCGACGAGGAGGAGGAGGAGGAGGAGGAGGAGGAGAAGGAGGAGGAGGAGGAGCAGGGGGAATCAAGTGCGTGGGGGGAGGAGGAAAAATAAAAATTGAAATAGCAGCGAGCCCAGGGCGCCGGCGGAGGGGTGGCGGTGGCGGCTGTCACCGGCGTGGCCAGGGCAGGAGCGGGGCTGCCACGGCGTGACGCCTTCCCGGGGGTTTTCCTGCTGCTTGAGCCCCGAGCACACAAAAAGCCAGCGAGGAGGAGGAGGAGGAGGAGGAGGAGGAGGAAGAGGCAGCGGTGGGACCCTCGGCGTGGGGGGCAACGCACCCCCGGAGCAGGCCGGTGCAGCGGGGTGTTCCAACCCCCCGGCCCCCCTCGCCAGCCCACAGAAGGGTGTCGGCGGCGTGGGGTGGGTGCCCCACGCGGGGCTGCGAGCCGACGTCTGTCCGTCCGTCCGTCTGTGCGTCCGTCCGAGCGGCGCGTCCCGAGGCGAGCAGAAAAACCCAAGCTCCCCTGGGTTGCGCCAAGCCGGGCAGGCGAGAGGCGGCAGACTTGCCCCTCGATCAATTTTCATGCAAGAATCATTATCGGTAAATTGGAAATCTGGCTACTTGACAGCAGATTTGTCTCCCCTAATGAAGGGGAGCGGGCAGGAGAGCGGCAGGCAGCTGCTCGCCCCGGCACCCCCCTCCCCGCGCCACGCCGCCCCGCTTCCCCCGGGCTTCAACCTTCATCCCCGGTGGGTTTTTGGGGAGGCGAGCCCCGGGGCACCCCGCCAGCCAGGGCCGGGAGGGCAGGAGAAGCCTCCTTCCCCCTCAAACCCTGCTCCTCCTCCTCCTCGCCTACAGACAGAATAATTTTTTTTAATTTTTTTTTTTTTTTTTTTCCGGTCTTTTCCGGGATGCTGTTTTCAAACAGCTGCCAATGGGGGGGCGAGGGGGTGGGGGTGTGTGTGTGTGGGGGGGGTGGATATAAAATAAAAATAGAAAATCGAGCCCCCCTAGTCGCTTCGGGAGGGAAAATTAGGAAACAAAACAATAAATAACCCAACTTTCCTGCCTGCTGCTTCACAAAAGGCAGGCGCGGGAAGGCTGCCTGCCCCGGCCCCTACGCGGGGGGCTAGGGGTGAGCTCCCACCGACCCCCCCGCGCCCCCAAATCCCCCCTGCCCGGCCTAGCTCGCTCGGCGGGGGCTGCAATCAGCCGCCTGATAGGATCTCCCCCATTCCCTCTCCGCTGATGCATTAGCAGATCCGGGAAGACATGCTTGCAGGCAAATAGGGCTAATAAATGCTATTACGGGGAGAGCGAGGGAGGCTGGAGATCCTGGCTGCACCATAGTAACGAGGGCCCGGCTTAATTTGCTTTAAGCAAACGATCAGCCAAGGCGGGGTGGAAAAGGAGGGGTTGGGGGGGGGGGGAAGCGTGGCGCGCTCACGGCACGCATGGGCGCGCTCACGGCTCGCATGGGCGCGCTGGCTGGCGTGGGCGTGCGCTTCGGGGCGCGTGAACGTAAGCGTACGTGTGTGCTGGCCCCCCCCTTTCCTTCCCCCCACACCCCACAACACCCCCCCCCTAGCTCTGGCCCTCTCTTCCCAAACTGCCGGCTGCTTTTAACACCAAAGTTCACGAAGGCGACGTGTGATATCTCGCCCCTGCAAGAGAAGCCACATCCTGTATGATAATGACCAGCCCTTCAAACAGCTTAAAGATACAGGGCCATTCCCAGGGCCCCTGCCTGCCCCTGCCTGCCCCTGCCTGCTCCTGATCGCAGGGCAAAGGGGGGCCAGGGGGGTCCCGGTATCACCCCAAACCCTCCGGCCCCACGGTTGAGGAGATCATGCCCGGCGCTCGCTGCGAGCGAGCAGGAGGGTCTTTGCGAGAAGTCTTCTGGTTACAAACGCACACGTGTGCACGCATGCATGCACGCGTGTGCACACACGTGTGCACGCACACACACACACACACACACACACACACCCCTTTCAGCCCAGCTCCCCAGGAACCCATTTGGCAAAGACAGAACCGGTGAAAAAATGCCCCCCTCCTCCCCCCCTGCTCCCCACGTTAAATATTGCTTTTCTAATTCCAGGTCGGGGGATTATTATTATGTCTTTTCTTCCTTCCTAACCTACATCTGTCAAGATCGGCGCTGGGAGTATTTCTGGCCTGTCCCCTGAGTCATCGCCCGCGTCCCGCTCCCTCTGAGGCAGCTCCCCTGCTCCGCCGGGCTCCCATCCGTGGGGTGCTGGGTGCTGGGTGCTGCTGCTCCATCCCTGCTTCCCCCCTCCCCAGCCAACCTCCCCCCCCTTCCCGCACCCCTGACTGGTGCATTAAAAAAAAAGTCATTTATGGGGTGACACAGCTCTGGGAAGGCCAAGCCCAAAGTGTGGGTGCAAGGGGGACCCTGGGGGCTAGAAAGGCTGAGGGGGGGGGGGTGTCACCACATCACCCAATTCCCTCGGGCCCCCCATCAAGACCCCGCTTGCAGCCCCCCCCCCCCCCCCATGCTTTGATAAGGGGTTGAATTTCCTGGGCTCACGCAAGCACCGGGGGACCCCTCCTCTGCTCCCCCCCCCCCCCCTCCATCGCATGAGCCGTAAAAATTAATTTGCAAACATGTCATTACACAATAGCTGTACAGGCAATAAACCTGTAATTACAGGCGGCTGGGGGAGCGGGCAGGCAGGCAGGGAGGGCAGGCAGGGAGGGCAGGCCTGCCTGCCAGCTCGGGCTTTGGGGTTTCGCCTCCCCCCTGCTCCCTTTGTTCATTATGCAAACGAGAATTGCTTCACTCCTGGAAGTTGGGCTACACTTCAAAGGGGCACGCTGCCTGCGCTGCCTGCGCTCCCCACCCTGCCCATGAAAGCCCTAACGCCGCCAGCACCCAGCACCCCACGCCTGGGAGAACCCCGTTGCTTCGCCGGGATGGGGAAACCGAGGCACAGCGGCCCGGCAGCCCCGTTGGGAAACCAGCCCCGGGGCCTTTTGCGACATCGGCCCAACCGAATTATCCGCCGCCCTCCCTTCCTCCCTCCCTCCTCCTCGCTTAGAGCCCCGCTCTGCCGGCCAGCGCCACCCTGCCTCAGTTTACCCACTTACCACCCCGTGGGAGACGGGACGCGGGGCAGCGGCGCGAGACACCCGCCCGGCCACCCAGCAGCCGGCTCTGCCACGCCTCGCCGCGCCCCTCGTTAGCGGGAGAGCTTGACGAGCCTGACCCACTTCCCCCAGCGCCGGGAGGATTAATTGGTTCCTTGCTCGCGCGAAGCCGCCGGGAGCTGGGGCAGGTGCCAGGCGGGATTAGCAAAGCATGAGAGCGCAGCTCGCCGGGCAAGCGCGCCGCCAGCCCGGCCTAGGCCGCCCCGAGCCAGCCGGGGCGACGGTGGCCACCAACGGGACCCCTCGCCACGGGGACGCCGCGTGGCCGGGGCTGCCCGACCTCCTCGGAGATGCTCGACCTTCCCCACGGGTGTCCCTAAGGAAGGGGGGGCAGCCGTGCTGGGGAGACTCGCCTCCAAGCAGCCCACCTTGGGGAAACTGAGGCACGGCCGCTCTCTGCCGAGGCACCCGGCTCCCCCGCGCTCCCCGTGACCCGGCACCCTGACAGCATCGGCCGGCGGGGACGCGCGAGCAAGAAGAGGAGCAAGTGGCCGCCTCTCACCGTAAATAAGCGGCTCAGCGATGATTTCCTGCTCTTGTTGACCTTTGACTATGCAGAATAAAGACATAAATCCATATTTTAAACCCATCTGAGCGCCAGCCAGGCCCACAAAGCCATTTACAGCCTGCGATTTGGACGGGGCAGTGAGCAGGAAAGCGATGGTTTCTCGAGGTGACATTCCCCAGGAGGGAAATGAAGTGTTTTATTTGCAGATATATAGGGCACGGTCGTTCCTTCGCTTCCCCTTCCCTCCGCCCTCGGCTCATAAATAAAACATACGGCCGCGTAACCGGCTAATTACGGGAGGATGGCAAAACCCCGCCGGTCGCTGGGAAAAGAAATCAGCTTTTTAATCAGCCCACTTTCCTCCCCATCTAACTTAAGGAGAAACGGGCATTTCAGGTGCTGGGATGGATCCGAGACTCTCCGGCGGCTCGTAGGCTCCCGCCGGGGTTGCGCACCCCGATCCCTCGAGGCGGCTTGGGTTGGGATGAGGGGGTTCAAGCCACTTTTTTTTTTTTTTTTTTTTTCCCCTGGCTGGGAAAAGGATGTCTTTGAAAAGTCTAATTGTTCCTTACACATTAGATACATTAATGAGGTCTCTGATCAAGCGGCTGGCTCTCTGGCAAGGAGGCTTCAAGTAGCAATTTTCCATTTGTGTTTCAAATTTTAATGAATGTTCCTGTCTCCGGCTGCGATGCGCGGTGATAATCCGCACGGCTCGGGTCAGCGCCGGAGCAGGGGCTGCCGCGCGGGAGGGCTTGTACAAGGGTTTGATTTCTTTGGGGAATAGTTCATACAAAAAATGGTAATGGCAGAAGACAGTCTTCCTTCCCCCTCGGCTGCCAGAGCCCGAGAGCTACAAATCAGAGGGTTATTATTTCTTTCCGATGTCCCTAAAGTATCCTATATCTTTAGCAGGAGAGTAAAGTTCAGCCCTGATAAGATTGCGGCGCTGGGTGAGACACGCTTTTCCTTTCCTCCTGCCTTTTTTTTTTTTTTTTCCCCTCCATCTCCTTCTCCCTCTCCCTCCATCCCTGCAGAGGCCAAAGGGGTGTCCCCAGGGCCATCAGCCCCCAGCCCCCCACAGGGCCACCCGCAGGCAGGGCAGAGCCCCCGTCCCCTCCCATCCATAGGGCCGCATCCGGAACCCACCCCGCCAGGACAAGATTTTTATAACCTTGTTTTGGCATGCCTGCCATTAACTTAATTTAACATCCATATTGCCGCTACTTAATTAAATAGATGAACTCATTTTACATTTGCAAGTCTTAATTCATCCTGAACAAAATTGGCCATGTTTCGTTCTTTCTACGCTACCAGCTCCCCGGAACAAATGACTGCCTTTTGTAGTTAACTGCTAGTACAGGTTAAAAGCTAATTAGCAGCCCGGGTTGGGTGTTAACTTCCTTATTTATCACCCGGCGCCACTCGATTAGCGAGGGGGCGCGGGCTGGCACTTCCTTGTCCATGCGTGGGCCCCGTTTTTGCAGGGGTGGTGCCCGCACTCCCCGGGCAACGGTGCTGGATGCGGGCACGACGCGCGGTGCTCGGCGCCTGACGCGGGGTCTCGGTGCTCGGTGCCTGCTGCATCTTGGTACGTGGCACATGGCGCTCGGGGCATGATGGTTGGCGCTCGGGGCATGATGTGGGGTGCTCCGGGCATGATCTGGGGGTGCTCAGGGCACGGTGCACGACGCCTGGTGCTGGCTGTGTGAGCGGGAGGCACCCAGCAGCGTGGTGGGGCAAGCTGGGCAGCACCCAACCGCCACGCAAGCACCCAACCATCGCCCGAGCACCGCTGAAGAACACCCTCCCACCCCTGCTGTCCTGCCAGGCCATCACGGGCTCTGCCCCGCCCAACACAACCCCCCCGCCCCGGTGATATTTGGGGAGAAGCCCCGAAAACAAGCATCGCCCCCATTTTTCAAGCATGGCCGTGGTGCTCCCACCCGCCCAGCTCACGGGGTGCCCACGTCAACCAGCAACGGCTGGAAGCTGCCGGTGGGAAACGGCGCCGAGGGTCCCCACATCCAGCGCTGGCTGTGGTGGGGGGCACAGCAGAGCCGGGGGCACGCGGGAACCCGCCGGGCGATGCCGAGCCTGGCAGGAAGCCGCTCCAGAAAGGCTCATCTGGTTTGACTAACAAATCGCTAACTGCTTCCCCCGAGGCAGGTGGAAGGAAACAAGCTCCGTGGCTGTAAACAACCTCCCCCCCCCCCTAGCCCTGCCTCACCGGCCCCCCACTTCCCACCCCCGGCTCCCCACAGCCCCTGTCGCGGGCAGCGGCCAAGGGCAGGTTGAGACAGGAAAGCGCTTGTGAAACACCCCCTGCCATGCTCTGACGCAAGCCCCAGCCGGGGCACGGGGCCCCCCCAGCCACTGCCCGGCCCCCCCGGGGGACGCTGGCACCCCAGGCAGGGCGTGGGGTGATGCAGAGCTTGTACCAGCCCCAGCCGGCCCCACAGGACAACACCTCTCCGGCGCCCGCCACGCCGTCCCGACTCAAGGGGACGAGCCAACGCGGTGCCCGCCGGCGGCACGGGGTGGCCGAGAGCAAAGCTGGGTGACACTGCGGTCCTCGTGAGCCGGTGGCACAGACGGGTGCACCCCCGAGGGCAGCGTGCCTGGGCGAGGAGGAGACCAGGGCATCGGTGGCAATCGCCATCACCGGTGACGTCCAGCCCCGGTAGCGTGGTGGCGGTGGCATGGCGGTGGCACGGGGACGATGCGGCAGGATGGGGACCGATAGGCATCTGCCTGGCCCGGTAAACTGATCTGCCCCCGCCTGCTGAAATAACAGCGAGGGGAGGCAGCTCCGGTTACCGGCAGTGCCGGGGGCCGGCTGGGTGCCAGCGCCCTTGGCCGAGGGCCAGGCGGCTCCGCGGGCGCCGAGTGGGGGACCCCCGGCCTCCCCCCGCCCTTCTCCCGTCAGCACGGCGCGGAGCTGCTCATCCCGCTCCCCGGCGTCACCACCGAGCCGAGCTCCCCACCCGGTATTTCAGGTCTGGCACCCAAGCCGGCGCCTTTGGGAGCCAGCGGTCCCGTAGGGACATCACCCTCGCCCAGGGCCACTGCCGTGGGGACAGCACCGGCCACGCCGCGTGGGAGCAGGAATAATTCCCTCCCCGTGGCACCACGGGCGTTATCCTGAGTGGTTTTGGCTGCGTGTCCCCCCCCCGGCACGGAGAGGTCAGAGCCTGGCAACACCGGGATGAGGAACCACCGTGGGCAAAAGCAAAGCCTGAAGGGCAAGATCTGACCCCTTGGGGAGGAAGGATAAGCACTCTCTCCCCCCTCAGAGCCCACCAGGACCCCACCCCATATCCCCGCCATCAGCAGAAGCGAAGGAGCGGGGCCGTAAGGAGCGAGGGTGAGAG
The DNA here is from genome assembly GCF_965140245.1 of Athene noctua. Lineage (NCBI taxonomy): Eukaryota > Metazoa > Chordata > Aves > Strigiformes > Strigidae > Athene > Athene noctua. Next base: position 24,895,109 of record NC_134045.1, read on the forward strand.
ATAACAGCCCTCTGCGCCGGCGAGATAAATAGCCCCAGCAGCGCCAAGCTGTACTGGGCCAGGAGCTAATAGGGGCTGTCAGGGCGGTTTAGAGGAGCAGAGCATCGTTTCGGGGCCCGGCTGGGAGGACGCCGAGGGGAAGTGACAAGGAAGCTGAGCAGAAAGCGACAGGCAGTACACAAAGAGCATGTCCTCTGTAAGTGGCGATAAACCTTGAAAAAAAAGAAAAGCTAAATCAGTTGTTTAGCCGATGTACCACATGCTGACAGGGCAAATGTGAAGGCTTTTATGGCCACATGGGTTTTCATTTGCAGTTATTCATAGCGGAGCCGGGCGCTTTATCTCACTTTACATTATGTGCAACCACAATGCAGACACTTGCACCGCAACGCATTGCCTCCCTTGGAAAATATTAATATGTAAATGTCAGGCTCGGGAGGGCAGCGAGGGAACGGCGGGCTGCGGGAGCCGTGCCGGGGAGATAAAACCTGCCCTGAAAGGGAGGGGGCGAACGGGACCCCCACCCTGCGCCCAGGGGTGTGCAGGAGCTGGGGGGAGGCGGGGGCACACACATGTGCTCACCTGGGACAGAGCTGCTGCAGCGGGGAGCGGGGTGTGCCCGTGGGCTCTGCCCAGGGGGATGCGTGTGCGCGCACATACGTGTGCACAGACACCCTCTGCACGGCAGGATGAGTGTGTGTGCAGATACGTGTGCCCAACAGACACTCTCTGCACAGCGGGATGTGTGTGGGTGCACACACGTGTGCATGTGGTCTCTGCCGAGCGGGATACACGTGTGTGTGCACACACGTGTGCACAACGGACACCCTCTGCCCAGCGGGATGCACACGTGCATCACCAGCCCCTCTGCGGGAGGAGCCCAGACCACCTCAGCAGACCGACGTGCGTGCACACGCATCCATGTGCTACCCCCCCTCACCCTCACAGCTCAGGTTCCCCCCACGCCCCAACGCAGCCCCCACCCGTGCCCTCTGACCTGGCCATGCTGGTGACGGGGGACACACGTGGCCAGGTCAGGGGCTGTGTCGGTGGCAGGGGGCATGTGTGATCAGGCCAGGGGCCGTGTCAGTGGCAGGAGGACACGCGTGGCCAGGCCAGGGGCCGCGTCAGTGACTGGGGGACACGCGTGGCCTGGCCAGGGGCCGCGTCAGTGACTGGGGGACACGCGTGGCCAGGCCAGGGGCCGCGTCAGTGACTGGGGGACACGCGTGGCCTGGCCAGGGGCCGCGTCAGTGACTGGGGGACACGCGTGGCCAGGCCAGGGGCCGCGTCAGTGACTGGGGGACACGCGTGGCCAGGCCAGGGGCCGTGTCAGTGGCAGGGGGACACACGTGCCCAGGCCAGGGGCCGCGTCAGTGGCGGGGGGACACGTGTGGCCAGGCCAGGGGCTGCTGGGTTGGGAGGAAGCCCTGCCTGGGCGCAGCGCGCCGGTGCAGCGTGCCAGCGCCTGCCGAGCCCCGTCGGGCAGCGCTCCAGCCATGCCTGCTGTTCCCGGGCTCCGTTCCTCTCCGAGAGCCTCCAGCCCCGGGGGTAGTGCCAGACTGACAGCCTGGAGGCTATTTATTCGCAGGCAGAGGCAGCGGGAGCTGCTGGCGGATGCAGGAGCCTTTGTCCTACAGGGAAGTTTGCTCCCTGCCTCCCGGGCTGCCCCCCATCTCCCTCCAGGGCCCCTCCTTCCACCCCCAAGGCACCACCCGAACTTGGCTGGGGGGGGTTGTCCCAGCCCCGATGCCCACCATGCCACGGCTTGTCACAAGGCCCCAGCACATGGGGATGCCAGAGAGCTGTCACGCTCCCCCCCCCCCCCTCCATCCCTGGCACCCTTCAGCATCACCAAGGATCTGGAGGGGGCACCCCAAAAGCGGCTGGGGGCAGGGCTCCCCACCCCGGGCCTTGCCGCTCGGCACCGTGCCAGCCGGGGTGGGGGGCATCTCCGAAACGCGGCCCCCCTCGGCCGTTACCAGGAGAAGAGCTGGCAGCCGGCGCTGGCACGGGGACAAGCCGGGGAGGGAGGCTGCCCCCCAGCACCTCAGGGAAGGGAACAATCCCCGGGCATTTCTTTTTTGGCAGGCCCTGGGTGCCCCCCCTCTGCACCCCCCCATCCGTCCTCCTCCCGCGCTCGGGCGCGGGGATACAATTAAATCAGTGTTCTGCTAACAATCTGCTGGCTAATAAGACATTTTCCTCCCTCTCCCTCCTCCCCCCCACTCCACCCCAATCCGTGTGTGATGGGAGCGCTTTGATATGAGAGTGGACTCTAATGGGTTCGGTGTAAGGGAGCCTTAATTTATTACGTGCCTGTAATTGATGTTTGTATAAAGTAGCTCTTACAGCTCCTCAGAGCAGGAGATGAAAAGCAATCAGTCAGCCATTTGCCTCGAAAGGAAGGAGAGAAGAGAAGACAGACAGCGAGAGAGAACCAGACATACTCATCAAGCCCGGAGAAAAACCCAGAAAGAGAGGGAACAAAACAAAATCCCCCCCGCGCAGCCTCGCCAGCGGCTCCACCGGGTACCGCCGCCAGCACCCCCGGGTACCACCACCAGCATCCTCTGGTACCCCCACCAGCCTCCCAAGGTCCCACCGCCGCCCCAGTGCCCCCAGTGCCGGATCCCTGTGGGGATGCTGGGGGGAGGCAGCCTCGTGGAAGCGCGCCAGGGCAGGATGCGGCCCCCTCCCGCGCCGGCGGCACGCGCGGGGCTGATTAGGCGAGGCGGGCTGCGGCAGCGGTGCTGAGCTGCTCTAATGACGGCGGGCGCTGGGGAGTCACGTGCCGCCCAGCGCCGGCTGGGGAGCCGTACGTCACCAGCCCCGGCAAAAAATCGGTGCTAAATTGAATCAATCCATCTTGGAAATGGCTCTTGTCAGCCGGTGTCAGGGAGAGCGTCTGCGGGAGAGGGATCAGGCGGGGGCAGGCCGGCGAGGGCCAGGCGGTCGGCACTGCTGCTGCGGCGCTGGCGGGGCTCTCCTGGCCCCCCCACGGTGCTCAGCGTCCTCGTACAGGGGGTACGGGGGTCCTCCTGCTGCTACGGGGGACCCCGAGCAGGATGGGGAAAGCAAATCCCTCAGCAGACTGCACTGCGCCGTGCCTCAGTTTCCCCACACAGGGCATCCCGTGCCCCCCTACCACCTCTCCCAGGGCAAGAGGGAAGCTCCACACCCGGAAAAAGCCGCAGGAGGGATGGAGACACCCCCCTCCAAGGGCCCATCTGCACCCCAACTCTGTGCCCAGGGCAGCGTGTGCCAGGCTGGGGACACCGATGCCGCGCTGAGGAGACAAAGACGCCGGCGCTTGACACAAATATAGATGGATCCTCGATGTACGAACCCCGCAGCCTGGCAAATTAAAACATAGCGCGAAAGGGGGGACGGAAACAGCCCCGGTGATTGATTTTCCATCCAGACACTCAAACCAACCAAATATGTCACCCAGACAAGCCCTCGGAAAGCCGCAGCGAGCCCAGATTTATCCTCCGCTTGGACCGGAGACCATCAATCCCGATCCATCCCTGGTAAATGGTTTAACATCCCCGACTTCCCACCGCGGTGCCCACCCCACCCGCTGTCCCCGCATCGACGCCAGCGGGTGGGATGGGCACCGCGGTGGGAAGATGGGGTGCAGGAGCCCACACTGTGCCAGGACAGCGAACACAGGCAAGGGGACACATACCCAGGCTCCTAACGAAGGCAATTAGAGGGGAAAGCATCCCTCGCGCCGCTTCTCCTAATTAAGAACCAACCAATTCCCCAGCCCGCCTCTTCCCCAGCTCCGGTACAGCCTGTTATTTACCTGCAGCTAATAGGTTGGGCGCAGCTAATGATAGTCTTGTATCAAATGGCTGGATCTTGGCTTCTGACAGCTTTAAAGACCCGTCTCGGGGACACGAGGGTTTCTAATTACGGGGTTCGTCACGGGAAGGCTGGGTTCAATGCCAGTCACTCTCCCCGGGTGACATTTCTGCCCGGATTGGAAATCTAAACACAGCCCAGCCAGTTAAGGTTAAAAATACGGCGCTTGACAAGACAAGGGATCATAATTTGGGTCACCGCCGGGTTTAATTAATTGGAATGGAGCAATCAAAGCGCCGCATGCGGTAATTACAGCCCAGGTTGGGGCAGGGCTGGGGGAGGTGGCGGTGCCCGGGCGAAGGGATGCGGGGAGATGCTCCCCACCGCGGGGACGGGCAGGGAGCAGGCAGGGAGGCATCGCCCTCGCCCCAGGGTGCAGGCGGGCATCGCGTGCGAGGAGCCGGCGGGGCAGGGAGGGAGATGCTATGGAAGCCAGCCGGGAGCTCGCAAGCACCCATCCTCAGCAGATCGCAGGCCAATCCCACGGGGACACCGGCCAGGCAAAGCGGGGTCCGTCCCCAGTGTCCCCGTCCCCACAGTGCCAGGCGGACACAAGCCCAGGCTCCCATCCACCACCACAGCTCTGCCGGGGCCGCCGCACCGAGTGATTTATTCCCACCAATTACCAGGGCACTTTTCCCTTCGCCGGGACCACGCTTAATTGATTGGAACCTATTGAAAACAAATTAACCAGCACCGGGGCGCAGGGACCTGTTTACAGCTCCTCGGCGGGGAGGACACGTGAGTGGCTCCGGCACGTGGGCGATGCCGGTGAGGACGGGCACGGCCCCGTGGGATGAGGAGGAGGAAGGTGCGACAGCCCAAACATCCCCCAACGCTGCTCACCGGCTCCTCTGCAAGCGGTTGTGCCTGATGCAAGGGGGAAACTGAGGCACGGAGCAGCACGGAGTCCAAGTCCTGGCAGTTCCTCGCTGGAAAAACCCTCCACGGTATGGGCAGAGCTGCAGTGTTCATCCCTCGACCGCCGCCCCCGAGAAGGGGTGCTCGGAAGAAGCCAGCGACGGTGACCCCATTAAGCAAACCTGGCTAGCATTAATTTGACCCCATCCGCCGCGCGCTAATCAGCTGTAACCGTGGCACCCAGCTCAATCCAAATTGATTTACCGAGGCTGGAAATGGATACAAATGTGATTAAATGCTTTTTATTTTCCATAGGTCCTCTCTAAAATGATTTAAATCAATTGCTACGTGCAGGGTCCTTCCCCTCCCTGGCCGACTCCGCGGCGCCGTGGGGTCAGCCGGGGAGGGAATAGCACCCCAATTTCCACCACTGACCCCGCAGCACCCACACAAGGAGGGGGGCAGCACCCCAATTTCCACCACCGACCCACCCGCACCCCTCGCTGGACCCCAAGCATCCTTCACCGGCGGGATGCCGGCGCGCCGGGCGGCCCTGGCGAGCGATCAAAGCCCATTAGGCTGAGCGCCGATGCGCGCCCGTTGTTCGTCAATTATTCAAACAATAATTGCACCCTTATTTAAAGTCTAGTCTTGCGTGCGCGGCACTGCAGGCTGCCAAGGCCCACGTTAGATTTACACCCCCGGCGCGCTCCCGACGCCAATTAATTAAGCAAACACATTCCTCGGCACGCTCTCAGGTGTGCAACCTGCCCGTCGCCGCGGTTCATCCCGCCTTCGGCGTCGCATCCCCGCCTGGCCGAGGGGTCCCCAGCCCCCTGGCAGGGGGAAATAGGGGGGGTTAAGGGGTCGTTATTAGGGCTCCTCATTATTAGGACCGGAGCTCTCCCCAGGGATGGAGATGGCTGCTTTCACCCTGTACTCCAAAACCAATTAAAGATGAAGCGATCTCCTTGTCTACACTTTCCTACAAATTTCCCCTTTGGAAAAAAAAAAAAAAAAAAGAGAGAAAAAGAGAGAAAAAAGGAGGTGGGGAGGAGGGGGCTGACACCGACATCCGTTATTAGGGGCCTGCTTGTTCCCACCGGCACCTAACGAGGGGGGAGGCTGGGAGTGACAGTCACCAAGGGGTCAATTCATTCATCTGGCCGTGTTATTACAAGTCCAAATTTATTGTCACCGGGCCACGTTAGCGCTGGCACCGAGGACGCGAGGTTGCACCCCTACTGAATAAGCAGATAAATGAAAGACATCTGGAGAGCAGAATGAAGGGGCAGATTATTAATGCTGAAATTTAGAAGCCAAGGTCTAAGCCACGAATCCATCAGCGCAACCAGTTATGTCCAATAAATTAGGAGAGATAAGGATTGAAGGATGGTATATTAAAGGCAACATTCATTTCTGAACTGGCACGAGGGCTCGAAGGCATCCTCCTCCCCCTGGTGTTAACCCTTGCTGGCCGGGGATGTGCCAGAGCTGGGGAGGCAGTGGCCAAAGGGATGGAGCCGTGCCCACCCTGCCACCAGCTGCCTAATTTGGGGTTGAGGTGGGTGTGATGGAGCGTGCCCGACGACGGAGCTCGTAGGACGGCGTGTGCGCGGCGATGGAGCGTGCCCACGTGTGGCAGAGGCTGCCACGGCAGGGCAGGGCACCCCACGGCCGCTGGCTGGGGAAGGCAGCAGGTCCCCAGCCCTCCCCGCCATCACCCATCCTCCCCAACTAAGGGGCTAACGGGGCCTGGGGGCCTCTGCGGCTCCTTCCAGCGGCAGCATCCCTGGCCTTTGCCCCGCTCTCTCCCCTCTGCCCCCAGGCTGGGGTTCAGCTGGCCCGGCCGCTCGTGTGGGGGCTCGTTACCAAGGGGGACAGGTTAAGGACTGAGGGGACAGACCCCAGCCCTGGTCTATTACCAATAATTGCCCCCCCCACCCCATTCCTCTTTTCCTCGGCACCCGGCTGCCTCCCACCCACAGCCACATCCCACCCCAACTGCAGGTGCCACCACACCAGCACCTCCCGCCTGCACCTGCCTCAGTTTCCCTAACACCATCACAACGGGAAGGCTCCCCGGGGACAGCTCTGGCTCCCCGGGGACAGCTTGGTCCCCACCCTGCTGGCCCTGGGGGTGAAGCTGCAGCCCGGCACCCCCATACCCATGAGCCACCCGCATCAGGTGCACCCCTCAGGGAGGCGAGGGGACGTGGCCAGCCTGGGGCTGGCGACCTGCTCTGTGGCACGGCAGCAGCACAGCCCCAGGGCTGAGCGAGCATCTCTGTGGCGTGATGCCTCTAAGGGAAAAAAAAATCAAGAATTTTTGCTCCCAAGCAAGCAGCTTAGAGGGATGACTGCTCATCAGCGGGGACACCCACACGTGTTCTCCCCTTGGCACCCCAAAACTGGTATTTGGGAGGAGAGGTGTGGGCTAAAATGGGGAGATGATGGTGAAAAGTGGGGAGTGCCTCATGCTGGTCCTGCTTGGCCCAGCGGGTGTAAGGCAGGAAGGCACGCAGGGCCCCCCAAACGCTGACCTGTCCCCCATAATATTGACCGAGCACCCTGCCCAGCCCTCCCAGCACCCACCCAGCTCCAGCTTTCCCAGTGCTCCCAGTTCAGCGGCCCCACTACATCCCACAGGGATGGCAGAACATCTCCGAGGGGTTTTGGCGTCTCTCCCCCTCCCTGTGGCGGCTCCCAAGCAAATTTTGAACAGCCTCATCTGGCAGCTGAGGGATTTGGGATTTGTTTAAGCTCTTTTCACCCGCCGGACTTTAATCGGCGCGTTTGCTCGACCTCCACCCCGGGTGAAACCACATCGGTGACGCCGGAGGGTCCCGGCTTGGGGCGATTCCCAGCGCCAAAGCCCAGGGCTGCCCCCGGCCCCGGGCCAGGATTAGCTATCAAATAACTTTGCATTTAAACCCTTTTTAACAGGGCTGGAGGTCAGGAGGGAAAGGGCAGAGGTTAAGCCTGGCCGCGGCCGAGCACTGACCCCGCGGAGGGGGGATGCCGGGGAGGAGACAGGGCGGCACGCGGGGCCGGGGGGGTGCGGGACCCTCGCCCCGGCCATGCCACCCACCCGCTTCCTCTCGCAGGGTGCAACCGGGGAGGGGTTGGCGGGTGAGGACCCCCATGGTGGGTGGGTGGGGGGGTGTCCCCACAGCCCCCAGCTTCACAGCCCCCATCACTTACTGAGGCTCTGCAGCAAAGACGACCAGCTCTTCATCTCCAGCACGGCGGGGGTCCCGCGGCCCCCTCCCCACCCCAGCGCTCAGGCTGCCGGCGGGGCCTGGGACCGGCCGCACACTCCCACGGTGGGATGCACGGGACCGGCGACGAGCCGCCGGCGTGAGATAGCGACCATTTTATTCCCTTTTAACTCTGCCTGCGTGTCTCCGGCGTGCTCGTCCTCCCCCTCCCTGTTGTCCAGGGCTGGTCCTGAGTTCGGGGAGCTTTGCTTTTCCCTCCCTTCCCTCCTCCTCCCTCCTTGCACTTGATAGCAGCCTTGTCAAGACTGCTGAGTTGCTGCTGACCCCTGCCCCGCCGCTGCTAATTAAGGCTGCACAGTGACAGTTCAAGTGCCTCGCCGCCAGTTTCCAGCACCGCTACTTCTAATTGGAGACGCTTTTTATTTCTCAATAGCTGCCGTGGCGGGGCTGAGGGGGTCCAGGGTGGGGGTTTGGAGCCATCCCAGGTGCTGTTGGTACACCCTGCCCGCATCCAGCGGCACCCCGGGGGCAGCAAGCTCCCACGTGTGGGCCGGGATTATTGCAGAGGTGATGCAAAACTGGTTAAAATGACCCTGAAGTCAGGAGGAAAGCGGGAAGGGGAAGGAAGGAGGTGAGTGATTCCCCCAGGGAGCACCCCCAGGCTGGGAAGGGTAGGGGGCACCCCGTGCCGGTGCCTCCCAATGTATTTTTGGATGGTGAGGAGGAGCGAGGGCATGGCGGGGAGCCGAGACACGCAGCCGTATCTCCCTCAGCAGAGCAGGGGCTGGCTCGGACATGGGGTATCGGCCAGGACACCCGGGTCCTGTCCCCATCCCTGCCCGCAGCCCTGGCAACCCCCCTGCTGAGACCCTGCAGAAATCGTGACGCTTGTGTGCACCCCCAGGAGCCACAGCAGGGTCACAGGGGCATCCCAGCACCCACCCTGCCCCAGGGCAGTGCCCCCCCCTCCCCACCCTGGGCCGTGCCAGCATCCTGACGGATCTATTGTGTCGTGACAGACGAGCTGTTTTATCGCGGCGAGGGAGCCAGCGCCAGCCGTCAGCCTGACCCCGCCGGCGGGTTGAGGAGAAACAGAAGAGGGCTTGTATCATCCCGGCGGGTCAGAGGGCAGGGGAGGCAGCCGGCCCCCCCGCCCTGCCGAATTCCTGGGATGCACGCCCGGGCAGGCAGCTGCGCATGGCCCCTGCCCTGCAGGTGGGGGGGCTGGCAGGGCGTGGGGACACCCCCGCTGGCACCCCGAGTCCCTGCACGGCCAACCCAGCCTCCCCGTGTCACCCCCTGCCATGGAGGCTGCTCCTTGAAATGGTGTCCCCGACCTGTCCTGTCCCACAGCACAGATGAAATGGTGTCCCCAACCTGCCCCATCCCACAGCACCCCTGAAATGGTGTCCCCAACCTGCCCCATCCCACAGCACCCCTGAACTGGTGTCCCCAACCTGCCCCATCCCACAGCACCCCTGAACTGGTGTCCCCAACCTGCCCCATCCCACAGCACCCCTGAACTGGTGTCCCCAACCTGCCCCATCCCACAGCACCCCTGAACTGGTGTCCCCAACCTGCCCCATCCCACAGCACCCCTGAACTGGTGTCCCCAACCTGCCCCATCCCATAGCACCCCTGAACTGGTGTCCCCAATCTGTCCTGTAGCACCCCTAAAACAGTGTCTCCAGTCCATCTCATCCTGTAACACCCCTGAACTGGTCTCCCCAACCTGCCCCATCCCCATCCCCCCTGACCCAAGCCCTGTGCTGGCCACAAGCAGCCACCGCAGGGGGACCCAGGCAGGGACAGGGATGCTCACAACCAGCCCAGTGCTCACCCACAAGAGCTGCCCACCCTCCCGCCCCAACACCTCCCCACCCGAACCAGCGAGTTCACCGTCCCTCCTGTGTCACCCCAAAAGCCGGTGTCACCTCTGTGCCAGGGCTCTGGCGGGACAGGCCAGGGTGGGACAGGGATGCACAGCCGTGACTCACGCTGGAAAACATGTCCCTGAGGCCGGAACGCAGTGTCCCGGCTCGGTGTCCTGGCGTGGTGAGGGACAGAAACCACCCCGGCAGCTCCCTGCTAACAGGCGTTTTGGGGAGGCACCGGGCGATGCCATCCTACCCAAAGCTGTCCCCAAACCACACGTCCCTCCGTGACCGACCCCGCCAAGCCGATGTCCCCGGCTCCGGGCACGGTCAAGCTGTGGGAGCACGACGGTGCCAACTGTGGGGGTCAGAGCCCGTTTCTGCCCCCTCGCCCCAGCACTGGGGCTCTGCCCGGAGCAGAGGGGGAGCAAAGCCCCCCACGGAGCCTCGCCAAGTGCCCCCCCCCCCGATTCCTGCCCCCCCCCTCCCCGCCCAGCAGCCTTTGTGCCGCCTCTGCGCCGGCACCTCCGGGGTGGACGCATTAAGGCAACACAAAGCAGAGCCGAGAGGCATTTCGGCTGCAATTTTCTCTGCTCCATTATTGACAAACAAGCTGCTTCGCGCAGGTGACGGCGAGGCCAGCGCGGCAGCTGGGCCACCACCGCCTGCGCCGGCCCCGTGCCGTGCCAGCTGGCCTGCCCCGCTCGGCCCCTCCTGCCCCCCCCCGGACCCCAAATCGCTTCGCCTCTGAGCCCGCTCTGGGCCGCGCAGATCCAGAGATATCACCCCTAAAAAAAAAAAAATGAAAGGGGAAAGAGGCAGCCGGGAGCTCTCCAGGATACAACCAGGGTGCCGGCTTCGCCGCCGGGCAGCCCCTTTCCCCCGGCCGGGGCGGCTGGGCGCAGCGAGCGGCGAGTCTGTCGTTAGCGCCGTGCCAAACCCAAAGTGGCTGCTTCGAAACGGCAATCCAATAAAAGTGCTACTTGTCTATTTATCATCCTCAGGGCTTTTTATCACAGTGCAGATGGCTGCTACCTTCGCAAGGCACAGCAGTGTGCTGGCACGCACCCGCCGCACAGAAGCTCGAGCGCCGCAGAGTCTGTGCTTACACCTGCGAGGAGCCGTCGGGCCGCCTGCTCCGGCTCTGCCGGCCGACGAGCCGGGCAGCGCCGCCTGCCAGCGCCACGACACCCCTTTACAGGTCGAACCCCCCCCTCCCAGCCTGGATGCCGTTTGCACCACGCACATTTCCCCAGACCTCGGCACTTTGCGCATTCAAACCGGGCACCGGGAATTGGCACCGGGGCACCTACACGGGGTATCGGCACCCGGCGTCTCCACCGGGGTGTTGACACCAGGCACCAACACCGGGTATTGGCACAGGGCGTTTGCACCAGGCGGTAGCGCCGGGTCTCTGCAGCCTGTAATTAGTCCAGCGGCGGTTTCTGGGCAGGAGCAGCGGGCGCGGGGCACTGGGTGGGAGCCGCCGGAGCAGGTGATTAAAGCCGTATTAAGTGTCTGTCTGCACGCGGGAGAAAACACACCTAATTATCCAGCCGGAGTCGGACGGGAGGGAGGAGCGGCCCCGATCGCAATCATGTAATGAAGTGTAACGCGGGGCCAGGCCTGGCGCGGGCGGTAATTAAAAGACGGCAAAGCCAATATTGCAACGGCCGCGGGCAGGGGTGGGTGGGGGTCCCCACGCTGCCGGCGGGTAACTCAAACACCACCCCGGAGACCCCTGGTCGCCCTCCTTGGGGACAACCCCCTACCAAGATGGGGCGGTCATATCCCCGTGCCGGGATGTTGGCCCCTGCACCGCGGGCCTAAGCTCCACCTGCTCGTGGCAAATCCCTTCGCAACGCCCACCCCACGTACGGCACGACAAAGCCCGCGGCCCAGCTGGGTGATGGGGTGCAATGCCGGCACACCCCGCCCTGGCCGCGGGTGCCAAGGAGGCACCGTTGTATGGGCGTCCGAAGAAGTCCGCTGCGCGGCGGCGAGAGGCGATGCCGGGACACGGAGGGCAAGGCGCCGCTGGAAAAAGGCGTCTGCGGGGCGGCGGGGGTGGCCGGCCCCACCTCTTGTACCAGAGCCAAAGCTGCCAAACCCACGCCCGCCGCTCCCCGAGCGGGTCCGGCTGGGTCGGGAGCGCCCCGGGGAGCCGCCGAATGCCGCGTCGTCCTGCCTGCACCCGGCGCCCTGCCTGCACCCGGCGCCCTGCCTGCACCCGGCGTCCGCAGCACCGCTGCAGGGACCCCACGCCCGTGCCTCCCTCCCCTCCCTGGTCCGGCTGCCCCAGCCGGTTGGGAAGCGGCCGGGCTTGCCCGGGAACGCCGCTTACATCAGCCCTGGCCTAGCTGGCACCGCCCGCAGGCAGGTACGTGCCGTGCCGGCAGGCAGGCAGGCAGGAGGCAGGCAGCGTGCCGGGGCCAGATCCCGGGAGAGATGCAGCGGGGATAAGCGCAGCCCTGGCACCGCGCCGCAGGGACCCCCCACAGCACCCCGGGGATGGTGGCAGGGGGTGACTCCGAAGGAGCAGCCACCAGGACCCATCCCAGCTCCCCACCATTTCCACCCCAGCTCCACGCCGCAGGTGCCAGCACCCGCAGCCCCATCCCTGGCGCGGTGACAGTCCCCAGCTCCCCGCTACAAAGTGCAGCAGGGTGGCAAGCAAGGAGAGGGGGGGGACACACAGAGACAGGAGGACGTCCCCTCCCTCTCCTCTCCCTGTCTTTTTCTTTTTTTTTTTTTTTTTTTTTTATCAAAGCTCTCCAGAACAAAGTACACACTCTACCTCTTCAAACCCACCACCATCTGTCCGTCCGTCTGAGCGCCGCCGCCGAAGCCGCAGCCCCGCCGCTCGGAGCGGCCGCCTCCGAGCAGATGGTGCCAAGGGAAGGACAAGCCGCTGCCACGCGGGGCCTCGTCGGCAGCGGGTCACCGGCAGCTCTGCCGGGCCCTGACCCCCCCTCCCTCCCTCCTCATCCTCTCCGGCAGGGTAATTACCCACTGCGCCGAGCAAACAGCCTGCGCCGGGTCATTGTGCCGGACACCAACAAAAGGCGGCCGACGGCGGGACCTCCCGACCCTTGGCAGCCCCCACCGACCCCTGCCCCCCCTGCCCTCTGCCAAAAGAGCAATAAATCAAAGGGATGGGACGAGGACGGGCTGGCAGGCGGGGATGGGGATGGGGACTGGGGTGAGGATGGCGACTGCCTCCACCAACAGCATGTGGGTGCACGCCCTGCACCCAGGTGATGAACCCCAGCTGCTCTGCAGCACCCCCCCGGGATTAGCAAGGCCCTGAAAAGCAGTGGGGGGCTTCCCCCTCCGTGGCAGAGGCCTGTACGTGCTGCCAGGCTGAGTGTGGCAAGGCAGGGGGGTGAAGGATGCTTCTCCCCCCACCCCCCCGTCACCCGGCCAGGGAGTGTGCCGGAGCCATCTGCTCGCAGCACCCGGGGGCTGTCAAGCCTCCCTGACCTCAGCGTGGCAAACAGTTTGCAGGAGCAGATGTCGCACCCTCCCTCCCCCCGGGGCCGTGGGTGTCACCCCCGCACCCCCGCTCCGCCACCACCCTGAGGCCCTGACACCTCAGGGTGGATCCCTTAAAGCTGGGGAGCAACGCCAGGCTGAGAGCAAAGGCGCCTTGCAAAGAACTGGGGAACTCACTGCAGGAGTGACACCCCCTAAATCAGGGTTCTGGTGGGAATTTGGGTGCGGGGCAGCAGCACCGACATCCCTGGGGGCAGCGGGTGGGATTTGGAAAGCAGGCTGTGTCCGACGCCGTGCGAGCACCGCACAAAGGCTCTGCCACCGCACGCGCAGGCACGGCACGGCACGGCCAAAAAAAAGGTGCAGGCGGCGCCTCTCTGGCAGCAGATCCCAGCCAGATCCATCCCAGTTTCCTGCAGGTCCCCGGGAGTGGCCAGCACCGGTGTCTTTTGGACTGATTAAAATTCATTCTGCATGATTTAGGACCTAATCTCGGTGAAACTCCACAGCGCTTTATTAATAGCGCATTAGCGGATAATTCATGCGTTCGGATGAAAAATCAGCCTGTGTTATTCTCTGGGAGGGGGAGACACGGTGCGGAGGCGGAGGGGGACACACACACACACACACACGGGTGCGGGGAGGGGGGCACCCCGCTCGCCCAGCCTCCCGCACCTCCCCGCCGCCGCCGCATCCCGGCGAGGCAGCAGCCCTTCTGACAACTGCCACCACTCATTAATCTTGACGAGTTTTCTGCTGAATATTCTTCCACGGGCTTTCAAACCGTTCACTAATTGCAATTAATCACTTACCGAAACAGATGTCAGGAACAATGGAATTGGGAAGTCTGGAGGCTTGATAAAGCTGTCAGAGGAGCGCGCTCGTGTGGCGGCGGGTGCCAAAAGGCGCCGGCAACACCTTCCCCCAGCCATGTGCTGGGGGGACCCCGGTGACCCCATGCTGCCCGCGCAGCATCTGTCCACCCCAGCGAGGGAAAACGCGCGGTGAGGGGGCACGGGGGGGTCCACATCCCCGGCAGCTACCAGGTGGGGATGTGGGTACCGGTTTTTGGTGACGGGAGTGGTTTTGCCGGGGCTACTGTGCCGGCACCCATGGTGGGGGAATCACGGACGCCACGCGGCGCGGCTTTGCCCCGTGCCCGGCACCGGGGTGTCTTGGTCTCTCCTCCCCGTCGGGAAAGCCCAACGGGGCGTCACGTCCGCTGTGCCTCGCACAGGCGACGGCACGTTCCCCGTCCCTGCCAGACGCCGCGTTAGCACCCGCAGGGATCCAACAGCCTTCCCCGGCGGGCGCGCCGCGCTGTTTACCCATCACACATGAAAGGTGCCGAGCTGACAGCTCTGGAGATGGGAGAGAGCTCCCGGAGACACCGATGGGGCCAAGGCTCCTGAGAGCCTTCACCCCTTGCCCTTGGGGACCCCAAAACTCACCCCATAGGTGACCCCAGCAAGGTGCAGCCCCTCGGCTTCTGCTGCCCAAGGAAGGAGCCTGCAGCTTCACCAGCTGGGGCACTGCACACACCCCCATGTCTCATCCACCCCCCCACACCCCCCTCCAGCTTGGGGACATCCTTTGGGAACAAGGTTGGGGACAGGATGGGAGAGAGGGAGGGCTTTCCCAGTCCCCCCTGAGGCAGAGGGTGCTGCACAGCCCAGGGCCACCAAGTGCAATTAGCCCTGAGTCCCCCAGCCACGATGGGGACCCCGCCACGGTGACACCGTGGTGACACACACGCCAACCGCGCAGTCAGGCAGA